>NC_091803.1:48665892-48971249 GCF_041296235.1 Equus asinus
GGGGCCGGCCCAGTGGTATGGTAGTTAAGTTCGCACGTTCCGCTTTGGCAGCACGGGGTTTGCTGGTTCAGATCCCGGGTGCAGACCTATGCACCGCTTGGCAAACCATGCTGTGGCAGGCATCCAACATACAAAGTAGAGGAAGATGGGCATGGATGTTAGCTCAGGGCCAGTCTTCCTCAGCAAAAGAAAAAAGAGGAGGATTGGTGGCAGATATTAGCTCAGGGCTGATCTTCCTCAAAATAGGTAAATAAATCAATAAATCCAGCAATATATAAAACATGTATGTATTAATCATGACCAAGTAGGGTTTAGGCCAAGAATACAGGCTGGCTCAACATTCACAAACCAGTGCTGTCTCTAGGTAAACAGCCTGAAAAAGGAAAACCCAAGAGCATCCCCATCAGGTGCAAAAATGCATCTGACAGAATCCAGCGTCCGTGCACGGGACAAAGTCAGCCACCAGGAGCAGGACGCCACTCTCCCGACAAGGGACGTCTACAGACACCCTCGGCTGACCCCGGAGAGCAGGGCAGGGATGCCCCTTCCCCACTTCTCTTGAACACAGGAGCCTGGCCAGGGCAGCAGGCAAGAAAAAGAAAGAAAAGGCTGACAGACTGGAAAGGAAAAAATAGGAGTGCCTTCATTCCAGTTGACAGATGAAGGCAAAATGTTGAACCCTGCGGGAATGCAACAAACAAAATCCAGAGTGTGGGAAACAGAAGATGCCACTTCTGCAATAAATACATTGCAAGGCAACAGAGGGAAATCTGCAGATTCCAGGGGACAGAGCACGCGCGGCACGGAGCCCCAAGATGCCGACTCGACAAACCCGCTATTAGAAATTCCTGAGACGATCAAAGAATCCAAAACACTGAAGGGGTTTTTGTTGATCTGTAAGGAATTATCGCTTTTTTAAGTGTGATGATGATACTGTGGCTATGCCCTTAGGAGATACAAAATATTTACAAATGAAGCAAGTTGTGAGGAATGTGTTTCAAAGCCGCAGCTGGCAGAGAAGACAGGGTGAGGGGAGCTGCGTGAGGCTCCTGCGCCCTCATACACGCTCTGCTTTCACATATGCTTCAAAGTGTCCGCAGCACAAACATTCTTAAGGTGAAGAAAAAAGAAAAAGCACAAAATACATATAGCAAGCACTACAACTGAGTGCAAGCAGAAACACATGGACAGAACGCGAAGTCAGACTGACAAGAGAAAAGAATGACGTGGTCAGCCCCGTACCACGGGGCTTGAATGCCCCACCCAGGTGGTTACATTCTGAAATGAACTGCAAAAACCCTCAAACTTCACTCATCATTTTATGGTTGGTAGTAATACTGTTATAATTCTGAAAGTATCTTATATAAATTATAGGAGAAAGCCAGTTAATATATTTATGTGATTAAGGAACCTAGCTTTTCAGTTAGAGAAAAGGACACAGAGTAGAAAAGAAAGAAAGAAACCCTGTAATATTAATTTCAATTGGAAACTTAAAATCACATGGATTTCATCTGTTCTTCCAGCATAAATATACATATGTGTATGGTGTATGTTTTTTATTTCGAAATAATTATAGACTTAGAAGATGTTGCAAAACTTACACAGAGAGATCCCTGTACCATCACCCAGCCTCCTTCCATGCCAGCACCTTATGTAACAGTACATCTCCAAAACTAGGAAACTGACATTGGCACACTGCAATGAACTAAAGCACAGACCACACACGGATTTCACAGTTGTTTTTTGTGGGGTTTTTTTGAGGAAGATTAGCCCTGAGCTAACATCTGCTGCCAATCCTCCTCTTTTTGTTGAGGAAGACTGGCCCTGAGCTAACATCTGTGCCCATCTTCCTCCACTTTATACGTGGGATGCCTACCATAGCATGGCATGAGGAAGATGAAACAGAGGAAGATGATGCATGTGTGACAAGTGGTGCCATGTCCACACCCAGGATCCGAACCGGCGAACCCTGGGCTGCCGAAGTGGAATGTGCGCACTTCACCACTGCACCACCGGGCCAGCCCCAGATTTCACAGTTTTTATATGTACTCAGCGATGAGAAAAAAACAGTGGTTCATGCAACAACATAGATGAATCCCCAAAACATGATGCTCAGAAAGAAGCCAGACACCGGAGTGTATGTTAAATGACTCCACTTATCTGAAGTCCAAGCACACAGGAGACCAATCTACAGGGACAGACACCAGAAAGTGATGGGGTAGGGGATTTGGAAAGTGACACACAGGACTTTTCTGGGTGATGGAAATGTTCTCTATCTTGTTTTGGGTGGCAATTACATGAATGTGCTCAACTGTCAATCTTCATCAAACTGAACATGTCAATAATATCTCCATAAAAATATGGATTAAATCTGAGCCAATAATGATATTCAAAAAGGAGGGAGAGAGAAAAGAGGGGAAAGGAATGCTCTTTACCAGAAGTCACCAGCTAAGAAATGCAGAAGGCGCGTTGAGAAGCAGAAAACAAGCACTTTCCTACCCCCATCAGGCTGGAGTGGAAGGGTGCACAAGACAGTACATTCAGGACCAAAGGGCTGCTGGCAGGCAGCGTGCTGAGAGCAGAGGCTGGAGCCACCTCCTCAACGGACAGACCCTGGCAGCACTCAGTCGCAGTCCCATGTGGCCCTGACGCGATGCCGTACGAAGTCCACTGCCTCTCTGGGAAGGACTCCCGCCCAAAGTGCTCACTTGACTGTGCTCAGGCTTCCAGGCCCATCTTCCCATTGAGGGAACACACTGGGGAAGTGAGAAGAAACTCTACGACAGCACGAAGCAGACAAATCCAGGGGGTCCAATGCTCCGTAAGACAACCGGCCTGGACAATTCCAAAAGTCAACGTCATAAAAACTTTTTGAAAAGGGGCAGGAGTGGAGGAACCTGTTCCAAGTTTAGACTAAAGACACATAATTAACCACACGGATGTGGGACCCATGACTGAGCCTGGGGTGGGGCGGGTGGGACAGCTGTAAAAGGCATTCTTTTTTTTTTTGGATTGTCACCTGAGCTAACATCTGTTTTTTCCTTTTCTTCTCCTTCTCCCCCAAAGCCTCCCAGCACATAGTTGTATATTCTAGTTGTAGGTCTTTCTGGCTGTGCTATGTGGGATGCCACCTCAGCAAGGCCTGAGGAGTGGTGCCATGTCTGAGCCCAGGATCCGAACCAACGAAACCCTGGGCCACCAAAGCGGAGTGTGCGAACTTAACCACTCAGCCACGGGACTGGCCCCAAGAAGGTATTCTTGAGACAACTGGGGGATGTGGATGTGGACTGGTTGTATTATAGAATTACCTCTAAGTTTTTTGGGTGACAGATTCACACTGGAAGTATTGGGGATAAAGTGTCATTATGTTTGTAACCAACTTTCAAATGGCTCAGAAAATGAAAGTTCACTTTTTACAAAATGAAGACAGAGGAAGATGATGCGCGTGTGGCAAAATGTTAGCTGTTGTTCACTGTCCCATTCCTTCCATGTCCTCTTCGATGCTTTTCATAATAAAAAGCTGGGACAATGCGGTTAGAGTGAGAGCTCACACCTGTTGCCTCTATGCCTGCTCTCACTGGCCCCCAGCCCCCGTGGCCCTGGCCTCCTTGTTCAAGGCCATTATCTGGCCACTCCCTTTGCGCAGCTCCTCTGCCCCCAGATATCCACATCCCTTCCTCCCTGTTCTCCTTCATGTTTTGGCCAAAAGGTCGCTTCCGTCTTTTCCTGACTCCCTAAATAACACCCCCTCCCCCTGCTTTCCATACCTACAGAGCACTGGACAACATCGGTCATTCTGCATTTTACTTCCATCTGTTTACTGCCTCCCCCCCACACTAGACCTTGTCTTCAGCTCTGAGAACAGGCACTGAATGTTTTGTTCATTTCCGCATCCCCAGCACAGACCCTAACACACAGTAGAATCCAACAAAAAGATTCTCGGATTTTTGCTATATTTAAAACTCATTTAATGACCCAGCAATTCCACTTCTGGGATCCTGCCTTAGGAAGCTACTCACACAGGCACAGAAAAGGCCGTGTGAGGGATGTTCTCCACGCCACTGTTTCTCATGGGCCAAAAAACGCAACGACCACAACGCTTGACAATAAAGGAACGCAGAGCCATCTACTAAGCATCAAGTGAAAAGAATGAAGACCTACATCCCACACCATGAAGAGCGCAAGACACACAGTGAGCAACAACTGCAAATTAGCAACCCTGTGTAGTAACACTGCTGCAAAAAACGGCAGCAAAGATCACAAAAAAATTCCTAGACGTTTTTTACTCGTATACTTGTGCACGTAAAAGCATAAAATAGATCCAGAAGGACAGACCACGGAACTCTTAACAGAGATCACCTCTAGAGAAGGAAATAAAGGGCTGCGTCAGGTGATAACTAACTTAGTACAAGAACGCCCTGGAATATTATCTCGCGCTTAAAAATAATTTTAAAAGGCTGACAAACGAACGCGTGATCCTCCAGGCCCGAACCTTCAGGGCCCCTCATCCGAGGCCGCCCTTCCCTCCCCGGCCCCCCTCGAGCAGGCTCCCCAGCGCTGACCCGGCCCCGCCGGTTGGGAAGCCCGGCCAGCCCCCTCCCGGCCCCGCCCCGTCCGCGGCCAGGGTCCCGCACACACCAGACACGGGGGAAGGGTCCCTCTTGGGCTGGAGGCGACTGGTCTGCGGCAGAAACGGGTTGTTGAGCCTGCGGGAGACGGAGGGTCAGGGGGAGGCGGGCCTGGGCCGCCCCTCGGCCGCCCCGCGCGCCGCGCGCCCGCTCACCCGAACGTGTTGGGCTCCTCCACCACCTTCATCTTGGCGGCAGCTGCCGGCGCGGGCCCTGCGGGGAGCGGGCGGTGAGGAGGGCGCGGGGACGGGTCGGGAAGGGGCTCCGGCTGCGGGGGCCTGGGCGGGGCGCGGGCGGCCGGACACTCACCTCGCGTCGCGGGCCCGAGCAGCAGCAGCAGCAGCAGCAGCAACAGCAGCTGGCGCGCCAACCACGCCGCCATCGCTCCGCCGCCGGCCGGGCGGGCTGTCACGTGAGCGTCGGCGGGTCACGTGAGCGGCCCCCGGAACCGGAAGTGGCGCCCGGCGCAGGCGCAGAAGCCCGGGCGCCCCGGCGGCCCGCGGAAGGGACCCGGAGCCATGGGCCGCAGGAAGGTTGCGCGCGGGGCCGGAGCTGAAGGCGGCCGCGCTCGGCGCCCTGCGGGCCGCTCCCTGGAGGCCTTCGCGGAGGAGGTGGGCGCCGCGCTGCGTGGTGAGTGGGGCGTGACCGGGGTCGGGGCCGGGCTGGAGGTCGGATGCCAGAGACCGGCCCACTGAGGCCGAGTGCCCTTCTCTGCCCCGGTGCAGCGGCCGTGGAGCCAGAGGCGGACGAGGACGAGGACAGCTGGGGCCCGCCGCGGCTGCCCTGCGCGCTGGCCATGTGGGAGCTGGGCCACTGCGACCCCCGGCGCTGCACCGGCCGCAAGCTGGCCCGCCTGGGCCTGGTGCGCTGCCTGCGCCTGGGCCACAGGTTCGGTGGCCTCGTGCTCAGCCCCATGGCCTCCCAGTACGTGTCCCCTGCGGACAGGTAGGCGCGAGAGGCCCGGGGACGGAAGAAGGGGGCGGGGGGCCTTCCTGGACGCTCCCGTCTTAATAAGCCCTCGGCTGTAGCGCATCATTCTTTCTAGGGCTCATCTATTCGTACTTATTTGTTTAGTTCGTCTCTATTGCCTAGCGTAGAGCCCAGTATACAGCAGACCTCAATAAACGTTTGTTGAGTGAATAAATGAGCCTGCTCCAGGAACGCTTTCCCCCTCCCCAGCTGTCTGGAAAGTTTGGGCCATGAGGGCGCTTGGGGGGGTGTTTGGCGGTAGGGGAATGATGCCCTTGTATCCCCAGTGAGGCCAGCCTCCAAGGACATATCAACCCGGAACCTAGCCCTTCTCTGCTCCTGGCAGACAGCTAGTGGCACAATCTGGGGTCGCTGTCATCGACTGCTCCTGGGCCAGACTGGATGAGACACCATTTGGGAAGATGCGGGGGGGCCACCTGCGGCTGCTGCCCCACCTGGTGGCCGCCAACCCTGTGAACTATGGCCGGCCCTGCAAACTGTCCTGCGTGGAGGCTTTTGCGGCCACCTTCTGCATCCTGGGTGAGTGTCGGGGCCTGGCAGCCTGGAGGTCTGGCTCTGCTCCCAGCAGTGTGTTTTCTGCTGGCAAGTCCTAGGAGTAATGTGAGGGTATGTGGGGAGGTGGTCAAGATAGACAGGCCAGGGTTTTGATCCCAACTCCCACTTAAGCCCTCGGCCTGTGAGGTTGAGGTGGAGGAGAATGAACAGTGGCCCACAAGCGCTTGTATTTGGCTCCTCCTTGTCATGGCACCACTGCCCTAGAGCCCTCCGTCACCCCTCAGCTCATCCTCAGGACTTAGAGTCCACATAGAGGCCCAGAAGGGCGGTCCTGTGAGACTTGGGGAGAGGGACTTAGTGGGCTGCGGAGGCAGAAGCTGGTGAGGGGGCCTGGGCTGTCTGGACTCTAGGATGGTGTCTGGCAGGGACTCGCAGTTCCCGGGGCAGCAGCACCTCCCAGCAGTGAGGGCGACAGGAGAGATCGCCGTCATCCTTGGGTTGCCTGTTCCCGCACCAACAGGCTTCTCAGACCTTGCTGTTATTTTGCTGCGGAAGTTCAAGTGGGGCAAGGGCTTCCTAGACCTGAACCGCCAGCTCCTGGACAAGTACGCAGCCTGCACCAGCCCCGAGGAGGTGCTGCAGGCAGAGCAGGAGTTCCTGGTCCACGCCAAGGAGCACCCCGAGGAGGAGGAAATTGGTGAGGCCTGGCATGGATGCGAGCCCCTAGGTGGGAGTCAGGACCCTTCAGGCCTGCCACTTCCTTTTGAGAAACCCAGGGGGGTCCTTCCTGCCACAGCTTGGGGGACACTCGGTTCTGCTGTAAGCTTACCTACAGGTACTTTTCTCTTGGCTCTCTCCGCTCAGATCCCTTTGACGTGGATTCAGGGAGAGAGTTTGCAAACCCCAACAGGCCCGTGGCTGGCACCCGGTAGGTCCTTGAGCTTCCCAGTCGTGACAGCCCAGACCCAGGGCTCTCCTCGGCCTCTGGCCTCAGCCCCTCCTGCTGCGGGGGGCAGTGTCCTAAACAACACATGGTGGTTTTCTGACCGTGAACAAGGGAATCTGGACATGCCACTGGAGAGGTTTTGGTTTCAAGTACACAGAATGGGAGGACTCTATCCTCAGCTTTGGAGCTTTTATGGGTGAGCTGGCAGGGATGACATCTTTAGTGAACATACTCTCCCACCACCACCCCCAGGCTGCCCATGGACAGTGGTGACAGTGACGGTGACAGTGAGGATGAGCCTGAGGAACATGGGCCTGATCCTGAGCAAGAAGGAAGCAGCAGCTGCTCCGAAAAGGAGGGGACTCCAGAGCGAGGGGCTGAGGCCCGGGCCCCCACAGAGGTTTGGAAAGGAATCAAGAAACGGCAGAGAGACTGAAGGTTGCGGACACGTGTATTTTTCGAGGCAGAGTGATAAGGAAATCTAGAGATGGCGGCAGAACTCGTGGGAACACAGGCAGGCCTGGTGGCCTTGGCCCCTTGCAGCTGCCAGCAGGACTGGACTCTGTCCAGGTTCTCTCCCAGCACTTCTAACATGGCCTGGCTCTGGGTCCTGCCTCGGAGCCCTGCCAATGAAGCTGCAGACCAAGGAGACCCCAGTGTGAGCCTCTGTTTCTTCGCACTTGGCCTGAGGGTTTGGGGGACTCTCCGCCTCTGGTGAGGCAGACCCTGCCTGGAAGGGTCTGGGCTGTGGGGATGGCAGGCCACGGAGTAGCTCTTGTGTGGGCACGTGTGTGTACGCGAAAGGAGAAGTCGGACAGCCAACCAGTCTGTACGGTCCCTTACACTGACACACCAGCTTCGGGCGACATCCCCAGGCTCACAGAGTGAGCCGAGGGGACCTTCTCCTGGGCCCAGGAGCCAGGTGGGGACTGGAGACTGATGTAGCACTTAGCAAACCTCCCCTCGGCAGGCCCTGTGGGTGGAGGATTCTGGCGCCAGGAGAGGGTGGGAACCCTGTGGATGCTCACCCTCTCCTTCCACCTAGGGCTCTGGGAGCTGTTTCTCGACTCAAACTCAGGCTTTCCTGCTTCTCTGCCTAGTGAGGCCTTGCCCGCCTCCCCTGCCCCCAGGAGAGAGAGCGGACAGAGCTTCATCTAAGACATGGTCTCCTCTGTAGCACTGGTGACACTGGGGCTGGACCATTCTTTCTTGGGGGGAGGGTGCCATCTGGTTCACTGCAGGATGTCAAGAAGCATCCCTGGCCTCTACCCACTGGGGCCAGTAGTATTGCCTTCACCTCCAGTGATGACCACCAAAAATGTCCCCAGGCATGGCCTATTGTCCCCTGGGGAGCAGAGCCACCCCACTGAGAATGCTGCTCTAAGACCAGCAGCCTTGTGCCATGTCTGGAACCCGAGGGAGCAGGTGGGGAAGCTCACCTGGTGGCCAGGCCCACTCTGCTCTGCGTCCAGCGGGGGCAGGTGCTGGCCAGGCCCCACTGAATCAGCCGCCTAGATCCAGGGTGGGGCGAGGCTTGCTGGGCCCAAGGGGTTCACAGCACACACCACACAGACACAGCCAGGCAGACGGGCTGGGGGGTCCAGCCACAGCATGCATGCCACGCAGCAGGGCAAGGGGCGCCGCGAGCCCTGGCTGCACAAAGCTGACCACAGGGCTAAAAAACACCACAGCGACTTGAGGAGGGCCTGGGGCTGGCGGCCACGGGGGTGCTCAGGGATCTGCCTCCATGCACTTCTCCAGCTCCTTGAGTCTCTTGACAAACTCCTGTGCCTCCTTGTTGGCACGGCCCTCAAGCATCCGCAGTGCAGACCTCACTGCGAGAGGGCGGGGTGGGCATCAGGCCTGGACATCCAGTGGCCCCACTCCCCCCCACCCCCACCCCACCCCCCGTCACTCACCCTGGGCTCTGGGCCGACGCAGGTGCAGGGTGATGGGCTGCCCGGCCCTCACGCTCCCTCCCACTGGGGGCCGCGCGACGCCGCCAATGCTGCCCAGGCCAAGGGCCGCCTCCCCAGCAAAGTCGTTGGTGGACAGCCAGTCGTGGTCCATGACTGTGAACAGCACGCAGGCGCCACGGCGGCGGCACGCCTCTGCAGGCACAGAGCTGCAGGTGGAAGGCGGTCACCCAGAGCCCTGCACCCCACTCGCTCGGGGTGGGCTGGGCAGGGCGGGACACTCACAAGTAGAAGAGCTCGTCGTACACGGGATGCAGCGTCCGGCTCTTGACCTGGGTCCTCTGGCTGCGGACCAGCGGGAAGAGGTGTGGAGGGCCCAGCTCCACAATCACAAAGGGGTCGCTCAGGCCTGGGGGACCCAGCAGTGGCAGTGAGCAGACTGCACTGTCTGCCGCGGCGGCCCCCACCCCGCCACAGCCCTCTCCCTCACCGTTGGCGTCCAAGGGGAGCAGGTCAGCGGCGTGCAGCACCTCCACCGCGAGCCGCTGCTCAGCTGCCTCGTAGTGGCAGCGGACACTCAGGCGCCCGAACCGGTTCTGCTCCAGGGACTTCTGTGGAAAGGCCCGTGGCCCAGTGAGCGGGGCTCAGGGACGTCCAGGGGCGGGGCTGCGTGCCCACCCCGGGCGGGTGCGCTACCTGCTTGAGCTTGTCCAGGTAATACTGCTCGATGCACTCGCGAGTGGAGCACTTGTGCAGGCGCAGCTCCTCCTCCAGCCTCTGCGGGCAGCGGCCGGTGGGGGCTGACTCCTCACAGCCCCAGGTCACACATGGCCAGTGGCTGAACTCAGGTCCCCGCTGTCCACGCCTCCCCTTCCCTCCATCAGATACCCTTGGGGCCAGGCCTCACCTTGTAGCTTCCATCCCTTAGGCTCTCCAGGGGCAGACCTTGACCCTCGGCGTGGAAAACACTGACCAGGGCCTGGGGCACAGGGAGAAGGAAGAGATGTCAGGGCGGGGACAGTGGGCGGAGACAGATGAAGCCTTGAGCAGCTCCCAGGAGCCCAGGGCAGAGCCACTTGTCACCCCTGGAGCACCTCAGAAACCCCCAGGACCCAAGGCCAGACCGCTGTTTTAACAGGTGGCCCAGGGCTCCAGGGAGGAACTACGGCCTGGGTGGATCCCCAGAGGAGAAGCTGTCCAGGCTGGGAAGGCCAGGCATCCAAGTAGACGGGCAACAGGGGAACGGGGAGGGTCAGCAGCCTTGTCGCCCTGGCCAGCGGGGAGAGGGCCCAGAGCTGCAGCAGGGAGGGCTCCAGGTGGCCCTACCTCCAGCGTGAAGTGGAAGCGGCCGTAGAAGTCGGCAGAGACGTCGCGGTTTGCACCTAGTGCCTGCAGAATGGCCTGCAGCAGCAGCTCCCAGAGGGCCTCCAGCGCTCTGCGGGGACACTCAGCGTCTGTGAGCAGTCCACAGGCCGGCCCTGCTCCACCCATCCTGGACCGTACCTGCTCAGGTTCTCCTTCACCAGCGAAGCGTTCAGCAGGGCCAGCTTCTCGTCCAGGTACTTCATGAGTGGGGCCACGGCCTATGGACAGGGTCCTCAGGGCCGGACTGTGCCTGGGCCCCCACCCCACAAGCACACCCCCCCCACCATGCGGAGCCCTCGGCCGGCCAGGCGCGCACCTCGTCGTTCTGGATGGAGTCGGGCGAGAGGCTGATGTGCTGCACGTACTTCCTGATGTCACCCACCGTCTGAGGGAGGCAGCGCTCAGCACTGTGGGGCTGTGGGGGCAGCCAGGTCCCCCACCCCCCTCCCTGCCCACCTTGGAGGTCAGGTGCGCCGTCACAGTGTGGGCCTCCTGCTGCAGGTCCTCGTCCAGGGCCTGCATGCAGCTGAGCAGGGGGCGTGGGAGCACCCCCTCGAGGCCTGCGGCCCCCTCTGGCCACGCCAGACCCCGCAGCGCCTGCCCGGCAGCTTTGCGCAGGAGTTCCACGTTGTTGAGGACCACACAGAGCTGGGGAGGTGCGCCGGACATGGGTGGGTTGGCGGTCCTGTGGTGTCCTCCTGCCCTCTCCCGCCTGCCCGCCAGCCCGCTCACCGGCTCGCTCACTGCCTCGCCTGCAGCCCCGGGCTGAGCGTCCACCTTCTTCCGCAGCAGCTGGGTGTAGAAGAGGGCAGCCTCACACAAGTCCTGGAGTGGGAGATGGGGACTTGGGAGCCATGGACCGTGTCCGCCCGCCCTGCTGCCCTCTGGACCCCGATCTCCTCCTGGGCCCTACTCCCCACCCCACAGCCAACGCACCTGGCTGAGCTGGGTGCCCAGCCCCTGGGCCTGGGAAGGGTCCGGCCACGCCAGGCGGGCCCACAGCTCTTGGATGTGGCTGAAGCAGAGGCTTGCAGTGGCTGCGGAGCTGCTGTGCTTGGAGGAGGCATCCATGGGCTCCAACTAGGAAGGCAGGAGGAGGCCTGGGTTGCTGGGGGGGCCCAATGACCCCAGCACCCTCAGGCCTGGGTGCTCACTTACTGTGTCCACGTCCACAGCTCCCTGAAGCCTCCACTTGGTCTGGTCCCGCAGCACCTGCAGCCAAAGCTTCACAGCGGGCAGGAATGGGGCGTGGATGCCAGCCAGCGCCAGGGAGCGGCTGTCCCTAGGACAGAAGGCCAGTCAGAGCTCTCAGACTCAGACACCTTAAGCCAGCACGTCCCAGGTTCTTGAACTAAGGGGGAACCCGACAGAGCCTGCCTCAAAGGGCCCTCCTAGAGGGAGCTGGAGGACAGGTGGGGTGGGAGGATGGGGGGGAAAGGGGACAAGTGGGGGAGAGAAATAAGGGGAAGGAAGGAGACAGGTGGTGCAGGAGGGCAGCTAGGGGAAGGGGACAGATGGGGTGGGGACAGGTGGGGGAGGGGAAAGGTGGAGGAGACAGGTGGGGAGGGGACCAGATGGGGCAGGGGGGCTGGGGGCAGGTGGGGGAGGAGGACAAGTGGACGAGGGGGGAACAGGTGGGGCAGGGGGGAGGGGGACATTTGGAGGAAGGGTAAGGTGGGGGAGACAAGTGGGGACGGTGCCAGAAGGGGCAGGGGGACAGGTGGGGCAGGGTACCCACCGGCCCGGGATGCTGCTCCAGAAGCACTGGATGTCTGCCAAGGTCAGGTAGAGCTCGAAGAGCCCTGAGGCCACCTCCAGGGTCATCTTGGGACTCAGCTCCTCTGTCAACACCCATGCCTCCTCAGCCACCTGCCCAGGAGGATTGAGTCAGGCCGACGCCAACAAGGAAACCCAGGCCCCTTCCCAGTCAGGGGGCCTCTCCCCACTGCCCCCTCCTCACCAGGCGCTCCAGCTGCCGGAAGGTGAGGGTGAAGAAGTCGACCTTGACAATGCTGCAAAGGACACACCTCAGACACCTGCTCGTCCCCACCCCCACCCGGCGGCAGCACTTGAAGGGCTGGGTGCAGGGGCAGCAGGGAGAGCCCGGGCCCACCTGTGGAAGAGGCTGGCGTAGATGCCGTAGCAGGACTGCAGGTCCTCGTAGACGGCGTCAGCCAGCTCGACCAGCCCCACAAGGCGCTGCGGCCCCGGCTGCAAGGAAGCCCGGTTCACACTGACCTTTTGGCCTGCACTCACCTGCCACCTGCCTCCCCTCCCCTGTGGCCATGGCCCTGAGCGGCACCTGCTCACGAGGACTCTTGCTGTTCAGGAGCCTGTCGTACCATTCCCGGTTGCCTCTCTGCAAGGCAAACCACCAGGGCAGCGTGGTGGAAGGGAGGAAGGGCAATGAAGTGTGCAGTACAGCAAGCCAGGGCCAGTGGACGGGGCAGGGGCAGGAGTGGGGCATGGCATGGGGGCAGGGCAGCTGTGGGATGCAGGGCAGGGGCTGGACAATTAGCCAAGACCAGGCTCCTAGACACACCTTCAGGGCAGCAGCGATGTCCATGTTGAGCTCCGTCTCGAACGGGCAGATCTCAAAGGCAGGCTGGAAGAGCTGCAGCTTGCCAAGACACCTGGGTGAGGGGCCGCCTGCTGATGGAGGCTGCCCCACCCGGTCCCCTACCCCGACCCCATGCACGGCTGCACCCACTTCAGCAGCAGCTCCAGGCGGTAGACGGCCGTGCTGTTGGTGGCAGGGAAGTAGTCTCGGAGCTGGCGCAGCAGCCGCAGCCCAAACTCAGAGAAGGCGGAGAAGCTGTCGGCCAGGCTCTCTTCCTGGGGGGACAGGGCCCTTCAGAGCTGATCCCTCAGCGCCCTCCCCTGGCGGGGCCAGCCCGTCCTCAAGGCTCTGCCCTTTGCACGGCACCACAACTGTTTCCTCTGCCCCACTCTTCTCTGTTGCTCTGCTGACCCAGGTGCACAGCCTCTCTCACCCGTTTAACTCCATATCGACTTCCCAGGCCGTGCTCCCGCCAGGGCAGAACTCGGCCCCTCACTGTCTGCCCAGCCCGAGCAGGCCCACGGCACACCCTCCAGGAACGGCATTTTCAGCAACGCGGCCGAGCCCACCTGCTCCTGGGGCAGCGAGGCCGACTCCTCCCAGTGCGCCTGCATGTCCTCCAGCAGCCCCAGCAGGTAGCCGTAGTCCAGGGTCCGGGTCTGATGGTGGCGGCTGCTGACCTGCCAGTGCCTGTGGGGGCCCGGCCCACGATTGGGACAGCGGCGTCATGTCCGGTCCCCCAAGACCGTGTCCCCCAAGTGGCCCGGCGTGAGCCTCCAGCTCCCACCCCGCCCCCTCGCGGCCCCATCCGCTCAAAGACCCACCTGCCCAAATCGCGGTCCCGCCCACTAGACACCCCGCCCCTTCCAGAACCCCGCCCACTCGCAGCCTCATACCTTGCCAGGCCCCGCCCACTCACCGCCCCTCCCCTTATAGGGCCCCGCCCACACAGCGCACCACTCCCTCCCCGGCCTCGCCCTAGTGCCCTGCCCGCTAGGGGTCACACCCACTCAGTCCCGCCCACCGGCAGCACCGCCCCCTTCCCTTGCCCCCCAATCACAGCACCGCCTCTCCCCACACCACGCCCTCGCGGCCCCGCCCACTCACAGCACCGCCAGCTGCAGGGCCGACAGGTTGCTCTGCGCGCCGTGCAGGCACAGCACGGTGGCCGCAGGTCCGCTGAGCTCGCCGCGCCAGCTGCTCGAGTTGGGCTGGGGAAGAGGCCGAACGTGGGTGGAGACAGAAGACCCCCATCCCCTCCCAGCCCCGATCTCCGGCCTCCCCGGTCGCCTTCCCTAGGCCACGCCTGGCCGCCCCCGGGTCTCTGGGGACACCGCTACCTCGTCAGTTCGGTGCTCGAACTGCAGCAGACGGCTGAGCAGCAGCAGGTAGGACAGGAAGCCTGACCGCCCGCGCTGGCTCATGGCTGTGTCCCTCTGGAACGCAGAGACCGCCCATCACCAGCTCTGCCCCAGCCCACGGGTGGGGGTGCAGGGCAGGGGGTGCAGGGTGGGGTCCCTGAGGCTCCCCACCTGCGTGGTGATGAGCTTGAGGACCAGCTGGCAGTCGCCCTGCACGCGGGAGGCACTGGAGCGCGGTTCCAGCTTGAACCAGCGGTCCTCGCCAGCCACAGGCACCTCCTGGAGGAAGGGGGGTCACACAAGTCCTCCTCCCTCTTCCTCCCACAGACCCTCCGGGAACTGGGAGAACACAGGCCTCCTCTCCCCCTTGAACACGTGTGACCAGCACACAGTGAGTGCTCAGCATGCCTGGACACAGGAAGCCCTGGGAAGATATCCTGCCCCCCCACCCAGCACGGTGGCCCCCCAAGCCCAAGAAGGATGGGAGACTCTTGGGGGATCACAAGACACAGCCATGGGCAGTCCCCCAAGAGGGTGGTGCAACCAGCAGAGGTTGCATGAGTGAAGCCCCTGTGCCCACTCACCCTGATGGGTATGTTGAGGCACCCAAGGAAGTCATCGGTATGGTCCTCCGTGGGCCCTGCTGTCCCATTTGCACGGGCTGACTTGACAATCTGTTTGAAATACCTGGGCAGAGCAGGATGGGCATCATGTCTGTGGTCCCTGGGGAGCCAGCCACCACTCACTGGCCCCCGAGGCCAAGCTGCTGGTGCAGGGTCTGAGGGGCACAAGGGTCCCACCTGACATACCTGCTCATGCCCTTCAGGCCAATGACTTCATTCAGCTTCCTGCACGCTTCCACCAGGGACACGTCATCATCATGGTCCCTGGGGGTCGGGACAAGAGGGGGGGGCCTGGCTTGCCTGGAGCCCAGTCCAGCCCTGAGTACACCCCCCACTCCCCCCAGACCAGAGACGCCCACACCCCCAGCCCTACAGGGCACAGAGGCCAATACCAGATGTCCAGGTGGAGCTGGTCCGTGCTGACATCCTCGATCTCACTATAAGGAGAACAGAGTGATGCCCATGAGGGTTCGGGGTGGTCCTCAGTCCAGGGCTGGGGCAGGGACAACTTCCAGAGCCACAGGGAGGGGTCATGAGCTCCTGCTTTGGAGACAGGCTGCCCAGGTTTGAATCTGGACTGTGTGGCCATGGGGGCATGATGCCCCTCTCAGAGCCTCAGTTTCCTCCTCTGGAAAGTGGGCATATGACCAGCCCCCCTCATTTCCCTGGGGCAGTCACTAAGACCAGGGACAGCTGTGAGCTGTCACTCTCAGGTCACAGCCATCTGCATGCAGCCCCAGGACCAGCTCTGGCCCTGCAAGCAGCCCCATGCCTGACCACTCTGCTGCCCAGCTGGGCGAGGGACCTTACAAGAGGAAGTGCTCCTTCCAGACAGGGTTCAGGGTGCTGCTCTTGACTTCGGTGACCTGGATGCACTTGGCTGGCAGTGGGCCGCCACGCTTGCTGCCCTTGCGGAAGCTGAAGCGCTGCTCCTTGTGCGAGCCCGGCTCCCGCGGGGTGCCCGAGGCCGGCAGGATGCCCAGCATGCAGTATGGGTCACTGAAGCCTGGGACACGGTGGGTGCTTCAGCCTCTGACCCCAGGCCCTCCATCCCTCCATGGCCACAAGGCCTGGGTGCGGCCAAGGTCCCGGCTGGTCCCCACTCACCATTGGGGTCTTTGGCCAGCAGGTTCTTGGCACGCATGACGGAAACTTTCAGGGCGTACGTAGGGGCCTGCAGGCAGAGGGGTGCCGAGGGACCTCCCAGGGCTCAGCATGGACATGACAGGGCCCTGCCCTGTGCCCGCTTCACCCCTTCACCCCTGGCCAAGGGCACTGCGGCAGGTCAGTGTCTGCTTGGGTGGGCAGCAGCCTCACCTTGGCCTTCTTCACGCGCTCAATGGCCTCAGCATGCTCTTCGGGGCTGGTGCTGAACACCTGTGCAGGGCAGGCAGGTGTGAGGGCCCAGGTGACCGCTGAGGCGGGGCTGGCCATCATCCCGGGGACCTCAGGGATGGCCCCAGGCAGGGATGCCTGGTCGCAAACCTCGCGGGTCGGGGGAGAACACAGGTGAAGAGGAAAGGTATGTCTGTGCATCCATCCTTCCTCCTGAGTGTCCATCCCTTGGTTTGTCCTTCTTTCTACCCTTCTCTGTGTGTGTCTGTCCATCGCTCCATCATTCTGGGTGTGCCTGTCAGCCTGTGTGTGCGTGTCTGCCTGCACGCACATCTGTGTGTGTGTGTGCTGTTCGGGTAATGAGAATGTCAGCAGGTACAGGAGTGGGTCAGGGGTGGGCAGTGGTCTCAATCCTCAGAGCGGGGCAGGCCTGGCCAGCAGGGTGGGCGGGGCTGACAGGGCTCACCTGCTGAAGGTAGCTCAGTAGGGCCTCCTGGTCGTTCACCTGCTCAGGGCCCATGGTTCCTGCGCGGTGAAGGACCGTGTACAGGGCTTCCTCATAGAGCATCTGCACCTGTGGGTCGGGTGGGGAGCACACCTGAGTCCAGGCCACCCCGCCCTGTCTCCCTTCAGCCCTGGCCACAGAGGGGTCTCAGCCTGCTTGTGTCCACCCCCTGCATGCCCAGCCCCCAGCCTTCAGCAGCCCCCCTCACTGGCAGAGCCCAGACTCTGCCTCAGTACCTTTACACCTGCCATGCCCTCCACTGGGGGCCCCTCCTCACGTCTGACCTCCGCTCCTTACTCACTTCCATGGGAGGCCTGAGCCATCCACTCCTGCCACCTTTGCTATCCACCTATCCCCAGACCCTGGGCCCAGCACACAGTAGACATGTTCACAGCCCCTCCCTGGGGCCAGACCCTGTGCCCCTCACCTCCTCCTGGGTCAGGGCTCTCAGGCCACGGTTGGGATCCACGGGCTCAGCGGGGGCTGGTGAGCCGCTGCGCAAGAGGACCTGTGAGGAGGGCACTGGGGTGAGGGCCTCCGAGGGTAGGGATCCTGGCTGCCCCCCCAGGATCCAAGGCCAGCAGGCAGGGATTGCTCCAGGGAGGGAGGGAGTCGAGGGGCGGAGGCTGGAGGCAGAGGGGGAAGGCTCTGGGGAGGCCTGGCACGGTGCCCCCATGCGGTCAGCAGGCCCGAGCCCTGTCCTCACCTCGGGGCACGGCAGGCCCTGTCTGCCTTCCCCCTTCTTCAGGATGCGGCGCATCTGGGAGAAGAACTCCACGCCATCCCCAGGTTTCCTGTGGGAAAGGCCAGGCTGGAGGTCAGCTGATGCTCCTGGAAGCTCATGGCTCACAGCACGCACCAGCCCCTGCCCGGGACCAGCAACCAGCCCACACGACCAAGGGGGGCCTCCTGGGTCTCTGCACGGCTGGGGTGTAGTATGACGGGCACAGTGCACCCCCTGGCCTGGGGTTTGGGCCCTCCTGGGCTCTCCTGGGGGCCTGTGCTGGGGCAGCTGGTGTGTGAGGTCCAGTGAGGATGACTGTGTGGGGTGGGGCCGTGGGCACCCACCAGGCCCCTGTGGGGGGCTCCTGAGGGTCGGCGCTGGTGCTCCCCGGCTCCTCCTCGGTCCTCCGGCGGAAGGACGGGCACACCTGCACCTGCCTGAGCACACTGCTCTTGATGTCCAGCAGGGTGGACATGGCGGGCGACCTGTGGGTAGAGAGCACAGCCGGGGCCTCCAGTTTCCACTCGTTCATTCGGTCAGTGGCACTGCCACACTGTCCCCAGTAGTCACGTCAGGTGCTACATCGAGCAATTACTGAATTAAGCAAAAACCCACAGAAGAAGCCGCATTCCTGACGGGCCGGAACAGCCTCCTGATGGGACTGCCCGTGGTGCAGGAGGAGGAGCGCCTCCGAGGGAGCAGTGGCTGGTGGAGGGGCACCTGGCACCATCAAGGCCACCAGAGGCGGGGGTGGGGACAGCAGAGGCCCGGGAGCCCACCCCCAACCCTGGACTGTGCTGGGTACCCAAGGGGCCATGAGAACTCCTGCTGGTGGCCTGGGCAAGTTGCTTGGTCTCTCTTAGCCTTTGTGTCCTCATCTGCAAAATGGGAGACCCCTGCAGGGTAGCTCTGGGGATGGGACAGGGCTGTAAGAGGTGATAGTAGTGCTGGGCACAGTCCTTGCTCCATCGCTGGGAGCTGCTGGATTTCACTGGGGGGGGCAGTTCTTCCACACTCCCACCCCCTATCCATCCAGGGCTGGGACCCTGGCCGTGTCCCTGGGATCTTAGGACAATGCGACAGGGAGTGCCTCTGTCTCCTGGGGGCTTCGCTCGGGGGACCAAGATGTGGGAGAAACTGTCTCACTCAGCACCCACAGGCTACTCTGGGCCAGGGCAGGCAAAGGCCCTGGAGGAGGCAAGCCCTAGCCAGAACCCCGGAGATGTCCTGGAGAAGGGCCTGGGCAAGAAGAGGCCAGTGGGCACGGCCAGTGGAGCCGCAGCCACCACACCTGGGGCTTCCCTGCAACCAGGCCTTCAGCCCACGTGGCCAAGATGCATGAGAGGACTCACTGGGGGTCCTTACCCTCCAAGCACAGCCAGATCAATACCCTATCCTCACCCCGTGGGCTGCCCCCCGAGCAGAGCCTGCTCCCCGCAATCAGTAGAAATGAGCCATGGAGCAAGTCCTGCCCTTCTGGAAAGTGCTGGGGTGGGGGCCACAGCTCCCACTCCCAGACCCCCGTGTTGCCATGGCAACCGAGCCACTGTGAGCATCCTGCTTGCAGCAGCCCAGATGTCTCGGCTGGGACAGCGGGGCTCTCTGCCAAAGGGAGGAATAGAGCCTGGGCCCAGGAGCCCCCTGCCCACGCACCCGCTGAAGCCACCTCAGTCCTGTCGTCCTGTGGTGTGGCCAGAATCTGTGTGCAGCAGGGCAGGGCTCAGACTGAGCAAGTCTGCAGTCCGGGGAGGGGCTGGAGCCGGTGACCCCAGCAGTGGGCACCTATGAGTAACAGGACACCTTCCTGTCCAGGTGGCAAGGCCCTGGGAGTCCCCTGGAATGTCTTGGCTCGTACTCACGGCTGTTTCCAGTCTCCCCTAGCCCAGCCAGCCTGGCTCAGGGAGGAAGGCCGGCTCGCTGTCACACCTGCATGTCTCCTCCACATGGACTCACTGTCCCCTGAAGACCCCAGAAGGAAGGGCAGGATGACAACTAAGCGGCTGCAGGCCCTCGAGCCCGCCTGTACCACCGCATGCCCAGGCCCAAGCACCCACTTCTCCCTGCGTCATGCAACAGCCTCGGGCCCTGAGCTGCCCCCGAAACCCCTGTGTGGTCTCCTCACTCTCCCGGTTAAGACTACAGGGGAAAGGGCACCTCTGCCACTCGGTGCACCCCCGGGCTCCCTCCCCAGGCTTGTGGCTTCTGGGGTACAGGACACATCATGCCCCCGACTATGCCCCATGGGGGCATTTGCACTCAGGGGCCCCTTCCTAGCTGATGCTCATTTGCCAACAGAGGCAACTGTCATCTTCATTTGACAAAATAGAAAACAGGGACTCAGCCAGATCCAACTCTACTCGCCTGGATCTCCGGGGCAGTGAGTGGCGGGAGGGCCAGGTCAGAGCCGCCTCTGGCCGGTGTGCCCGGGCCAGCTCCCCAGGCCATGCCCGCTGCTCAGAGGTCACACCCGTGTTGGGGGCAGTCCCCGTTTAACCTCTACTGCCTCTTTCTCCAAACCTTAGGCTCTGCCAGGAGAGCTGGGGCCCGGGGCACGCCTGGCACGTTGTGGTCCTAAAGAGACTTTGTTGAGTGAACCAGACCCCTGCTCTCAGCTGTGTCTGTCTGTCTGTCTCTCAGTGGTCCAGGGCTGCTGGCCTTGGTCTGTACCCACTCCCAGCTCAGGCCACCACCCCAGACAGCACCCCATCCTGCTTCCTGATGCTCCAACCCTGGTCCTATGGAGCCAGCAGATGTGCTCTCACCTGGCCAGACCCGAGTGCTGGGGACAATAAGGGCGAGTGGTGCATCCCCCTGTGGGGGCAGAGCTCGAGATCCCAGAAATCAGCCCCCTCTCCTTCACACGTGTCAGTGCCTCCCCCCAAAGATGGGGGCTCCGCAGCTTGGGCATGCGCTTCCAGAAGCTGGTGCCCCTGCAGCCAGCCCTGAGGTCCCCAGGGGGCCGGTCGTCACGGGTCCCCCCTTCCCCTCCATAGCTGAGCGGAAGAGGCCGCTCCCCCCGCAGCCCCCCAAAGCCAGGGGAGCAGCCGCCAACTGAGCTGTTGCCAGGGCAACCGCCAGTTGCGTCTGCATGCGACAGGGGCTACAGGGGCTCACAGTCCCAGAGACAAATGTGACGCAGGAGCCAAGGGACCTGAGCTGCAGGGACTGAGGGTGTCTTTGAGTGAACAAAATGTTCCAGGTGGGGGGCACCCCTCCTGATGATCCTCAGACCAGCCCCAGAGAGGGGGAGCTGCTCTGCTCCACTCATCCGGACAGGGAAACTGAGGCCTGGGGTTAGGGACCTGTCCAAGGCCACAGAGCCAGCAGGAGGCCTGGGATGGAGTCCAGGTCTCCCCGGCTCTGGTGTGCAATCACTGAGCCCCTGGGATGTCCCAAGTCCTGGGGTCCAGGTGGGCTGGCCTTCCCCTCTGCTGAGCGGCACCTCCTGTGCCCTCCCTCAGGCTGTTGCCAGGATGGGGGCAGCCGTGGTGTCTGGGCACAGGTGTCCAGGAGAGATGGCACATCCTGGGGTCCCAGAAACTCCTCCAGTTCCCCCTGGAAATCCTGGGCTGCCTGGGCAGCTGATGACCTTGCTGCCCCCAACAGCCCGGCCCCTCAGCCAGCCGGCACCACACCCAGAGCTGTCACCAACAGTGGGCCTGTGGCCGACCCCCAGGAAGCACGCACTGGCTGCCGGAGGCCCTCAGCCCGCAGGGGGCAGGAGCGAAGTGGGCACAGGGCGGCAGAGGACCCCCCCGCTGTCTGATGGGCCCCGATGGGACTCCTTCCTGAGCTCTCCATCGCCATCCCTGCTCATGCCTGGCCACCAGGACCAGAATCACAGCTCCCGTTTGTCCAATGAGCAAAGTGAGGCCAGCCAAGGCGCTGATGCCAAGCCAGCACCAGGGTCGAGCAGAAACGGACAGGCCTGCCTCGTTCCAGGGCTGTCCCCGAGGTCCAGGTTGCATGGGAAATGGCAGCTCTGCAAAGCAGATGTTACTGGCCCATTTCACAGCCCAGGGCTGGGGTGACCTGCCCAGAGCCAGGACTCAAACCCAGCACTCTAAGCCAACAACCTCCTGCTGGTCTACTTGGGGGCTCAGGTGGCACCGAAGCAGGTGAGTCTGGGGGCAGCAGAGCTTAACCAGAGAACCAGACGTGTCTCCCTAGTCAGTGTCCCCAGCAGCTGGCTGGCCACCGTGGGAGTGAACAGACACCTTCAGAGTGATGGGGTGCTTCCTATGGGAATTTGGCCCCTGGGGACTTGGGGGTAGGGGTCCCTGGTGCTGGCCTGGGTGTGCGGCAAGTGGCCCACTGACTTGGGCACGCCCCCTGCCCCCCACACATGGCCGTCTTCACTCTCCTACTGGGTTTCCAGCTGTCTTCTCTGTGGCCTCACTGACTCCCCAGTCAGTGCTCCGTTGCGCACAGTGACCATTACAAATGCTCCTCCCCGGGGGGCTCAACCCAACCTCATCCCTGGGGAGGGGCCTGGGAATCTTTATTTTAACCAGCTCTGTAGGCCGACCTAGCACTCTGTGAAGCCTGAGACCAGCTGTAAATGGCTAACCAGATGCTTCTAGAACGAACGCAGGAAAAATGAAATTGCTCCTGTAAGTTCTTGCTCCGATGCCCCTCCCACCCGCCAGCCCAGCCCGCTCCGAGCCGTCTCACCCACCTGTCTCTACCGCGACGTCCCTCCATCCCACTTCTCTCCCCGACATCCCCTCGCCCCTCCCTCCCGTCCCCCCTCTTCTCAGTGAGCCTCAGGGGGCCCCCCAGTTCTGTCGGGGTCTTGCCCCCATTGGTGGGCGGGTGGTCCGGGGCAGTCTGGAAGCCGGTCCGGTGAGTGTGTATTTTTTTTAACATCCCCTCCAGACAGGTGAAGGGAGGTGCGGGGCTTGCACGACCGGGGACTTCAGTGAGGCTGGGGTCCTGCGAGGACCGGCGGGAGGGTGGGAGGGACCGGACGCCGGGGGCGTCTTCCCCCCCGCGGGTGGCCCTGGGGTCCTCGGCCCCGCGCCACCTGCGGCCTCCGCCGGGGTAGGGACGCCGTGGTCGGAGCGGGGTCCCCCTGCGCATCCCCGGGCCGGCTCTGGACGCGCTCGGCGGCCCGGGCAGTGGGGAATGGAGGTCGTTGGCGTCCTGTCCCCTGTCCCCCGCGCCCCGCCCGCTCCTGCGCTTCTAGGGGACGGTCCGCGGCGGGCGCCAGGCGCGGGCAGAAAGAGAAACGCCCCCAGACCCGCTCCTCCGAGCTCGCGCCCGCCTCAGTTTCCCTGGGGCCCAGGGTGCGTCTTCGCGACCTCCCGCCACCCTGCGCCTCGGGGGCCTGCCCGCGCCCCCCAGGGGTCCCGGCGGAGGCGGCGCAGGAGCCCGACCCGGCGCGAGGTGGCGGCGGCCGAAGGGGGCCGACCGGGCAGAGCTTCGACGGCGCGGGGCGGGAGCCCGCGGCACTCACCGGGGACCGGGCCGCGAGGGCGCGGGGACGGGGCTCCTCGGGGCGCCGCGCTCGGCACGGCTCGGGGGACGCCGAGGCAGCCCGACCGCTCGCAGCAGCGCGCGCAGACGACTGAGCGCTGGGGGCCGAGCGCAGCGGCGGGCGGGGGGCGCGGGGGCGGGGCCTGGGCTGCTCGCTCCGCCCCCGCCCCGCCCCCGCGTCCCCAACGCCCAGGGGGCAGGCGAAGGTCCCTGCGCCCCCGGGGCCTGGACAGGGAGCCCCCTCCCCCGGGGGGGAGGCGCGGAGCTGTCAGTCCACCCACAGGTGGGTGTCGAGCAGGGAGCAGGCTCCCCTCTGCGTCAGGACCCCCTCCCCGGGGCCCCAGAGAAGCCAGAGTCACCGAAACCAGCAAGACATGCCCGGCACGCAGCGCAGACTTTTCTGGAGGGCTGCGCAGCCGTCTTGGGAGTGGCCCTCCCAGCCCAGCACTGTCCCCAGCATCAACCTGGAGTCGGCCTGGGTCTGGGGACTGTGCCACTGCAGGCCTAACTGCTCCCTCTTCTCAGAGGGGATAGTCCACACTCGGGTGAGGGGGTTCTGCAGACATCAACCCAGGACCTCCAGACAACCCTGACCACCTGTTGAGGTGATCATGCCCATGGCCTAGGGGAGGGCCCCGACGCCCACGTTGTGCCACGTGCCAGGCCACAGCCAGCTGGAACCCCCAGGCCTGGGCTGCACCCTGGCCTGGGCTCTTGCCAGCCCACCCTCGTGGCCCCCTCTCTGGGCCAGTGCCCCCCTCAATCTCCATCGCAGTGTTCTGGATTCGAGTGGTGCACTGCACAGTGGCCAGCTGGAGAGCTTGTTAAAACAGATGGCTGGGCAGCCCCAGACCCGCTGATTGCCAAAGTCTGGGCAGAGATTGACCATCTGCATTTCTAACAAGCTCCTGGTGGGCCTGGGGTCCTGGCAACACACGTGCAGAACTGTGGGCGCGGCTCTGAGGTTCTGGGCCTGTCTGAGGGGCACAGGGTCCTTGGATCCTGGCCCTGCCTTTGGCTGGTCCTGCTGGGTCCTCAGAGCACCACACACTCGGGGGATCAGACTGGGATTTGGAGCTTTCACCACAAAGGACTTCACCTCTAATGGCGGGGCTCCAGGCAGCGTGGGGAACAGAAAGGCCTGGAACCCACTCCAGCTCAGGCCCGGAAACAAGGATGGTTCACTCCGGGGAGGCCAGGGGTCAGCTGAGCTGAGTGGAGGGCTAAAGGCTGGAGGAAAAGGATTCCAGAGCAGCTCCATGCAGGGAGGCCCCCCCTCTGGAAACAACTCCCCTGTCATTCCCCAGCACTGCCCATTACTTGGCGGGAGCGGGGGGAAGCATGGCCCAGCTTCCCTAGCCCAGGGAGACCCAGGTGCTTCTCCCCTCACCCTAGGATGGGGAGACACTGCTCTGATGGGGCCACCACCTGTCGCAGCTTTTAGATCCAGACTCACTCATATCCATGCAGCCGGTGTCTCTGTGCAGGACAAGCCCCAGAGCCACTGGGGTAGAGGGGAGACAGCACTGCAGGGTCCGGGGACAGAATGCAGGGTGGGGGATATAATGCAGGATGGGGTGGGACAGAATGCAGGGTAGGGGGGGTAGAATGCAGGGTTGGGGGACAGAAGTGCAGCACGGCGGAGTGGGTCCTCTTAGAAGCTCTGCCCCCAGGCCCTGCTTCCATTCTGACCCAGCACAGCCAGGCAGATGGGGGTGGGGATGTCAGGAAACTGCTTGGGACAGAGATGAGTCAGGCGACAGGGGAGGGGACCTGGACCTGGTGCCATAGCTGCCCCTTGGCTTCTTTCTGCAGGGGACGGGAATCGGGGTGGGGGCTGATGTCCTTCCCTGGGGGCTGGCAGGCTTTGAGCCAGGATCTCAGAGCTGATGCCCCCAGCCCCGCAGTCTTGCGTCAGGTTCTGCCAACCTGTTGGCACAAACACAGGCCTGGTTGCCATGGTGATCGTAATGGCTTTGGGGTGAAGAGATGAGACTCGGCAGCTGCTGTAAACAGGAAGTTAGGAGGGGCAGCTGCCTGGGAGGGGGCCCCTGCTCCCACCCCTGTCCCAGGCCCTGAGGGGCTGGGCACCGGTGGCATTGAGCAGAGGAACCAGCCCTAAGAGGAATACTGAAGCCTGTTGGGGCAGAGGGCCCCCAGAGACCTCACCACCCTCTCTTACAGATAGGGAAACTGAGGCCCAGAGGGGGGAAAGGGTTTGTCCAGGACTTAGCCTTGGGCCTCAGCTTCCCCAGGAAAGGATAACCCCCAGGGCTTCCCTCCACAAACACTTCCCCGGGAGGGAGCGATGGTCCCATTCCTAGCCGACCCCTTTATTCTCCCGATCTGTTCTGAGACTGAAGTCGGCCCATCCCCCTTCCATCCCCACTCCCCGCGCTGCCTGGGCCTTAGTTTGCCTCACTGGTAAAATGGAGATAGCGCCTGCGCCCACCCCTCAGCGGGGGGTCTCGCGGAGCCGATGCTTGTTAGCGTCAGCTGCGCCCTCCTCCAGCCGACGGGGGTGGGAACTGCGGCCTCCATCCGCCTCGACCTCCAGGGACTTGGGGACAGGCTCTTTCCTTCAGGGACTGTTTCCGCCTCCATAGGCTGGGGGTGGAAACCCATCCTTGTGTGACCCCACAGCCGGGAAGGAGGCGGGCCGCCCCACGGTGGTGCCTGTGGCCCAGACCTGGCTCTGAAGGCGTCACCGTGGCCCTCTGCCCCAGACCCCGACAGCGGGCGGAGCCGTGCTTGGCGGGCGGTGAGGGGGCAGCGCGGGCGCCCATGTCACAGCGGGATAGGGCACAAGACACCCTGCCTAGAGGGGTCAGGGCTGGCCTGCGAGAGGTGGGGTGCACACTGGGTAGCTTTGGGCAGGAAAGGATCTGGCAGGCAGGGGGAGTGGCTTTTCCTCCTTAGGGCCGGGAGGAAAACACCAGGCTCTGAACAAACACTGTGATTTCTGCCGAAGCGCAGGGAGACAGGGTCCACCCACGGGAGGTGCGGGGACGGCTCGGGGAGGCCCACGGTTTTCGTGACGCGCGATTCGCGCCCCCTGGCGGCAGCCCTTGGAATTGCAGGCACAGCCTCTTGGCAGCGGGCTCCTCCCACCGCCCTCCGGGCCCCCAGCAGCTGTCAGGTCAGAGGCAGGGAAGGGGGCGGGCCACGGAGCCGTGGGGGCAGAACCCAGGGACTTGGGCCAGGGTCCCCGCCTGCCCCGGGCTGGAGGACCCTGAGGACTGAGGACCCTGTCCCATGGCCTTCACCATCCTGGGTGGTTCTGCCTGCAGAGGCCGCTCCAGGTGGGAGGGGGTCTGGCCCAGGTCTGGTCCCTGGCCTGAGATGCTGGCTCCTGGGGTGCAGTGGGAAGCTCAGGGAGAGTCCTGTAGCTAGCAGCTGACAGGTGGGGCCTGCGCCAGGCTGGGGTGCTCTCGGGCCTCAGACCTGAGGTTTGTGTGGGACCCAGGGGAGTGTGAGGGCCAGACAGGGCTTTGCAATTCTTTGTGAGACCAGGGCAACCTGGCCACAGAGCGCCATCAGTTGTCTGTCCATTGGGCCTCCCCGTCAGGTGGTGGCTCATGGGTGAGTGTGCCAGGGGCCACCTACCAGCAAGGGCGCCTCCTGCACTCACCCCTTTGTGAAGGGCCCAGGGGGCAAAGGGCGGGCCATCTCAGGAGGCAGAGCTGGGAGTGGGCCGAGCACGCAGCTCCTCCACCAGCATCATTCTCTGCACAACTGGGGGCTGAGGTGCCCTTGTCGCCGGCTCTGGGGGCTCCAGATTCCTTTCTCAAAGGCAAGACCCCCTTGGAGGGGTGGGCAGCATGAGCACGGAGCAGGCCCCTCTCCTCAGAAGGGCATCCTGGAAGGAGGGGTGGAAGGGTCACCTGGAAGGGCAGAGGCCTGGGGGGACAGTGACCAGCCTGAGCCCTGCGACATTCATTTGCTGCTGGAGCTCAGGGAAAACGACCTCCTGACAGATGCTAGAGCCCTTCGGGTCTGGGGACAGCAGGGTGGATAGGACCCAGCACTCCAGCCCCAACCGGCCCCATGGTCCAGAGCCAGCCCCCTCCGTCGGGCCCATGGCCTCTGCAGACGGAGTCATAGCATATGGAGACCTCCAGGTGAGCCTCCTGGGCCCCTGAGGCGGGACACCCCCAGACTCAGCAGCAGGGTCAGCTGGGGACAAATCCCCAACCAGCACTCCTTGGGCTCCTCCCTGCTGGAGCCAGCTCAGACCGGTTCGAGCCAGCCTAAGTCAGTGCTGGGCCCTCCAACCTGGCAACTTGTCGTCATGGCAACCTCAAACTGGAGGCTGCCCGGCTCGGAGCCTGAGCAGGGTCTGATGCACAGCAGGAAGGCCTCGGGCTGGCCAGTCGGGGCACGAGGTGCAGGCGGGCAGGCGTGACACCGCCATGCTGGACTGAGTGGGCCAGTCCAGGGGGCCCCAAGGGGACCCACAGCCTGGCCAGGAACCGACCTGGAGGCTCCGAGGAGTGGTTCCTCAGGAGGTGGAGGCTGAGCAGCCCATTCCTGTCGACCGGGTCCCTGGGGGCCCCGAGGCCAGGCTCTTTGCTCTGCACCTACACAATGGCTGGCCTGAGCCCCCGCCAGTCTCGGACACTGTCCCAGGGGCCCCGTTAGAGTCTGAACCAAGGGCTCATGTGCACCTTGGCATCATGAGGATGGTGTCCTGGCTCCCTGAGGAGGCCCACACGGCTGGCGAGAACAGCCTCAGGTCCCCAGAGGGTGGACTCTGCTCCAGCAGGCCAGGGAGGTGCAGGCGAGATGCAAGACAGGGCCAGCGGCCAGCACAGGACGCACGCCCAGCCTCGGTTGCCCGTGCCCAGTCTCAGAGGGGGCAGTAGCAGGGAATGTGACCCTGGCTCGAGCGGCTGTCACCCTCCCAAACCCCGAAGGCCACAGTGGGTCTGAGGCTGGACGTGGCCTTGGGAGCCTCTCTGGGTGGCACATGGGATCAGCCACCTGGGCTCCCCTGGGCAGGGCGGCCCGGGGCTGGGGGGGTGGCCCGGGTGGGACAGGGCGGCAGAAGGACACATCCTCAGGCGGCAGTTTGTGGAAATGTTTTAATCAGAGGATTCTTAGATACAGTGGTTAATCTATTGCCCACAATTCCTTACTAATTATTAGGCGCCTCATGCTGGGAACACACTCTCTCCCCTTACAGTAGAAACAGGATGATCACATTTCATAGCTCTCATGTTACAAGATCACATCTTTGTTAAGCCAAGGACTGTGGCACAAAAGGACATTTCATTAGCCAAAGTCACGACAGTTTGCTAGAAACATCAGTTACTTCAGAATGCTTTAACTAGAAAATAGATTGAATTTCCATATATATTAACCATATACATGTGTAACTATTTCTAAGTGTAGTCAGTCATTACAAAATAAGACATTCTGGGAGAGGGTACAAACACACGCCCGCTGAACCCCCGGAAGGCCCTCTGCGTTAGAAATAATCATGGACATCCAACCGAGAGCTCAGCAACCGACACACGTCCCGCTGAGCAAGGGACAAGGCACAGGGACCTTGGGGCCACCAGGTGCTGACAGCTGAGGGCTGCAGGTTCCTGGGGCAAGCCAAGGACCACCAGCCCTCTCGCCCCTTTGGGGGTTACCACCCTCCTCATTCGGGGTGGAGCCACAGGCCACTCAGTTCTGACAATAAGGGTCCTCAGGGTGGGAGGGTGAGGCCAACTGGTGCAGGCTGGCTCCAGGCCTCCGGTCTGGTCAGCACTGTGCTTCTGGTACCTGAACGAAGGCCAGGTACCCGCCTCACCAAGGCTGGGATGTGGGACACTGGGCCTGTCCCCCTCTGCTACTTCCTGTCTCCATATGGCACCTCCCTGCTGAGCCGGGCCCCAGGCCCACTTCCCACCAGAGCAGCCAGCAGCTCTGGGAGGCTTGCAGTGGGCTCAGGGTCCGGGCCACTTTCTGAGGACAGTGGCTTCCGTGGGCAGCCCAAGATCAGAATGGTTCAAGAAAGAGGAAGAGTGTGTGGACAGTGGCCCTCACAGCTGCTTTCAGGGTGTCCTGGCGCCAGGGACCACCCGCGCCAAGGGGTGGAGGCTGACGGGGTGAGCATGGGAAGGCTGTGGCCACGACATGCAGAGGCCCGAGGGCAGCCACTGAGGCCTGGGCCAGCAACGCACTGCCAGACAGGAGGAGGCCGCATGCCCCACCCATGGGGAAGGCGCCACTGCAGTGGCCCAGCCACCTCCAGGGGCCTGCGCTGGGCACTGAGGGCGAGCTGCTTGGACATGGTCCTCACGGCCTCGACCTGGCCTGGATTTAGGCACCTCATCCTCCTAAATGCCCGGGCGCACTTTGGAAGGGTCTCGACACCAACTCCAACGTGACTAGATCTGCACTCTCTAGCACCCTACGGCCCAAAGACTCGGGCGGGGGACAGAAACCCTGGACACACACCGTCTCTGTACACAGCATTATTTACAAAGGACCAGGACGAGCGCAACGCAGGGCCTGGGCGCACCCAAAGTGCAGACAGTGAGCCGTGCTCAGGCCGAGGCTGGTGCTCTGCAGGGCCTGCAGCCGAGCGGGGAGGGCCGGGCAGCCTGGCCGCCTCCTCACACTTAATGATGATAATGCAACAAAAACCTTTATATAAACAGTTTATTTACTCTAAACAGCAACACAGACAAACGCCATATAAACACAAAGGAAGTGATGCGGAGACGAGGCGCTGGCTGACTTTGGATCTGGGGCTCGTAAGCAACACAACCCGGGTTCTGCAGAGAGAACGGTGCGGCGGGAGGGCCAGGCGGGGTCCTTCCTCATGCAGCCAGCTGGGGCCGCGCAGCTGACCGGGAGAAGCATGCCGCGTCCGCGAGCGGGCACCGAGCGCTGGCGGCTCGTCGAAGTATAAAAGTTTATAATTTTACAGCAGTTGAAATACTGACATCAATATTAAAATAAAAGCAAGTTTTACATAACAATCAAAAATACAAAAGACTGAAGGAAGAGACCCTGTATGAAAATCTGGGCAATTCAGCGAGTCG
The DNA here is from genome assembly GCF_041296235.1 of Equus asinus. Lineage (NCBI taxonomy): Eukaryota > Metazoa > Chordata > Mammalia > Perissodactyla > Equidae > Equus > Equus asinus. The sequence goes on from NC_091803.1 coordinate 48,695,859, forward strand.
AGAACTGTGTACCAGTGGCGGAAATGGAAAATGGCGCCCGTCCAACCCTCCCCCGGTGACTAGTAATTGTACAGAGCAACGTTAGATTTGCAAAAAGGTTGTAAACAAGTTCTTGCCAAACCAATCCCTTCCTTTTAGATGCCGCGAGGTCGCTGCTTATGAGGGTGCAAACTTCTTGGCCTGTGCTCGAACTCTCTTCTCGTATTCCACTCTGTTTTGGCTGAGGGGTCAAGAGAGAGACACGTTAGAAGGGGCAGCGGCCCACGGGGCCTGCACCGGGAAGCCCGCAGCCAGACAGTGTCCCCTGCCTGGCAGGCCCCGGGGTCCCGGGTGCAGAGACGACAGAGGCTGCCTGCCGGGTGGCGCCTCGGCCCAGTAGGGCCTGGGCGACAGGCCTGCGCTGTGGGCGCCGTGAGGTGCAGCCTGGCTGGAAGTCCACTTGTGTAACCAGTGACCAGGGGCTTCCTCTTTAAGTTTCAAACAGCATCGTTTGGGAAAGAAGGTAGATCGCTCGGCACTATCCTTTGCTTCAAAGTAGACACAAACTTCTGGTATTTTCCCCGTAGGGCTCTTGGTCCTGAGCGCCAGGTGCGGAGGTCGGGCAGGACCTCGGGTGGGACACCAGCATGAAAAGTGCCACCTGGGAAAAGGGGGCCGAAGGGGCAGCATGTGCTGCCCAGGCTCGGGGGGAAGAGGCAGACGGGATGGCAGCAAACATGCCACTGGGGGATCAGGGTGACTGCAAACAACGGGACACGATGACATTTAGGGACAGCGCTCCTTGCTGCGGCGGGTCAGGGTCTCGGCCAGCACCTCAGGGCTGGCGTGGGACCTCCTCGGAGCCCAGGCTCCCAACAAGCACGCGGCCTCTCGGAGCGGGGCTCCCAGCCCTCGGCACAGCCGTCACCTGCGGCCTGGGAACGGGGCTGTGGGACAAAGGGCCACCGTAGGATTTCCGTCAGCTCCACCCCAGCACCGACGACGGCTCTGTGCCCCAGGACCCTCCTCGCCGGGAGAGGCTGGAAACCTGCCCGAGCGTGCCCTGTGCCGGCACAGCGCCAAGGCGCACACTAGCCCCGGGAGGCCAGTGTCAGCACGACGCCCGGCCCCTCTGGGGAGCGAAGGCCACAGGAGTAGCGTCGGCCACTGGGCCATGCTGCGGACAGTCTGTGCGCAACCCAGCTCCCTCTGAGGGAAGCTTCCGGAAGGGGCCGTGTCAGACATGAGGCCCCAGGGCAGACGGCAGTTGGATGGAGGGCTCTGGAAGGAGCAAGCAGGAGGAGCAGAGGCAGCCAAATGCGGTGCTGCCGTTTACCAAGTCAGGCTGGGGACGGGCCGCTGGGGCACCTGGCAGTGTTGGACACGGCCTGCGACCTTCCAGAAACGCGAGAAAAGAGATCTGAACTCTTCAAGCATGTTTCACAGAAGGGGCTTTAAAGTGGATGCTCACATGAAGATGGTCCCAGCCCTGAGCGAGGCTGGAGCTGCACAACCGACAGCTGGGCACACGGCGCCACAGGAGTGCCATCAAACCCACAGAAAACTCAGGACAGCCCAGCACGAGGGCATCACGTCCACACCCGATGCACACCGGGGCCGGCACGCTCTCTGAAGGCCAGAGGGGACGCTTGCAGCTTTGCAGGCCTCGTGCTCTCCGCCCAACGGCTGAGCTCAGACAGTGTAGACCCAGCAGCCTTATTTACAAAGCAGCACGGGCCACCGGGCCCACTGCAGACAGATGTTGTGGCAGAAACCACATAGCACCCAGCCCAAGGGTCAAGGGGGGAGAGTGGCTGGTGTGCAGCAGCCATGGGGCACGCACAGATTGAAGCGGAGCTCCACCATCACTGACAGCCGTGCCCCGCTGGCTGGGGGTCTCACAGAGGAGACTGAAGTCTGAAGTGGGGGCAGCCAGGTAGAAGGCGGGACTTGCTGTGGGTGCCGGGGGTGCAGGCACATGAACTTGGCCCCTGCCCAGGAGCGTCTTGCCACCTTAGCCACCAGGGGGCGCACCTGACCAACACCTGGGTTGGGCTCAGGGACCCCAAGCCACAGGGGCCGGGGGCTGGAGGTGCTCCATCTCCTGCACCCTGGCACTGCTCTTCTCAGCTGGACTCAGGGCGCTTGCGTGCCCGCTGCTCAGAATGGCCCGAGGACAGTTCCAGCCTCAGCGCTCACCCGCTGACCAGCTCCAATGCCAGAAACACCCTCGTGGAAGGAACAGGCCCTGCCACCCTCTCCCCTGTGGATCTGCCCCCTGGGACCCAGGTTCCTGAATGTGGGCAGATTGAATAGCGGGGGTCAGAATCCCCAAGCTGGTGTAAGGCCCCCACCAGACCAGCCCAGGAGGCTGGCCACAGGGCCAGGGTCATCCCCACTGTCCACTCAGCCAAGCGCACAGTGCCAGCTTTAACCAGCGTTCACCTCAGTTGCACCAGGCCATCCTCCTTCAGTATGGACAGTGGACGCGGGACCACAGGACTCACCTGGCCACCGCAGTGTCACGCATGACAGGGCTGGGACGTGAAGTGGATGCCCAGCTCCTGGGTGGGGATGTCACAGCAACTGGGTGACCAAGAGCAAGCCAGGAGTGCCACACCCCGCTGGACCACGCCCATGGGAGACACCACACCCAGGTGGACCAGGAAGAGGAGCAGAGGGGGCCGTGGTCTGGGGTCCCTGGGAGAGCCAGGTTGTTGGACACACCTCCTACGCTCACTGAGGCACCGGATTTGCCTGGCCATAGCTCATCAAGGGGCCAAGTGGCCAACAGGAGCCCATGTCCCCCGACCTCTGTGCCTCCTGCACGCCCCTCGATGACACTCCTGCCACATCAGCTCTGGCCACCCGTTCCTGCCACCACAGGCCCCCTGCGCACGCAGCTCCAACTGCCGACACAGCCTGCCCTGGCCGCTTCCTCCTCGGATGCCTCCCCTTCGCAGTGCTGACCCCGGCTGCCACCCGCGTGAGCTCAAGTCTCAGGGCCTCCCTCCCTCCCAGGCTGCCAGGAGCGGCAAGGACTGTCCCCCAACTCATAGCTTGCCCGCCGCTCCCCTCTTACGGGCAGCCTTGACCGGACTTCCAGGAAAGGCTGTGCAAGCTGACGAGAGGTCGTGGCAAGCAAGACGAGACCGCTACTAACCAGTAAATTGTGTAGGCCTCTGCTTGAGCTGGATCTTGGATATTTGGTTCATTTAGAAGTTCCTGTATTCCTAGTAAGATCTGTGTGAAAGACATAAACAAGGCACGGGGGAGGTCAGCAGTGTGAAGGGCACAGTTCCAGGACGTCGGCCTCAGATACTGACGACCACAGTCCTCTGGTCCCGGAGGAGGGTCGAGGCCAGCCCCTGGCGCTGCGTACCTGCTTAATCGTGATGGCTGGCCGCCAGTCCTTGTCTTCCTCGAGGATGGACAGGCACACCGTGCCCGAAGGGTACACATTTGGGTGGAACAATGGTGGTTCAAATTTGCCTGGACCACAGAGAAGAAAGAAAACATGTTTTCCGCGGCAGCTGTTGTCCTAAGAATCATGCCTTCCCCAACAATGCCCCATCCCCTCTGCTGGGCACCTTTCTGGTCACCAGACATTTGGCCAAGAACTATTAAGAGTAAAACCAATGTGGCCACAAGGTGGGAGGAGGTGAGAGTGGTACAAGCGTGCGCCCTTCTGACTTGGTGTGAAGCCACGTCCCTCCCCAGGATCCTGCCCCAGGATGGCAGGCAGCTGGAGCACGGGGCCCCAGGACGGCCTCCCCGACATCCCCCCAGCCGGCCTGGACTCAGCAAGATGAGGAGGGGCTGCCGCAGCCGTGGAGGAAGCTCCTGGGCACAGTCACACCCTTTCCATGTAAGCGGCCACTTCCAAAGCAGGCCACCCTGCTTCAAAAACAGAAGCTCTTAGGATCTCTTGCATTCTTTTTTTTTTTTTAAAGTTTATTTTCTTTTTAAAACATGAATACATGTAGGGGCTGGCCGAGTGGTTGAGTTCACATGCTCTGCTTTGGTGGCCCAGGGTTTCACTAGTTCGATCCTGGGCGTGGACCTGGCACGGCTCATCAGGTCATGCTGAGGTTGCGTCCCACGTGGCAGAGCCAGAAGGACCTACAACTAGAATATACAACTATGGCCTGGGGGGCTTTTGGGGGGGAAGAAGAAGAAGAAGAAAGAAGGATCGGCAAGAGATGTTAGCCCAGAGCCAATCTTAAGGAAAAAAAAGAATACATGTAGAAAATTTGAAAATATGAAAGAGCAAGAAAAAAATTGCCATTAGCCCCAGCCAGAGACTGTTAACCACAGCTGACATATTAGTGCATTTCCCACCCTTTATGTGGGTACTTTTCCCTTTATTTTTAAACATTAAGTTATACTAGAAAAGTGCAGCAAATCTAGCACAACTTGACCAACTACCAAAAAGCGAACACGCCCACTAACACCAACGGCTTCCCGGAAAACTCCCCAGACACCGCCCACTCCGCTCACCCTTGTCCCAACCTACAACCCCAGCGAGGACTCCTCGGCTGCACAAACGGACTTGCACAAGGACTCCTTGCTCTGCTCTCGTGGGTCACACGTGTCGCTGCAAGTGCTGTGGTCACTCACTCCGGCTGCTGCACGGGCGTCCACTGGGCGAGTGGGCGCCCCACAGGCTTGGCCAGCACACGGCAGGCACACACGTGCGCTATTACGAACAAAGCTGTGAAGGTTCCTACGTGTGAATTCTGGGGCACGTGCATGTCTAGGTGAAAACGCTGGGTCACAGGTGTCTGCAGCACTTGAGCAGACACTGCCGGTTTCCACAGCGGCTCTACCAACTTACATCCCACCAGCAGGGGCTGAGTTCCCACTGCTTCACAACTCTGCCTACACCCGGTGGTGTCGGTCAGGAGCTTCAGCCACCAAAGTTCGATGAACAGTGGCTGCCTCTCGTGGTTCTAATATGCATTTCCTTTCATTCATGCACCGCACCTGCTCCTTCATTGGAGAAGTTCTTGTTCAAGTCTCTTCACATTTTCCCACTGAGTTGTCTGTTGTTGATCTGTAGGGGCTCTTTATATATTCTGGATACAAGCCCTGTATCAGTTAAATGCCTTGCGAATATCTTCTCCAACTCTGAATTTGCCTTTTGCTCTTTTAATTCTACTTTTTGATGAACATAAGTTCCTAATTTAATCTGACTTATCTTGTTTCTTATCCTGAAAAGTGCACGAAGGATGAATACCCGCATCCACCAAGCCCCCCATCCCCACTTCCAGTCACCCGCTGGCTTCCCTCTATCCGACAAGGTCACCCTCCTGACCTCCAACACTGCCCATCACATGGCCTGCTGGCCTTCAAGAGGAATCCGGCACGAACTCCTTTGCTGGCTCCCCACTCAACATCAGTTCAGGAGATTCATTGCTGCCGTGCATCCCTGGACGTCCTTCCTCCTTGCTGCTGCAGACCCGCCATCTATTTACCCAGTCTACTGTTAACGGACACTCACACTGTCTCCAGCTTTTGGCCACTACAGACGGGGCTGTCCCAAATATCCTTGCCTGTGCCTTCTGGCGAGCACGTGGATGCACTTCTACTGAATGTTTACTTGAGTGGAAGAGCCAAGGCCCGGGGGAGGAAAAACTTTAGCTTTGGTAGACACAGTAGATGGCTTTCTAAGGGAAATTTTCAAAATTTGCACGCTCTCCAGCAAGCACCTGAGGTGCGCTGCCCTGCGCCATCCCCCCGCCCCGGTGGCCTGCTCATCCACTCTGCAATCATAATCTGGGACTCTCTGGTGAGAAGCTGGGCTTCTTTTCCTATGCCGACTGGCCAAGAGGAGAGCTTCTTTTGTGAAGGGCCTGTTCAATCTAATGATTGTTTGCCTTTTTCTTACTGATTTGTAGATGCTCTTGATATATTCAGGATAAATACTGATGTGTTTACACAATCTTCTCTCTTCTTCACTCTCACTGGTGTCTTTTGGTGGGAGATGGTCTTAATTCCAATGTAGTCCAATTGATCAGTTTTCCCCTATGGGGGAAAAAGCACTTTCTGTACTTCCCTGGTTAAGAAATCTTTGGCTACCCAGGTCATGAAGATATCCTCCCGCCTTCCTCTAAAAGCTGTACTGTTCCACCTTTCCATTGGGCACCACGACTCGTCTGCAAGGCTTTTGTCTATGGCAGAAGACAGAGATGGAGTTCTCTTTCTCCACGGGATACTCCGTTGACCTAGTCCATCTGTTAGAGTACCACCTTCTCCCCTGAACCACAGGATCACCTGTGTCACACACCAGGCCACCACACATCTGTGGTGCTTCTGGACTCCGCTCTGCAGATCTGCACCTCGAGGACCGTGCCTCTGGAGCAGGTCTCCATCTGGTTTACGCCTTGCCCGTCCTGCTACCGGGTCTGGGTACTCATTAGCCAACGAGCCTCACAGCCCTTCCCTCCTGGAACCCCAAAGGCCACAGCTATTCTCAACACTCTGCATTTCCTGTATTTTAGAGTTTGCGTGACAACTTCCTCAAAAACCTGCTTGGATCTGACAGGGATGACAATGAACCTGCAGAGCGGCTTGGAGAGACCTGGCGTCTTCACAACACCGTGTCCTCCGACCTGTAACCGTGGCCCACACCGCCAGGCATTCAGGCTTGCCTCACCTTCTTTCAGGAGCCTTTCTCAGTTTTTAGTATAGAGCTCTTGAACGTCTTTTGCTGGATTTATTCCAAGGTATGTGATATGATTGTAAATGGTTTACTTTGAAATCTTTTACGTATCGCAATTATGCAAGAATACATTTCATATATTAATCTTTCATCCAGCAACCTTACTAAGCGGACTGAGAGGAAGGCCACCTGGTCTCAGTCCTCCTGCCCCACTCTTCTTTTCCTTGCCTTGCTGTGTCTGCTTGGAACCCCGATACAACACTGAGCAGAAGTGACGAGAGGAGCCACAATTCATCTGATTTTTCTCTTAATTAAACAAAGAAAGAAAGTTCTCCTGGGAGACGCCACTGTGATGGAAACACGCCCCTGCCACTTGAATCCCGAGCAGGAGGGCAGACCTCGACAGAGGCTCCCTCACCAGTGCCACAGGCTGGGGAGTGGTAACTCACTTAACTGACCCGCTGTGGACAGTCTATGTGGATTTCCAGCTGCAGAAGGTAAGGGATTCGGGGCCCTGCCCCTCCTGAGATTTGCTGAGCTGCGTCAGGACGGGCTGACAGCAGCACCATTTCCAACATGGCTCGGCCTTTCCAGCCTGCTCCCTTCTCTGGGGGCTTCCATGCCCCTCCGTCCAGGCTGCACATGCAGTTCTAACAGACAACAGATGGGCTGGTGCAGGTCAGGGCAAACCAAACCCTCTAAGGGTGACACTCTGGACGGCAGTCCTTCTGCAAGTCTGTCCCTCCCCAGGCTGAGACGCGGTGGCACCTCGTCCCCGACGGGCACCGAGGGCCAGGAGCTTGGCAGTGGATCAGAGCCGGGATCTGAGAGATTAGCCTGTTAAGTGCACCTCCCACCGCTGGGGCTAGAAACAGACTTGAATCCACAGCCAGTGCAGGGATCACAGGCTTGGAGCGGCCCCCTGGAGCAGAGCATGACAAAAGCCACACCCCAGGAGGCCTGGGCTCTCTGAGGAGGACTTCACATCTGAGCCGGAACGTGGCTAACTAAGGCAGACTGACTTTCTACGACCTTGGTCTACTCACATTTTGGTGGTGAGGACGGATAATCGTCTTTGAAAAGCATCCGTAGCTTAAACAGTCCTCCTTCCCACGGCGTCTGTGGGAGAGAAAACTGCGATTAGGGGCGCTGCTGGCTGGGCCCGGGAGCAGGAGGGGCTCGCTTCTGCGGCAGAGCCCCCTGGACTGCGAGGACCCCACAGAGGCGAGCAGCCCAAGTGTCCCCACCAACAGGACTCTGGGGACCTTAGTGTGAGCTGGAACGTGTGCTCCTTTGGGAGGGGCAGGGCAGGAGCTGGGATTCTGAGAAAACAGGCCCCTGGAGGGCTGGCCCCTCTGACTCTGGGGTGGGGTGAGGACTTGAGTGAACTCAGTGTGTACCTGTTCCCCTAGAGTGGCTGCTTTAGAGTGACATTCTGGGAGGCCCCTCCCTCAGGTCCCACCTGTCCCCAGGCAGCCTCCCAGTACCACAATCCAACACGCCCTGGGAGGGAGGCGGCAACAGCACACCTGCCTTGCCCTAAGACGAGGGGCCAAGAATGGGCTTAGCAAAGGCAGGGTGCACACTGGGCCTCAGCAGAGCCTCAGACGAAGGGTAAAGCCAACCGCATCACCTCACGGACAAAGGCAGTCCTAATCCCACGGCTTAGTGCAGGGGGAGGAGACTGCCAGGAAGCACTGAGGCTGAGCTTGCGTGATGTCACAACAGACCATGGGTGGGGGGAGTGAGGTGCTGAGGCCTCCAGTGTAACCCAGGCACCTTGGGGGCATCCTCCTTCCTTTGGAGTCACCTGGAAAGAGCTGTATGTGGGCTCATGGGGGACTCTCACACTCAAGTGCGCCGGTCCTAACTGGCCCAGGCACCCTCGGGGGAGCTGAGGAGGCAACCCCGGGGGGAGGACTGGCCAGTGCGTGGAGGACACGGGGCCCCAGGCAGCCATCTCAGGATGTGCAGCTGCCCCAGGCTCAGACGCCCCCACAGGAGCACCACTGCGTCTGGGCTGCTGCAGCCCCAGCACACCCTGCAGGCCCAGCCCGGAGCCCCGCGGGGCTCCTCCAGACCCTTCTCCACCCCACCCCCAAGGCTCCTGTGGTCCCAAGAGGTAGCAGGTGCTGCGTGGGAGCAATACCTCCCCATACCTGAGGGGGTCACATATCACCCTAACCTTGTCCCCCCATCTTACGTCCCCCAGGGTCCGCATGACCATCGTGAATGTCACACACACTCGAACCTCTGTTGCTCTGTCCTGCTGCTTGAAACCAACAAGCGGTGGGAGCGTGTGGCCGCGGGTCTCTTACCCCTTTCTTTCCTGGAATGGCGCACTCCCAGTTCATGAGGTTCATTGTGCCGTCGGGGTTTTTTGTTGGGACAGCCACAAAACCCTGGGAGAAAACCACCACACAGCATATCAACCACGGTGTCTCATTCTACCCACCCAGGGTACGAGCCTGTGGCCCACCACCCACCCGCACAGAGGCAATGGCCCCGGGCTGGCAGGCCTCGTCTGCTGTGCTACGCGCAGAAATAAAGCTTTCCTTACAAACGGGTGGTCTTTTCTCCAAGCTTTCCTCTCCTGGGCGAGTCTGCTGAGGGCGATCCCCGACATATTCAAAGTCCCTGGAAGAGAGGGCAGAGTGTGCGATGAGAAAGGGCACACCTGGCTCCCTCGGTCCTTTCACCCCACACCCGGCCCCACCCTCCTCCCGCAGGGGGTTCACCAGGGGAGAGGCAGCCGGCTACTCCTGAGCCCTGGGCCTGCCGGAACAGCTCCGTGTGGGGCGCCTTGTCTGCCTGCCTCCCACCCCCAGGGCTCCATGGCACACGCCGTGGCCTCTGTTTCATGGTGACAGAGGTTCAGAGAAGCGAAGCCACACAGCTGCTAGGTGCTGTGCGGGGAGGGGACACCGAGCTCTTCCAGCAGACACCTGCCCATCTGGCCCGCCCTCTTCAGCCACACGTGGCAGTGGGCTAGAGGGACAGGGATCCCAATGCTGTCGTCAGACTCCGCAGAACGGCAGAGACAAGGTAGGGACATCCAGAGCACTGGCCCGAGACCCAGGAGGGGCAGTCATGGAGCGCTCCCTGCTGCTAGTGCAGGGATGTGGGGGTGCTATCAGGCCCCCAGCTTAGAATCAGGGGCTCAGAATTCAGATTCGGGTCGAGTCAGGAAGATAACCCTTATCCCTGAAAGGCCACCCAGCGGAAAAGTGCCCCAGGGCAGAGAGTTGTGGCCAAGTGCAGAGACGGCTCCCCGCCCCAGCATCCAACAGACCCAATTGTCACCAGGGCCCCAGGCTCCTTTCTCCGCCCCCTCCACCTTCACGTCCCACAGCCTCACCCTAGGACCTGCTGGCACCCCACAAACAATGAACGGATCAAGGCCTGTCTCCTATTTACTTTGGGAAAGTCAATGAAAGGGGGAACAGGCTAGCATGGAGTGCCATGCACAAGCGGAAGACACCTCCGAGGGCCCGGCCCACCTGCCCCCCAGTGCGCCGTGGGAGGGGTGCTCACACGCCCGTCATTCCTGGATGTCAGGCTCCTCCTACCATGGCCCCTGCCCCCTGGGACTAGAGACCCTCGAGGCTTGGTGCCTTCAGCCGTTCAAATCAGTGGCCCGGAGCCCTCAGCCTGCGCCGTCTCGAGCTTCCTGCAGGTGAAGCAGCATCTCGGGGGCCACTTACCCAGCAGCACACAGCAGACCCTCAGAAGTCATAAAACTTGCCCAAGAATCAGACCCTGTGTTTGCTGATCTTCAAAGTCCATGGAAACACTGAAGATACCCGCTGGAGGCCCCTCCACCCCCCACTCCCCTCCTGTAGCTACTCCCGCGGCCTCCCCAGTGCCGCGCAGGCTGACCCACAACTGCCTCAGCAGTCCCACCGCACCTTCTCCCTGCCACCCCCCACCTGGCCGTCCTGCCCCCAAGCCCCAGACAACACAAACAGTCCCCGTTTGTGCAGGAGGGGTGAGGTCAACAGTTCAGCAGCAGACCAGACGGGCCAGCCCTCCACCCCTGCAGTACAGCCACTCCCAGTGTGGTCCTGGGCAGGCGCATCACACGGGTGCCCCCTCCCAGGAACTCCGGGCAGGGTCTGCGTTCTGGGCAGTCTCAGACGACTGTTTTCCCAAGAAGCCGGCAAAGTGGAAAGGGGGGGTTTGGGATTGCCATCGCAGCGCCACCAAGAGCCCAGGGCTCAGCCAGCTGGGCAAGTTACTACAAACCCCAGACCAGGCGGATGCGCTGCAGTTTCAAGAAATGTGTACACCTACGTCGCCATGAGAAAGCGATAGTCAAAAATCAAAGGCCTCCAGTCGGGAAGCAGGGCTGTCATGCGACAAGAGACAGATGAACCAACTCAGGGCCCGGCCCCCAGCTCCATGCTCTGACCCCAGAATGCACCTTTTAAAAGACTCTGACCTTACCCGACCTCGAGATTAGTACAAAGTAGGTAATGCCAAGCTTGGACCCAACTGAATTTCTCTTCGCCACCACCCATCCCAGAATTCTGCTCTGCCCACGTCCCACGGGGTGTGATGCGACCACTGAAGCTCACACCCACCCGGGGTCTCCTTCCCTGGAGGGCACGTCTGTCTGGAATACCCAGTTCTTCCTGCAACACAAAATCAGGAGCCAGCAGCCGGGAAGCAGACAAGCACTGCCGCCCGGAGTTCACGAGAGTAAGTCCCGTGCTGGGAAACGCTGGGTGCCTGGAGGCCCACAGCAGGACCATGGGATGGCGACACACTGGGGATATGGAGGCACCCTGGTTTCAAATGGTGGCTGGGTAGGCCACTCGAGCCCAGACTGCAGAAATCAGGCAGGATGGTCAGGAACAGACGAGCCGCGTGGGCCGGGGGGGCGGGGAGCCTGGGCACTGACCATGAGGGCCTGGTAAGCCACTGTGAGGACCCGGTCTTGCATAGCAAGGTGGGAAGCTGGCAAGGTCCAGGGCGGAGGAGAGCCCCAGCTGGCTTGTCTTTAAGGATCTCTCTGGGATGACTAGCTGCGAGGCCAGAGGCTACGGCTGAACGTCCTGCATTTGTACAAGTTTCTCAAACCCGTCACTTCAACCAGTTCTGCCAAATGAAAGGACCCAGCTTCATCGCCATCCCCAACGGCAACACCCCTCCTTTGGAGGCTTGAGGGCGCAGCACATACTAGCCCCCAAAGTCCTCCTGCCCCCTGCCCGCTAGCTTCCCCCACTGGAGGGGCACACACAGAATGGTCTCTGCAGCAGGTCCCTCACCCCCAGCCACGGCAAAGCAGACAGTACGGGCTGGCAGCCCAGCCCTGCGGCACTAATGAACACAGAAGTTCAGCAACCAATACAAGCAGTTGTGGAAGTGAGATGCAAGATCCTACACAAGTCTGAGCTGGGACAGGATCAAAAAGACCGGCTCCATCACCAGGACAAAGAGCCACAGGTGCACACCTGCACCGTCCCAGGCCTAGGTGTGGTCCCAAGAGGATGCTTCCACTCCCACTGGCCTCCTGGTGTCCAGGAGAAAGTAGCCAATTTGTTACATTTTAATTACAACACAGAAACACTCCTTCAGAATCCCACTTAAAATGCAATCTTCTTCCCCAACTAACAGGGGCACTTAAGGAGCAGTTAAGTGTCCCCAGAGACTTCAGAGCAACAAAGCTACAAAATGCAAAGATAAAGGTCTTCAGGCAAAGCAGCGGCGTCTGCCCTCCACCGCACTCTAGGGCCCCCAGGGTGGGCTGTACTTAAACTGCTCTTCTCAAATCACGCTCTGCTGGCTGACAGCACAGACCTCAGAGCTACTTACCGGCTGCATGAGGGCGGTAAGGTGCTCATCTACCCCAACCTCAACTTTTCCATCTGTAAAACAGGTGACGGACTATGACCTCACAGGTTTGCCCACGATGAAACTGATACTGGATTCAAAGCCCTGGAAGGGCCTTTCCTACCCAAACTCGAACTCCCCCAAGGGAGATTCCAAGGGGAAGGCTCTCACTTCTCCTGACCCCAGCACCCTGCAGGTCTCCTCTTCTTTCCAGACATACCTCCCAGGACCCCGAGCTGTTTCTGAAGCAAAGTCCCAAACCCCAAGACTCACCAGTCAAAAGCACAACAGCATGCAGACTTCACCCCTAAGCCACCCCAAAAGGCGGCAAGCAAATCAGGACAAACTTAGAACCCATGTCCCTTTTCTGTCGGATAGGTCCTCAACCCAGAGGCTGTGTTTCCTTAATAGCAAGAAACATGAGAGTAACAGTCTTTACAAGGAAACAAACAGCCAACTTTGCAAATACAGTAACAGTAACTTTGCAAACTGAGGAACTAAGCCTATTTTCAAATCATACAACCCAAACCAGCTAATACAGTGATTCCGGGGCGACGACAGGCCGGGACGGTGAACGCAGCTAATCATCCCCTCCCTTCCTCCTACTCACGTAACTACCAGTTCCAACCTCCGCTCAACTGGTACAAAGCAACCTCCGAAAGAAAACTCTCCCTCGAGTGAAGCGCCCATGTTCAGTGTCCCACCAACTGCAGGTGGAGCTCTTCAGAGGCGCAAGAAAACTCACGCTTGTTGTGATTTTCAGACATCAGACACCCCCACCCCACCCCCCCGAGCCAGCGATTCTGCCATCCAAGACTTTTAACTCCCGGTGCCGCGCGCTGTCCCCCCGCTGCGAAGCGCCACAGGTCTGCGCGCAGTCCCGTGACCCCGGAAACCAGCCTCCCCGGTGGAGGCGGATCCGCGGCGGGGCGGCCGCCCTCCGGCCCGGCGCCTGTCAACACTGGCCGCGGCTCTCCGCTCTCTGGAGCCCCTCGGGCCCCGCGGCCCAGCACGCGCTCTCCCGCCTTCCAAAGGGAAAGTGATGGGAGCCCGGGGCCGGGCCGCGAGCCGCCGAGGCCGCAGGCTCGGGCCTCAGGGCTCCGGCGGGCCGACTCCCGGGCGCGGCGCCGCGGGCCAGCCGGGCGGGGCAGGGGTCCGGACGCGCGGCGACGGCGAGTCGGGGCCGCAGGGCCGGGGGCGGACGGGGCGCCCGCCGGGCCAGGCCCGACGGCGGCGGAGGCCCCGCGCCCGCACGCTGCCGCCGCCCCCCCGGCCGTGCTCACCTCGGGCGGCCGCGGCCCGGCGAGCGAGGCGGACGAGGCGGCGGCGGCGGCGCTCCCTTTGTCTCGGGACTTCCCTCCCGAGCCCGCTCCGCGCGCAGCCCGAGCGCTCCGAGGACCCCGCGCGGGCGGGGCGCGGGCGGGGCCTGCGGGAGCTGCCCGCCGCGCGCCTGCCCCGCGCGCCGCCGTCACCGCCCCGGGAGCCGCGCCGCCGGCTCCGTCGCGCGCCACCCGCCGCCTGCGCCCCACCGCCGCGCGCCCGCGCCCCGGGCCCCGCTGGGGAGCCCGGCCCGGGGGCGGCTTTCCAGTCAGGCGGCGTCCCGGACACCTGCTCCCTTAAAGGAGCCGCGTCCCCGATGTGAGGGAGCGTCTGCAAACTCCCCTTCGCGACGCGCGCGTCCACTCGAGGACACGCCGGCGAGCCTCGCGGGGAGTGGGAGGCCGAGATCTCCAAGGGCTCCGCGGATGCCCCGCGGGCACCTCTCCGGGCACGGGTCCCGGAGGTCTCCTGGGGGCTAGGGCCCGGGGCCGGGGGGCAAAGGCCACTGAGGCCTAAAGATCCCCCGCAGCGTCGCAGGACGGTGACGATCCCCCGAGTACGGCGCCCTATGAAACCCCTTTCAATTGGCCATTTCGGGGCCCTGGGCGGGGCGTCCGTCGAATCCGCCCAATGAACTGACCCGGCACAGAAGGCCGAGTGCCGGCCGGACCGACGGGAGGAGAAGTGCGGACGCTCCCTAACCTGGGGCTGGCCGGGGGGAGGGGCGCCGGCGCTGCGGGCGGGGGAGGGGCGGGGGGGAGGGATGGGGGTGGGCCGGCCCGGCCCCCGGCCCCCGGCCCCCGGCCCCTGCAGTCGGGGCCTGCGGTCCACCCCGAGCCCGCAAGCGACGCTTTCCCTTCCCGGCCTCGCCGGGAGCCTTCCCGTCGGGCTGCCCCCATTCCCTGGGCCCAAACCCCAGCTCTCGGGGCGGAGAGGGCGCTTTCCAAGGTCAGCCCGCCCCACCCGCGGGCGCTTTGGGATTAGGCGGGGAGAGTGTCCAGCGCCCCACCCGGGGCAGCACGGCAGTGGAGAGCTCCGGGGGGCAGGCTGGGGCCGCTGGACAGCAGAGGCGACTCCCCTGTGTTCACTCCTTTCCCTCCTTTTTCCTTTCCTCCCTCCTTCCATCTCCCTCCTCCTTCTTTCACTCCATCTTCCTCATCTTCCTCCATCTCCCTCTTCCCTCCTCCATCCCTCCCTCCATCTTCCCCTCCCTGTCTCCTCCATCTCCCTCTTTCCTTCCATTTCCCTTCTCACTTCTTCCTCCATCTCCTTCCTCCCTCCCTCCATCTCCTTCCTCCCTCCCTCCATCTCCCTCATCTCCCTCTTCCTTCCTCCACTCCGTAGTCTTCATCTCCTTCCATCTCCCTCCATCTCCCTCCTCCCCACTTCCTTCGCTTCTTCTTCCTCGACTCCCTCTATTTCCTCTCCTCCCTCCCTCCGTCTTTCCATCCCTCCCTCATTTCTTCCCCCAGAGTTTTCTATTTGGCACTGTGCTGAGGCTGTTGGCGTCCCCAGGGGCAGGGACCATAGGTCTCGTGTCCAGTGGCCCTCATCTGGCCCAGTGTTCTCAGCGGGTGCTCGGGATGAATTCCATGTGTTCCCAGCCATCCTGTTATTCTGGCGGAATAAAGTGGGGGTGGCCACAAGCCCTGAGATGGGGTGTCTAGTGGGTTTGCTGGCTCTGCTGGGCTGGGGAGGGGGTCTGCCTAGGGTAACTCCTGGTCAACAGTGGCCCAGAGAGAGGGCCTGGCTATAGTGACCACGGTCTCAGGTGACAAACGCCAGAGGGCCCAGCCCTCTTGAGCAGAATGTGAATTCCAAGTCTCTCCCAAACTCTGAACTCCAAAGGGGCTGCCCACTCCTGGGTCCCTACAGTGACCCAGCATGGGCCTGGCCTGGGGACACTGCCTCCTTCTGCCTGTCCACTGAGACAGCTGTAGTTCTCAACCTCAGAGTACCAGGGTCTTTGGGGGCTTGTCTGAGACACCCTTCCTCTGGGCCCCCAGCCCTGGTTTGCCAGCTCCGAGCAGTCCTGGGAGCATGCATTTTAACAGGTGCATGTGGTCGCTTAGCTACACTTTAAGAAACCTGCTTCTGGGGCCAGCCCTGTGGTGTAGTGATTAAGTTAATGCTCTCCACTTCAGTGGCATGAGTTCTTGTGTGCAGGTCCCGGGCATGGACTTACACCACTTGTCAGCCATGCTGTGGCAGTGACCCACATACAAAGTAGAGGAAGATTGGAATAGATATTAGCTCAGAGTGAATCTTCCTCAGGAAAAAAGAAAAAAAGAAAAAAGCCATCTTTCTGGTGTGGATGCCAGGAGGCTTACACAGGGGTGTTTGGGGAAGGCACCCAGCAAGTAGCAGTGGCCAGTAAAAGGTGGTAGCCATTGCTGGAGGAAAGAGAGGAGAACCAGGATCTACGTGGGCTCGGCATAGCTAGGGAGCAGAGAGAAGGCAAGGCTGGCCAGGTCAGGGGGTTTGGAGGGGTAATGAAGGGTGTAGTTTGGGGAGGCAGATGAGATGTGGCATGTGGTTGTGGAGGGCCTCGGCCCGATCCTGTGGGGTGTGGGGAGCCGTGGAGCAGGAGACACAAGACAAGGTCCTGCTTCCATGTTTGCGTGTGGTGGGGGGACACCTGGAGATGGAAGAGATGTGGCCTCTCAGCCCTGCTTGCTGAGCTCCACCCAGCAGAGAGAACTCACATCCTGGTGGGAAGTGGTGTGAGGCCCCAGGCCCCCTTGCCAGGAGGAGTGTGGGGATTGGTGGAGGGAGGGTGGGGCACTTAGGTGGAGGGTGGGTTGGACGAGGGCAGGGGGCAGGCAGAAGGCCACCTCAGATCTGGTATCCTCAGCCCAGAAGCCTTCTGTGAGCAGCCTGCACCCTACACACACGTTCTCACGGCCACTCAGTTGTCCATTCATTGGTCAGTTCACAAACATTTATCCAGCACTAACTTTGGCCTTGAAGAAGCACACTGCCCTGTTGTAGACGGGGCCACATAGCAGGGGACAGGAGGCAGCATCCAGGAGCAGCAAATGGCCCTCCACTGACAGCCAGCAAGAAAGCAGGGACCTCAGACCTTCAGTAACAAGTTGAATGCTGCCAATGCAGGAGGCGCCAAGTCTCAGACAGGGGCTGGAGAATGCAGCCCCAGCCTTGCGAGACCCTGAGCAGAGGACCCCCCAAGCCCGGGCTCCTGATGCCCAGGAACTGAGATAATGTGCTCTGTTTAAAGCTGCTAAGTGTGTAGTGATTTGTTACACAGCAAGAGCTAACTAATACACCTGGTTTAGACAGGGCAGTCAAGGTGGCCTCTGAGGAGGTGACGTCCAGACTGAGATCTGAAGGGGGAGCAGCACCCAGCTGTGGGGAGGGCTGGGGGAAGAGCCTTCCTGTGCAAGGCATGGGTGGTGGGGTGAGCTGTGGGATGAGCAGGAACTGCCCCTGTGGCCCAGGCAGAATGAGCAGGGAGGTGGGGTTGGGGGATTGGAACAGACCTTACATAACATCTCCCGTGTGCTGGGCGGTTTGCTGTGTGCACAAAGTGCAGCAGTTCCATTGGGAGACAGAGGGGAGTTGATTGGGAACAAAGGAGAAACTGAGGCTTGGACAGGGTGAGGGCTTTGTACAGAATCCATGAACAAAGCCCCAGGGAAGGATTCTGGCTGACTGTGCCAGGTCATGTGCCCACCCTGTGGGAGCTGCCTGGAGAAGGGCAGGACTCCCAGCTCCCCTGGGTGCCTACTGGGGCCAAGCTGTGAGCACCTAGGAGGTTTGCATGCAGGGGCCGCTGCTCCAGGGGAAAAAGGAAGATGATTCACGTGCAGAAGAATGAAGCTGCATCCTTCCCTCACACCACATACAAAACTGACTCAAAACCTAAGAGCCAAAACCCTAAAACTCTTAGAAGAAAACATAGGGGAAATTTTCCTGACACTGGATTTGGCAATGGTTTTTGGAATATGACACCAAAAACACAGGCAACCAAAGAAAAAAATAGAGAAATTGGGCTTCATCAGCATTAAAAACTTCTGTGCATCAAAGGATACTATGAACAGAGTGAAAAGGCGACTCACAGAATGAGAGAGCATATTTGCAAATCATGCATCTGGTAAGAGGTTAATATCCAGAATATAGAGAGAACTCCTACTACCTACCAACAAAAAACAGACAGCCCACTTCAAAACGGGCAAAGGGTCTGAACAGACATTGCTCCAAGGAATTTACACACACAGCCGTCGGCATACGGCCAGATACGCAATAGCACAGCCACCAGGGAAACGCAAATCCAACTGCAGGAGGTACCACCTCACACCCATGAGGAGCCCAGAATTGACAAACAAACAATGAAAAAGCCCCAGAAAATAACAAGTGTTGTCAAGGACGTGGAGGAATAGGAAGCCTCGTGCATTGCTGGTGGTTATGTAAATTGGTGCAGCGCTGTGGAAAAGTCTGGAAGGAGGGGAGGCCCAGGGCCTGGGAGGGGCTGGATCTGTCTCCCTGAGCTCAGGAACGGTCCATGGAGGGTGAGGAGCCCCAGCTTCTAGCTCTGGGGCGTGCATATGGATTGCAAGGGGGCACTGGGGAGGCGCTGGACCCATGGCCACTGTCCTCTCTCCACAGCTTCTCTCTCCTCCTTCCCAACCCTGGTGTCCTCTGCTTCCTCCTCCAGGCACTGGTGCCATGCTGCCCTTGGGCTCTCCAGTGGCACTGAGGACACACCCTGAGTCTCTGAGGGTACCCCCACCCTGCAGCCCAGCCTCGCCAGGCTGAGCCCTTCACAAGATGTTCCCACGTAGCAGGGACCCGCGATGACTCTGGCTCATGACCCCATTCCAAGGGACTCCCCTTGCAAGCTCCCAGAGGGAACCCTCTGACCCCAAAGGGCTGGGGCACCCCTCAGAACCCCTGCCTGGCTCCTCAGCACCTGGCCTGGCCCTACAGGGCAGAGAGGGTACCCCCAAGCTAGGATGCTGGGGCCATGTGAAGGTGTCACGTCCCCCTCACCTGTGCATGTGTGAACCTGGTCAGAGGTCCCCGAGCTCACTGATCCTTGTCCACTGGATGTTTTTGTACATTAAGATAGAGGAGGGAGCAGCCTGTCCCCTGCCCCTTGGGCTTGATGGCTTCTCCATGCCCCAAATAAGAAAGGAAGATGGTCATTGGATGCCTGTCAATGCCAACGGCCAATTCGCCACTGTCACTCAGAGAGGCTGTGACCAGGCTGGGTTCTCAGAACCTGGCAGTGGACAGACATCCTGCTGTGTGTCCCTTGCAGCTCTTGGTGGGGAGGGACGCTGTGAGAGGGCAGAACTCCATTTCTGCTCCGGCCTGGACAGGAGAGAGCTGGCCGGGAGAAATATCCAGTCATCATGACCTGCTGTGAGTAGAAAATAAAGGGACTGCCCGGCACAGCTGGGATGTCCCCCCAACCCCAGTGCAGAAAGAACCTGGCCCTAACTCAGGGTTTGGCCCCCAAGTCCCCTGAGACAGATGGAAGACGGCAAGACGGACTGCATGGTGGTGGCCTGTCCTCTCGCTCCAGGCCCCTTCCCACTGGTCGGGCACTCCTCTCTCCCTCCCCGTTTACTGAGGTGGGGCCATGGACGGGTTTGTCCATTTTCATTTCGGTTCAAGTAGGAGAATGTGTTTGCTACTGCAGGAGCAAGAGGGAGCACAGGGCATGCCTGGAGTACCCGGCCCCCCTCCCCTGCAGCCACAGGCCCACGCAGCGTTTCCAGACCCTCCTCTCAGCCGCAGCCTTGGCCCAGCATCTCCCCCTGGTGCTCCTCACACTCAGCCCCCACATCTAAAAGAGGCATCCTGAGGACCCCCGAGCCACTGCCAGCGCCCATCCGGATCTCTATCCCCACTGCAGCCAGCTCGCCCTCAAATGAGGGGACTAAGACCCCAGCCCTCGGACAGATGTGGAGCCCAGATCGCACCCCCACCTTGCCCCCAACCTGCGCAGCTGCCTGCTTGCAGGGTCCCCTCCGCCGCAGTGCCCTTCCCTCCCCCAGCACTGCAGCCAGGTGGCTCCGTCCCACCTCCCCTCCCACCTGCTCCAAATCCCAGCCCCCTCCTGTGCCACCCCCAGCCCCTGGAAGGTCCCCCCAGCTTGTGCTACAACCATCTGTTTGGGGGTCTGCCTCCCAACCTGCGCCCAGGTGGGGAAAGAGTTCAAAATATGCCAGGCGGAAGAATAAAGGAAAACGGCGCTCCCTGGTTCGGGTTACTCCCATGCGGCATCGGCGACTCCTGGCCCAGGCACCCTCAGCAGCCAGATGGTAGCAAAGCGCCCGCTGGTCCAGCCCTGCAGCGGCAGACAAGGCTGGTTCGACTGCGCTCTCTGCCTGGCGCCTCTGACCTAGTCGTTTGTTCACTGGCTTTCTCATCTGGGTACATAAAGGAGACTTTCTATCACGACTGGATAGGGACCGTCCCTAGGCCTGGCACTCTGCTAGAAATGCAGTGCAAACCCCACCGTGCTCCTGGTTTATGGCGGGATATGGATAGTGCTGTGTGCCAAGATTCTGCACCCCACTGGCTGTTTCTTGTTAAAGGCGGTCATGGCAGGGAAAGGATACCCAGACTTGGAGAGGCGTTAGAGTAACCACAGCGGCCCAAAGGGGAGCCTTTCTCTTTGTTTTATTCAGAAAGACTACGAGAAACAGAAATGCCTCCCTCACTCTATATACTTCAGTGGTACTTAACGCCGGCTCCTTGAACCCCAAGAACCGTCTGTGCCATGGTCTGAGTGGACGCCAACATGCTCCAAGGCCGTTGTGACGTGTCCCCTTCTGGTTTCCTGTGTCTCCACATCCTGGACTCCAGGTCCCAGGGAGGCTCAGGACCAAGGGTGTGTGTCTCCTCAGCTGAGCCAGATCTTGGTCCCCCCGAGGAGGGGGACAGTCTCAGAGAGGCCAGAACTGCTGCCTAGAGCCCTGAGGCCAGAGGGCAGCTCAGCCATGCTCGGACTCTCTGCCACAGGACCAGCCCCGCCGTCTTTCCTGGCACCAGGGGCTTGTCCACTAGGGCCTCTCCCAGGGGCTGGCAGCCACATCTGCCACCTTCCCGGCCCTGCCTGCTGGCGCCTACCTGGCAGGCTGCAATGCTGACTCCCCCAGGTGTGCCTTCTCTAGGTAATGAGCTCAAACCCCTGAGGGGCATCCAACTTCACATTTATTCTCTGTTCCCTTCAAGACAACAGATGCTCACCAAGCGTGTGTTCATGCTGGGTGCCCAGCTCGGAACTGGGGTACAAGTGGTGACGAATGAAGAGCCATCCCTGCCGCCCCAGAGCCGACAGTCCGGGGGGAGGCTGCTCAGCAGAGGGGGGCTTGCCGTGCAGTGAGTCAAACAACCAGGGGGACGGAGGAAAGGCCCAGCACTCCCTCATAGATCAGGGCAGTCTTCCTGGAGGAGGTGACATCGAGGCGGGTGCTGGAAGGGTAGGGAGGAATTTTGCAGAAGGCGAGGGCAAGGGATGCAGTCAGAGAGGGTCGGACTGGAGAGTGAGTCGGAATGGCCAGCGTGGGAGGACAGGGATGGGGGTCCAGCAAGGAATTCAGGCTTTCTCCTGTGGGCAGAGGGGAGCTGTTCAGTATGGGGGCAGATTTGCATTCTAGTTGGATCACAGAGCGTGCACCACAGTTTGGAGAGGGCAGGACCACAGGGAGGCCCCCTAACTGACTCCTGAAGAAAGCGGGGGTGGGGATTTGGTGGCCTGGACAGGGAAGGGGAGAGGGGTGGGTGGGTGAAGGGGTATCTGGGTCTTGGATTGGTGGGGGGTGGGAGAGCAGGGAAAGTCAAGGGTGACCCTGGCCTTGAGGTTGGGCGGCTTGGGACTGGCGGCTGGCAGTGCCACGCGGGATGCCAGAGTCTGCAGGGCCAGCTGCCAGGCTAGGGGAGGAGCGCAGTTTGGGGCATGTTGGGTTCCAGGCGCATGAGACACCACCTGGAGGTGCAGCCCTGGGCGTCCTCACTGTGCAGGTGATCTGAAGCCCCTGGAGGGAGGAGATGACCCAGGAGAGAGTGTACACGGAGGGCGAGAAGGCCCGAGTCAGGATCCAAGAACGCCATCAGTGACAGGGTGGCAGCAAGGGGCTCCAGCAGAGGGCCCCGCAGAGGCGCAGACGAGGAGCAGGAGGAAAGTGGAGGCAGCGTCCTGGAGGAGAGAAGAGCAGGTGCAGGCCGCTGGGAGGTCAGGTAATCTGGAGGGTGGCCAACCCAACCAAACCCCAGTTTGGTTTCGACATTGAAAGTCCCTTCTGTACGATGACCCACGACCCTGCTCTTAGGGACAGACTCGGAGGAAGTGAAACCACGCACTCTCACAAAACCGCGTTGGGGAATCTTCCTGGTATCGCTGTCACACCCGCCAAAGAGCGGGGACAGCCCACGGGCTCCTCAACAGACACGTGGTTTAACAACCGAGCTCCGTCCTGATGGCGGGACGTGGCTCAGCCGCAGACGGAGAGGATCCCTGACGCTGACATGCCGCGACGTGGACAGCCGACACGCTGAGAGAGAGAAGCTGGACGCGAAAGACCACTGTTGTGTGATTCCACTCACATGAAACGGCCAGGACAGGGAGACCCAGACACAGAGGGCAGACCGGGGGTTCCCAGGGCCTGGGGGAGCGGTGGACTTGGAGCGAGTGCTTGGCAGGCATGGGGTTTCCCTTTGGGGATGAAAGTGTTCTGAAACTAGATAGTGGTGATGGCTGCACAACCTTGTGAATGTACTGAATGCTGCTGAATTGTTCACTTAAAAAGGGTTACAATAGCAAGTTTTCAGTTCTGTGTATTTTACCACAATAACACTAACAAACCCCTGAAACCTCGCCTCCTGGGATCCCCTTGGTTCTGGGAAAGCCAGGAGAGCTGGTCACGACCGTTAGAGGACTATGACGGGAGCCCGGGACCTGGCGGTGGAGGTCGCCAGTGACTTTAGCAGACTAGGTGGAGTGAGGGCCGGGCTGCGGGGAGAGGGGAGGGCAGGAGGAGAGGCCAGCGAGCCAGCTTGTGTGACCAGAGCCTGCTGGCTGGGAAGCCAAGGAACAGGGCGAAGAGGAGGCTAGAGGAAGGAGCCTGTCAGGGGAGAGAGTTTTGCTGTTTTGTTTTTAAGTCTGAGTAATTCGAAGTGTGGGTCAAGAAGTGCAACGCATTAAAAAAAACCTTTTTTTTTCTGAATGCAGAAAGAAAAATATTACCAGCAAGAAAGCCCCAAGAAGAGGTAAGCAACCTTAATAAAGAAAAAACTTGGGTGCCAGCCCTGTGGCCAAGTGGTTAAGTTCACGCGCTTCACTGCGGCAGCCCAGGGTTTCGCTGGTTCGGTTCCCGGGTGCAGACATGGCACTGCTCATCAGGCCATGTTGAGGTGGCATCTCACATGCCACAACTAGAAGGACCCACAACTAAAAATATACAACTATGTACCAGGGTGCTTTGGGAAAAGAATTCAAATAAATAAAAAAAGGAAAGAAGACTGGCAACAGATTAGCTCAGGTGCCAATCTTTAAAAAAGAAAAAGAAAAAACTCAGCAAAACCTGAAAAGCTGGTTGGCTAAGAAAGACCGGAGACCGTGATTCACGGGAGCGGACCCAAGGCCGCCCAGGCTGAGGCAGAGACTGGCACAGAGCCGGGGCAGGCCTGTGTCCGGGGGCCTTGGCAAGCCTCTCAGCTGGCCTTGCAGGGTGGGGTGTGTGAGCAGGAGAGTCTGGGGAGCAATTCTGGTGAAGCAGAGTGGTGGGGACGCCCCACAGGATGCTCCCTCCTGCCCAAGGTCCAGGGGCAGCCCCGGATCCCAGACCCGCTGCCACTTGAGGCACCAACCTGCCCATGGACAGGCAGGTGGCCCAGATCCCTGGAGCAGTCAGGTGCGGGGCCCGGCTGGGTTTCCACACTGTCTGCTCTGGACTGGACTGTGTTCCCCACAAATCTGTAGGTTGAGGCCCTAACACCCAATGTGACTGTTTTGGGAGATGGGGCATTTAAGAGGTGATTACGGTTAAATGAGGTTATAAGGGTGGGGTCCTAATTCGATAGGATGGATGGCCTTATAGGAAAAGGAAGAGAGAGAGGTCACTGCCTCTCTGTCTATGGGTCGAACACACAGAGAGAAGGTGGCTGGCCATCCGAGAACCAGGAAGAGACCCTCCTTGGACCTGATCTCGCCTTCCAGCCTGCAGAACTGTGATGTGTAAATGTCTGCGGCTCCTAAGCCACATCTGTGGGATTCATTGTGGTGGCCCGAGCACACCAAGAATCCACCCCCGCTGCTCTGAGGCCACGCCTGTCTGGCCATCAGTTGTCCTTCCATGTGTCCAGCCCGGGGCCGCCTGCCTTCGGGGCCTGCTGTTTAAATGGTGCCCCGAGGCGGTCTGCGATGGGGAGGGTGAGACGGCCGCTGCTCGGTCCAGGCAGAGGGCTGAGAGCTGAGGAATGGGTGCCCGCACAGCGGGAGGAGGCAGGATGCAGAGGGGTGGAGAGACCCACAAAGGGACTCCCTCCAGAGCAGCAGGACAGCAGCCCTGAGGCGGGGGGTTATTAGGGTCCAACCTCCTGGATCTCAGCATATAGCAAAAACCTTAGGAGAGGCATGCTGAATGAACGAATGAATGAATGAATGAAGGGCATGGAGTTCCCAGAAAGGAGGGGTCTATCTGGGAGGTCTCAGAGCTCAGAGAGCCCAGAGGATTTGTTACCAAGGCCCCACAGGAGGGAACAGGGCTCCCGGAGCGGGCGGGAGGAACCTGGAATAGACACAGGAACATTCCACAACTGCCAGGAGCCTGAGGCTGAGCGGTGGGTCTGGGGGCCTCATTCAGGAGCCCCGAGGTGATGGCAGGGACTCTGCATGGGTTGGGACAGGTTTCCTGGCTGGAGTAGGGGTGTGGGGTGGGGGTGGGAGGTGGGAGAAGGCCCAGCCTGTGTCCCAGCCCTAGAGACCCTGTGTGCCGAATGCTCAGGGGGTCTGGGTGGGCCACAGCTACGGGGCACAGAGTTCCAGCACAAGCTCTACCCAGACTGGCTGTGAGGCCCTGGGAAGATTCCACCCCTCACGGTGCCAAGTCACATCGCCCCAGCAGCAGGGCCACTCGGACCAGCCCGAACCTGCTGCAGATCCCTTTCTTGCTCTGGGCCCCACTCAGAATGGGCGGATGATAAGCGAGTTATCGCTTGACAACTGGGCTGGAGCAGAAGTCCCTAGCGTGGTATACTCTGCCTCTAAAACCCAAAGGTGCCACTCAACACTGTGCTTCTTTTTTGGTGGCAGGAGGTATAACCTATAGGTTGTCCTTTATCTTGGAAGGGACAGCATGCCCCCAAAGCACTGTACCCTCAAAACATCATCCATGTGTCATGCCCCTGGCAGGCACGTGTCTTACCAGCATGGCATCTACGGTTGAAGTTACCGACACCCACAAGGATCCATTTGGTTTGGCAGGGACTCTCCTGGAGAATTCCATGGGGAGATGGTGAGGACCACCGCCCTGTATCACTGAGCTCTTTGAGGGCACTCTCTCTGTCATTCCCCCGGGATGTCCCAGTGCCTCTGACTCACAGACTCAGGGGTGGGGGGTGGGGTGGGGAGTGGCATCTCAGGAACCAACCTTTCCCATCGTGATGGCTCCACAGTGGACAGGAGAGCTCCCCCTGGAAAAACTGGAGACTCACTGCTGTTTCCTCTTCTCGGAGTCCGGGGATGGAGGCAGCCTGTCACCCTGATGGACAGCAGTGCACAGTCAGAATCTGCAACAAGGCTGCCTCCTCCGTTTCCACTTTTGTGTTTTCTTTCTATTTATTTATGACAAGTGACGCTGGTCTTCCGTTTCTGGTAGTGCTATACAGTTTTTTAGTCCAGGTCTTATTTGAAGGTTTGATCAAATTTAGAGCAAAGATGTGGAGCAGGGCGCCCGGGCCGGGACCGCCCCTTGGTGGCCGCGCCCTCACTCGCGCAGTTCTCTGTTCGTGTCTGGGGACCGCAAACTGAGCGCCCACTCCGTGTCCCCCCCCCATGCTCCCAGGGGTCCAGAGACGAACCGGAGACACGGTTCTGCCCTCGAAGGGCTCTGGGACAGCTGGTGGTTTGGAGGAAACGGCCGGAGAGGGGCGGGGGTGGACGGAAGGGCAGTTGCCCCTGGGCTGCGCTCAGCGCTGAGCCAGTGCGGACCCCTCCGAGGACCCTGGGGTCCTGAGCCCGGAGCCGCGTCTTCAGGTGGGCTGTGGTGTGTTGGGGCACGGAGGACAAGCTTCCACGAGGACCGCGGGGCGCTGACCTCCGCGCGTCGACCGGTGCCTGTAAAGATGCTCGAAACGACGGGCCTGCAGTTACTCCTCGTGGGCACACGGGGGCGGCCGGGCCCGCGCGCCCCGGGCGGGAGGGGCGTGGCCAAGGCTCGGCTGCAGGTGGGCCCGGGGCCCTGAACACCTGGGCGCCGGGCAGGTGGGGGCTGGGCTGCTGGGACTCCCAGGGGCGCGACTGACAGGCGCTGTGAACCTCCCCCCTCCCCCCCCCCCACCGCCGACTTTTAAACTGGAACTTCAGACTTTCCGCGCTCCAGGAGAGCAGGACGTTTGTCTACTGCGTAGTCCCAGAGCCTGCAACAGTGCCTGCGAACGAACGGTGGCCGCTCAGGAAGTACTTAATGAATGAATGAATCGGCCATCCCTCACCGGTTATTAACTGAAAGTGTCTGGACTGAGTTGGCTGAATCAAATAGACCCGGGGACCCGAGAGGGAAAAAATGATTTCAGTTAATTTGTAAAATTAAGTTCCACCTTTGCACCGATGGTTCCCGTGGACACTTGTAGTAGTGAAATATGCTGCATTCCAGGATTCCTCCCGCCCGAGGAGACGGTGCTGGGGGTGATCCTGGGGCGCGGAGTGGGGCGCTGGGGCGGTCTGCTGGCTGTCAGGAGGAGGGGAGGGAGCCCAGTGGACAGACAGAAGGACCGTTGGCAGAGAAGATGGATCTACTCATATTTCAGCCCTGCCTGCCTCGAGGGAGTTGAATCAAGACCCAAAGGAAAAGACCAAGGGCCCTACCCCTTGCATTGGGTGTTAACGCTTGGCGTTTAACTTCCCAAGTGGTGTCAGATCTGCCTGATTGTCCGTCCCTCTTTGCTGCGCCCCCTGGTGGAGCTCGGCTGCTTCACGCCCGCGCTGCCCCCTCGGTGCCTCTGGTCCTGGATCAGGTTCCCGGAAGCAGAGCTGGAGCGGGGATGCTGCTTCAGGCAATTCCTCTCGCTCACCAGGATGCTTTGGGGTCTAGCCGCGTTGCTGAGTAAACGCCTGCTCTGAGACACTCCCCTCTTTTGAGGATCCACCGTCTTATTCTCCGTGCAAGAAACTTCTCTGGGCTCTCTGCCCACGGGGGTAAATTATCTTCCAGGACAGATGTACACGTTGGTACCCACCCCCTGTAGTGGGTTGAGTGGTGGCCCCCCAGAGGTAGGTCCGGGTCCTAATCTCTGGAACCAGCAGATATTACGTTATCCAGCAAACGATGCGATGGAGGGTCTTGAGAGGAGCTTATCCTGGATTATCTGGGTGGGCCGTTAACGCAACCGCGCTCGTCTTTATAATGAGACACGTGGGGACACAGAGGCACTGTGAATGCTGAGGTGGAGATGGCAGTGACGCGGCCATCACTCCAATAAAAGAGAGAAAGTCAGTCCATCAATGCCTGTTTTCAGCCTCCCACCCCAGGAACCAGCACGCCCGCCTTCGGAACCCCGGTTCCTGCTGCTCCGTGTTCTCCCTGCCGTTGATACTGCCTGTGTGTTTAATTTTTCCCTTCTGACGGCTGTAATTTTTAGAATTCTGCCTTCCACGTGCACCAATATCATGCTTGCTTTATTTCAATAACTGTAAATTCTCCCTCTTTTTTTTTTAAAGGCAGCTTTAGTGAGGTATCATTTAACAGCGTTCACCAATTGTAAGTGTTCAGTGTGATGAGGTTTTTGACAATTGTACACAATCACACAAGACTTCGCGTTCCACGCAGTTGACGTGGCAGAGAAAGTCTGGAGCGACTCAGACCTCTGTCGTCCCTGCCGCCAGCGTCCCCTGGTGCCAGGAGCCATTTCCGCTCAACACCAGGCCTTTGCTGTCCTCTGTGTGGCCGGGGAGCCCTCCCAGCCTCCGTCTCACACACCTTCTCCTTCCTGGGGTCCCCACGCTCAGGCTGGGTGTCACTTTCCCAGGGCCACCCTAACAAAGCACCACAAACGCAGTGGCTTCAAAGGACAGCAATTTATGTTGTCTGGATCCTGGAGGCCAGAAGTCTGCAGTCAACGCGTAAGCAGGGTGGTTCTTTCCAGAGGCTCTGGTGGAGGATCCTCCCCAGGCTTCTCCCAGCTCCCACTGGCTCCCGGCAGTCCTTGGGGTCCTTTGGCCTGTGGACACACCTCTCCAGTTTCTGCCTCTGTCTGCACACGGCCTCCCCTCTCTGTGCGTCTCTGCTCTCCCCAGGACGCTGGTCATTGTGTCTAGAGCCCACCCTCATCCAGGACGACCATGACTTAGTTACATCTGCAAACACCCTAGTTTCGAATGAAATCACAACCCGAGGTTCCAGGTGGACGTGATTTTGAGGGGACCCCATTCTGACCCACTGTGTCTGGCAAAGGGAGCCAGGAGTCTCTGTGGACCTGTTTCTGTGCAAATGGAAGCTGCACCCCAGCATCCTCTCCTGAGATCTCTTTTCTGCTTTAGTCGGCTGGAGCTGGTGTCTGCGGCAGGCACCTGGGGTGTCACTGAGCCGGAGTCAGCAGGAGGTGTAGCCAGGGGCCTGACTGGGGCATGATGAAGTCCCATAGGAGTGAGACGTGGGAGGGGTGAGGGTCCCCATCCTGCAGGTTCGCTCGGCTCCCTGGGTGATACATAACGCTGATCCGTAGGATTCCTGCGCATCTTCCCCCATGGACATGCGGCTTCCTGCAGCCTGGGCCCCTGGCTGTGTGGTCAGTGGGGGTTGTGCGCCCCAATCCGTCCCCTCCCCCCTCATCTCCCCACCTCTGTAGCAGTTCCTCGCAGCCCGTGAATGTGTCCCTGGGACTTTCAGGGTGTCCTCGTGGAGGCCAGATGGTCCTCACCTTGCTTCCTCTCCCCCTGGGTGAGGGGAAGCCCTGCAGACCCGGGTGCAAGGGTGCTGGCGTCCTGCATCTCAGCCACGCGATGGGGTCCACTTCTCACTCATGTGGACATCATGGGCTAAATGGTGAGGGTCGCTCCTGCCACTTTCTCCCCGTGACAGCTCCTCCCCGACATCAGCTGTGCAGCGCCAGTGTCTCCATGACATCCTCCCGCCTGCCCGGCTCACTATGACAGTGTTCGTGCCTTCCCTCCACACCCTGCTCTGTGACGCCCCACTCCGCCTCGTCATCTGCACACCCGGCACCTCCCTCGGCTCTCCCTCTTTGCCTTGAGCCTATCTTTTTTTTTTTGCAAGATTAGCCCTGAGCTAACATCTGCCTCCAATCCTCCTCTTTTTGCTGAGGAAGCCTGGCTCTGAGCTAACATCCATGCCCATCTTCCTCTACACTATATGTGGGACGCCTACCACAGCATGGCTTGCCAAGGGGTGCCATGTCCACACCTGGGATCTGAATCAGCGAACCCCAGGACACCAAAGAGGAACATGTGCACTTAACCACTGTGCCACTGGGCCAGCCCCTTGAGCCTATCTTATACCTTCTGCTTTTTCTAACAAATTTTTTAAAAATTAAAATCAATTTTATTTTTTAGAGCACTTTTTTTTTTAAACCAAATGCTGGTTTTTTTTTTTTTTTTAAGATTTTATTTTTTTCCTTTTTCTTCCCAAAGCCCCCCAGTACATAGTTGTATATTCTTCGTTGTGGGTCCTTCTAGTTGTGGCATGTGGGATGCTGCCTCAGCGTGGTTTGATGAGCAGTGCCATGTCCGCGCCCAGGATTCGAACCTTCGAAACACTGGGCCACCTGCAGTGGAGTGCGCGAACTTAACCACTCAGCCACGGGGCCAGCCCCAAGAGCACTTTTAGGTTCATAGAAAATTGTGCACAGAAAGTCCCGTCCCCACATGCACTTTTGTCTGTTAGGAACATCTCTCACCAGCGAGCAGCATTTGTTACCGTTGGTGACCCCACATCAATGCGATCTCATCAACTAAAGCCCCCGGGTGACATTAGTGTTGCTCCCGGGCTGTGTGTCCTGTGGGTTTGGACAGACGGACAATGACAGGTATCCACCATCACACTCACCTTCCCGTTGAGGTTCCCACCAGGCACCCTCCCGTCTGAACCGCCAGCCCCCAGGGGGCTTTCCTCACATGAAGGTCCAACCCGACAATTACAGAAAAGCATCTTGTTTAAAAGCTTGCACCTCAGCCCTGTCACCAAGAAGAGACTGGATGACCTCCCTGTAGACCCCCGCCAGCCCCTGAGGCCGAGGCTTGAGGACAGGGCAGTGTGAGAGGCTGTCCTCTGGCCCCGGGCCCTTGGCTGCACCCCAGGACCAGGACTGCTGGGTGGATGGGCAGGTGGGTTTCCATGCCACCAGCCTCTGGTCTCTTCTGTTCCCCTGTCGGCAAAAATAATCCATAACCATTCTATAAATGAAAATTTGGGAGAGTTTATTCTGAGCTAAAATGTGAGGACCGTGGCCTGGGGTCTTTCTTCCTGAAGGAAGGACGGGCACCAAAGAAGTGGGGTGTACAGAGTGGTTATATACCCCCAAACAGGATGTTTCACATGTGACTGAAATGTCCCTTTTACAATAGTCATGAGACTGCTCCTTCGGCACAGCGATTGATGGACACAGCAGGTAGGTCTGCTGTCTCGGTGGACACAGCAGAGTGGCAGGTCTGTTGTTTTGAGCTGGGTGGTCACAGGTGAGCTGGGTGGTCAAAGGTGAGCACAACAATCAGCTCCCAGCCTAAGGAAAGATGCTTATCCTTAAGGAAAGCCAGTGTTGGGGGAAGTTGCACCTTTATCTTAAGGGCCTTTGTTCTTGCCATAGGAAATGTTTAAAGCAGATATACAATGCATGCTTGATGACCATGTCAGGCCCCTTTGGAAAAAGAAAGTCAGGCCGAATTAGGTTTACACCAAATGGCTTCCTCAGATACTCCATATATCCTATTGCTTTCCATATCTGTCACCCCAGAGTCACTGTGCTGCCCACCCACCTGCAGTAGGCACGCATGCAGGGGATGGAGAGGCCACCTGCGACCAGCGGCACCACACACCTCCAGTCACAGCTGCGGAGGCAGGAAGATCATCCAGGACTACACGCTGCGTGCAGGAGCAAGGGCTGGACGCCTGCTGTGGCGCCGTGCCGTCTCCGCCCCCGCCCTGCCCTGCCTGTCACCCTCGCACCTGCAGGGTGAGAGGTTCTTGGCACTTGGTGGGAGTGGTCAGCCCGGGCTGTGGCTGTGCCCCGCGCAACATTCCTGGGTCTACTCTCGTGTTCAGACCTCCGTGCCCTGGATCACACAGCAAACCCAGAGGTGTCCCTGATCCAGCCCTGCTGCCTCCAGTCTGGGTCAGCCTGGAGGGGTTGCATCTTCCTCCTCCCAGAGCTCGCTGCTTCGACCTTGGTCCCACCCGCCCTGCTGTGAGCTCGACCTCGTCTTCTAGCCTCTCTGCTTCCAGGACTTCCCTGACCCTAGGACATGGAGCAGGAAGATGCCAGGGCAGGGCAGGGGTGAGAGGCTCTGAGGCTGCAGAGTGCCTCGCTCTGCTGTCTCCACCCGACTGAAGAGCTTGGGAAGTGACCAGAGTCTCCATGGGATGGGACTGAGTGGCCAAGGGCAATGTGGCTTTTGGGGGAGAGGGTGTCCCCAAGCTCTGATGTGTAGAGGGCTGAGCTGGGGCTGATGCCCTTCCAAGCTTGGAAGGGGAGAGTGAGGATCTCAGTGTCAGCTGCACTCTGGGGCCACAGCCCCTACCTCTGCCCTCCTGCACTGGAGCTCACCATGTGATACTGCGGGTGGTTCCAAAGGGAATTTATCCAAGTCCCAGGATTGAATCTACCCACCCTTCCATCCATCCATCCTTCCTTCCATCCTTCCATCCATCCATCCATCCATCCATCCATCCTTCCATCCACCCATCCTTCCATTCATCCATCCACTTATCCATTCATCCTTTCATCCATCCATCCACTCATTCACCCATCCACCCAACTATCTATCCATTCATCCATCCATCCATCCACCCAACCTTCTATCTGTCCATCCATCCATCCTTCCATCCATCCACTTGTCCTTCCATCCATCCATCCATCTATCCGTCCATCCATTCCTTCATCCATCCAACTTCTCTTGTAAGGCAGGGTCTGTCCTCTGAATTAATGAGTTAAAGTGACCCTGATATGATGCAAATATCTCTTCTCCTCCTCTGGGGAGATGTTTGCTCACCTGAGTACCATTCAGGGAGAGCCTTCACTGACCCTCCCAAGGTGTCTTCTCTGGTTGAGCCTGAGTTACAGATGCCCGGGCAGCATCCAGGAAGAAATGCCCCTTAGGCATCTGCGTGTGGGGCTGGAGGCTGAGTGAGAAATCCGGGGGTTGTCTCAATAGGGGTGATGCTTGGACCCAGGGGTGCAGAGGGCTGAGGCTGGAATAGGATTCAAGGAATTGGAAGAAGAGGCCAAAATGTGGGTGTGCTTTCCTGGGCAGCCCAGAGCAGGCACCTTGGCCACTCTGGAGGAGGCTCCCAGGCACTGGTGGACATGGTCCTCTTGGGGGGCAGAGCCTGCACCTCTTCTCCCTCCCTTGGCAGAGGTGTGAGGGGGCTGGCCCCAGGGACGGGTCATACCCCTTCCCAGCCTTGCCCACGGTCCAGAGTGACTGCTGGCCTGAGCCCTGTGAGGCCCTGTGTTTGTCCCATTTCTGTAATTTCCATGGGTCTAGGCATCCAGTAGAACCAGAGAGTTTTTTATATAAATGAATGAATGAGTGAATTACTGAATGAGGGAGTGCCTCGGTGGAAATGGGATGGCTGGATTTCTCCCTCCATGGGTGAGTGGGCCATGTAGATACGCACTGTGCCTGCCTGAGATGAGGCTGGCAGTTGGCACACAGGGTTCGGGGTGTGACCTGGACCCTGACATGGGTTTTCCCAGCTGCCTCTCACCGCTGCCAAGGGGGCCATAAGAGAGGCAGTTGTGTCCCCCCGCCCCGAAGAGGGCAACGTCTCTCAGTGCCCGGGGGCTCCTCCAGGGTGGGAGCTCCCTGGATTTGGGCTGTGTCATTTGTCAGTTTGGTGACAAATGAGCAAAGATGAAGATGCAGGATGTTCATTTTAGCGAAGGATCTGGAAGAGGGGGGGCAACGCTGGGTGGTGGGGCGTGGGGTGATTTTAGTTTCTTCCCCATAACTTCCCAAATAGCTGCATCTTCTGTTTTGAAACATATCATGTTTGTAATCAGAAAAAAATTAATTATTTTCATCATGAAGACAAGAGAGAAATTTTCTCGTTAGGTTTTTAAACCACGTAAAAATGTGCTCACAGCACATCGCTAAAACAGTGTCGTCCAAAAGCCCCTGGCGGCTGGGGGAGCAGGGAGGGACTGCCAATGGGGACAGGTTTCCATTTAGGGGATGGCCGAATTCTGGAGCCAGATGGCCACGATGGTCGCACAGCATCGTGCATGTGCTAAAGGACGTCGAACTGTACATGCATAATGGTTCCAATGGTAAAATTTACATTATGTGTATTTTACCACAAAAAGTAGTCCCTGGCACACGTTCACTGCATTTAAAGGGTGGCCCAGCAAGGCGCACGGCTCTGGGCATGGCCGGAGCCTGGACAGAGGGGCGCTGGCCGGAGCTGTTCTGCGAGGTCACAACCCTCTCATTGCTTGCACAGCCGGGTGGCTTTCTAATCCTGATCAGCACTGGTCCCTCAGCCTCTGCTTTAAGCCTGTCCCGACCCCACAAGACCACTCCTTCCACCACCCACAGGCTCCGCTGGGAAGATCACTGTGATGGGAAGCTGAAAGGCCACTCTGGGCGGGCGGGAAGGGGAGTGACTGGCCGAGGGGCCAAGAGATAAGAGAGGCTCCCAGGGACCGTGCTCTGAGGGTCAGGCGGCTCCGGGAACCCCCGCTCCTTCCTCCACCATGTTCCCTCTGCACCTGGACCAGCGGATGCTGAAGGTCATGCAGCCTGGGATTCCCGCCTCAATTCCCACCTAGGTTCCTGAAGCCTGATCCTGGGGAGAGGGCCGGGCAGGTGTGGCCTCCCCTCTGCCGCCCCGGGGTGGTTGTCTCCCTGAGCCTGATGCTGGGGTCCAGGTGGCAAGGGAGGGACTGGGCCCTCCTCCCTGGGGACGGCAGAATGAGGAGACAGAGGGGTTCGGCCAAGAGGGGCAGCAGTTGAGGACAGGGTCATGGCCCGCCAGGTGGTCTCAGCCACTGACGAGAAGGTGAGAGTCTCCAGGGAGGACGCACAGGGTGCCGGGGCAGTGCCTCATACTCAGAGGGTACAGAGCCCAGGCCTGATGGAAGCTACACCCAGACCAGGAGAGACTCACCCCGCTGCTTGGGGTGGTGCCGCTCAGAGCACTGGAGGTGGAGCCTGAGCAAGGAGGCTGGACTAGAGGCAGCAGACCTGGTCGGCGAAGGGACCCAGCCCGGGGCCCTGGCCAGACCGAGCTCTCAGTCCAAGCAGGGCCCAGGTGGCAGGGGAGGGCTGACCTTTCTTATCTGCAGCCTGGCTGGGCAGTGAGGGAGCGAAGAGTGTTCCCGGTCACCTCAGGAATCAACCAATCACCATGGCCAGCTGCCAGCACCCAGAGAACCCTGAATGCCTGTGCCCCCAATCCATCCTTCTGCTCGACCCCCCCTGACATCCTTGTGCAGGCTTCATGGGTCTCCACCCCAGGAACCAGGGGCTTCCGGGGCCTCCATGGGCAGGTAAGAGGTGCAAGGCCCGGGGGGAGGGGCTGGTGTGGTTCCACCGTGGGGTCACAATAACACCAGAGTCAGATGGCACGAAGGTGCAAGAAGAACTGGAGTCCCTGCTGGGCTCTCAGAGGACGTCTCTCGGGGTGAGGGGGTCTTCAGAGGGCAAGAGGGGTAGGCCTCCCCTTCCCCCACCTGCCCCGGCCTCCTGGGCCTGGAGTGGTGTGGGCCCCGACAAGGCCAGGGTGGCAGGGGCAAAGCTGGCTCTGAGCCTTGTGTGGGGCGGCAGCCCCGTCTGTACTTTCGCCAGACCCCTGGTCTTTCCAGCGGGGGAGACTCAAGCAAAGGCATCCTGGCCATGGGCAGTGTCAGCACTTCCAGCTGTGGCCAGAGGGAAAGGCTCAGGAGGGCCGTTCCTGATGCCCCCAGATGCTGGGGCTTGAACGCCCTCCACCCTTTCTCTGCCCGCAGAGGTGGCTCCTGGCGCTCCTCGTGCTTTCCTTCCTGGGAGAAAGGGGCGAGTCCTGAGGCTGGGGCATCTGGCTGCCCTGGAACCCAGGCCCTGACCCGCTGGACACAGTGCAGGGGTCCGGCCACACCATCTTTAAGTGTACAGCTCAGTGGCAGTAACTACATTCATATCATTGTGTGACCATCCCCACGGTCCATCTCCAGAACTTTTTCATCTTATAAAACTGAAACTCTGTCCTCATTAAATACTCACTCCCCGGGGCCAGCCCGGTGGTGTAGTGGTTGAGTTCGCATGCTCTGATTTGGCAGCCTGGGGTTCGCAGGTTCTGATCCCTGGCACGGACCTATACACTGCTCATCAAGCCATGCTGTGGTGGCATCCCACATACAAAAATAGGGGAGGGTTGGCACAGATGTTAGCTCACGGACAGTCTTCCTCAAGCAAAAAAGAGGGAGATTGGTAATGGATGTTAGCTCAGGGCCAATCTTCCTCAATAAAAAAAACAAAAAAACCCCTCACTCCCCATCCTCTTCCCTCAGCCCCCGGCGCCCACCCTTCTACACTCTGTTGCTATGAATTTGACTCCTCCAGGGACCTCCTATGGGTGGACTCATACAGCATTTGTCCTTTTGTGTCTGGCTTATTTCACTGAGCATCGTGTCCTCACGGTTCATGCACGTTGTAGCAGGTGTCAGGATTTCCTTCCTTTTCAAGGCTGAATATTATTCCATCATGTGGATGGACCACATTGTGTTCATCCATCCATCGGTCGTTGGACACTAGGGTTGCTTCCGCCATCTGACTATTGTGAATGATGTTGCTGTGAACATGGGTGTGCATGAAAGCAGAAAATATTTAAGGAGCAAAATGCTCTTTGACAATACTGGAAAACTAAAACCAAAACAAAACCATCATAAAGCAACTCAACACTGAATTCCACACGAAAATAATTCACGATCAGGGACGGTCACTTTCAAGGCTGAACTACAGTTGCCAGCTTGACCTTAGTAAGTGCGATAATGAATGCACAATCAGCTGGTCCCAGGTGTAATTAGGGGGTAAATAAACCTTTCATGAATCTGTTGGT
Organism: Equus asinus; assembly: GCF_041296235.1. Lineage (NCBI taxonomy): Eukaryota > Metazoa > Chordata > Mammalia > Perissodactyla > Equidae > Equus > Equus asinus. The sequence goes on from NC_091803.1 coordinate 48,732,117, forward strand.
GCCAGGACACTTCCTGGAATGTTCTTGGTAGACTCAAGTTCTGGAAAGAATGACCAACAGTTACTAGGGCTTCCTGCAGGCATGCACTGTTCCAAGCACACTGTGTGGATTATTTTTTGCTCATGACAACCTCCGGAGGTAGGTACAATTACCCTCACTTTCCAGATGGGGAAAGTGAGGCATAGAGAGGTTAAATAATTTGCCTAAGGCCGTATAACAAGCAAGTGGCAGATGGAGGACACAGACTCAAGCAGTGTGGGTCCCTCCGCTGCCCAGTGAGCCCGACCCCTTGGGAGGGGCATTGGGAATAGGAGCAGCCCCGCTGGGCTGACTTTAACCTCCACCCCTGTACTGAGGGTGCGGGCATCTGAGAAGGAGCATGGGGTATCGGGCAGAGGCCGGCCTCCTGGAGGAACTCAGAAACACTCGGATGGAGGATTCCCTGCCTCACCTGAGCTTTCCACACCCTTCGTCTCAGCGGGCACACCCGTCCCCACCCACCTCTCAGGGTAACTTCCTCAGATGCTGGGGAGGGAGCTCCCAATGTGCTTGACCCATCCCCCAGCCCCAGACTCAGCTCCCCTCACTGGCACCTCTGCCCTCTCTGGTCCAGCAGGGGCCACCTGCCCCTCCTCCTGTGGAGATCGCACCTCCGTCCTCACTTCCTGCCCGCCTCTCTGCACCTGGCTGCCCATCACCCACCTCACCCTCTCAGTATCACCTCCCTGGCTGTCCACCTGGTCCAGGAAGGATGCAAGGTGCATCGGTTGTGTCCCCACCAGTACAGGCCCCGCCCCACGGGGACTCTCCATCGGCAAAGTTTGAGTCGTCTTCTCACATGGACCTGGGTTTTTACACCGGGGTCTTTTCTTCCAGCCAGACTGGGTTTCTCAGGGACAAGGACCCTGGATGGCGGGCCCTGTCCTGGGTTCCTCACGCCAGATCCTACTCAGTGTGCCAGCGTTGAGCAGAGGGTCGTTGTGGGTCTGAACAAGCTTCCGAGCACATTGCCCTCTCCCTGCCAGAGCCAGTCTGAGTGTGGACGCCACCAGACTCACAGCCCATCATGTCCCCTCCTGCTTCCTGTACAGCTCCACGAGTCCAAAGGACCTGACCGTCCCGCTGGGAGAGTCCGTCCTGTAGACCGATCCCCAGCACTTCATCTCTGTGGCCATCATCATCATCATTTGGCACCCCTCCTTCAACGGGATCCCACTCCAGCTTGGGTCTGCCGTTCTTGCATCCTCTCTCCCAAGATGCCCATTTCCATGTGTCCCTTCTCCCCTCTGTCCTGCTGTCCCTACCTCTCCAACCCACTCACCCCACCCCCCTGCACTCCCTGCCCCCCACCTCCCTCACCAACTCCATGTGGCCAGAAGACAGCTGGAGGCAGAATCCTGGCTTTAGGGGAAAGAACGGGAAGGCAGGCCAGCAGCTGGACTTCACCTGTTTAAGGCAAAGAGCCAGGGCCAGGATGGAAGCACAGCTTGGGGGTCCCTGGGGGCGCCAGCACCCACCTGCAGAGTAAATGCTTGGTCACCTGCTCTTCTAGCCTGTTCATTCAAACAACCAGGGAGGGGTTGCAGGACGCTTGCCCGCGCAGAGACCGCGAGGGGGGCACGGCGTGCTGGGGGTCTGGGTGTGGGGCGGAGGGGCGGCTCTCAAAGCAGAGGCCTGAGGCTCCCCGGGGCGGGGCAGGGCGCACTTCGCAGGGTCCCTCTTGTAAAAGCCAGGAAACAACTGTTTTCCGTTGTTTTAGAGTCTCTGTCTTTGGGAGCTTTCTATTTACTATTTAACGTCTGGCTCCCAGGACACGGGGCCCCCGCGGGGTGAGTGCAGACCCCTCCGCGCAAGGTGGGAAGCAGGCGCCCTCCCCGCTCCCCGTCCCGGGACGTCGGGACCTACGCTCGCCTAAGCTTCCGCGTCGCGAGCTCGGGGCCTGAGCGCCCTCCGAGCGCGGAGCCCCCCCAAAGTCCCCCCCCCCGCCCACCGCCCCCGAGCCCCGGCCTCCTCGCGGCTGCACCCGGCGCTAGGGACCCCAGGGCAGAGGCCCGGCCGACCCCCACCCGCCGCTGTCTGCGCCGGAGCCGGCTTGGCGTCCGCCCCGCCCGCCGGCCGCCGGGAGGGAGGGAAGGAGGGAGGGAGAGCGGCCCCGATTGGCTCCTGCTGCCGCCCCGGCCCCGCCCCGCCGTCCCTCCCTCCGGTCCCCAGGTCCCCATCGCCGCCCGCCGCACCGAGGCCGGGCTGGAAGCGGGTCCCGGCTGTGGCTGTCTGGGGGCTGGGATGTCGAGGGTCACGCTGGGCTCTCGCCGCCCCTCCCTTTCTTCCTGTCCTCCCGCCGCGCGCAGACTAGGAAGAGGGGCCCAAGGGACCCTCCTGGATCCCGGTCTGGACAAGTCGAGAGGGCCTGCACTGGGGACTGGTGGCCTTGGAGTTTCCTGCTGGACCGTCGCGGCTCCTCCCGCGTCCGGTCTGCGCTCCTCTCCCGCCCCGAGGGCCGGCATCACTGCAGAGCCTGCCCTGCCAGGGCCTGGGAAGGCCTCTCCCCTCCCTGGGGGAGTCCAGGGTCTTCACTGAAGGCTCTCTGGGGCCCCATCCCCCTACCCCCAAACCTGAACGTCGTGGTGGAGAGGCAGGATGCACGTGGCTGCCACCTGATCTTGGTGTCTCATGGAGAAGGGTCCTGGGCCTGAGTTTGCTGATTGGCTGTGAGAATGAGCCGGCTCCAAAGGGGGCGCTCAGGTGAGGAGCTGCGTGGATCTTGACAACCTCCTGCTCTCACTGTCTGCTGTGTGGACCCAGGAAGGTGCCATCCCCTTGGTCCCCAGTCTCCCCATTCATGCAAGGACTGTCTGGGCTGGATGCTCTGAGTCCTCCCAGGTCATCGAACCTGCAGCCCCAGCTCCTCCTCCCTGGGTTCCTAGTGTCCACACAAAGCCTGTGATTCACCCATGTGGGGAGGGGCCTGCGTGAGAGTTAGAGCTGCACACATGCGCCCTCTATACACAGCCCGGCCAGGAGGTCCCCACTGCCCCCAACCACGGGGAGAGGGGCAAAGCCAGCCCCAGTCCTCTTCGTCCTGGGTTTTGCCTCCAGCCCAGCACCCCCTGGGACTTGGCGTTTTCTTCCTCAGCCAGTGGCAGGGACGCCCTGGGACCAGGCTCCTTGTTGACTGGCACACGCTGCCACTGCTGTGACTCAGGTCACCTCTCCTGGTTAGGGTGCAGGCGCCCCGTGGAGGCTCTGGGCACATGAGCCATCTTCCAGCGTCTGGGCCACATCCTCCTTGGAGCAGACTGCTGTTACAGTGGGGCGAGGGTTGGAAGGAAGGGGAGATGAGAAGGGCTGGCGAGGTGGGCTGGGAGAGGGCGGAGGGGCAAGCAAGAGGGAGCAGTGGCTTCAGTACCTTCGGGGATTTCTCCTCGGGAGCCAAGGTTGCAGAGGGTCAGCCTAGGGGTCAAGGCATCAGAAATTAGGAAGGAGGAAGGGATGCCCAGGATCCTGAGGGCCACCCAGCGCTCCAGACTCTTTGCACGAGGACACTTCACCTGATACACTCCCGAAGGGCAAGCTGTTTATAGATGAAATAAGCTGAGGGCCTGGAAGATTTGCTGACTGGCCTGAGATGGCACATAGCTGGAAATGACCACGTCCACTGCTCTGGGGGCTGCCTCGGGAATATTCATCAGCAGAAGGTCTGTGTGCCCAAGCTCGGCCATGGCAAGTTCCTATTTTTCTGGGAGAAAAGACGTGTTGGTGCTCAGATATCTCACGACCAAGATCTTTGGAAAAAGACTTCCATGCTTTAAATTAAAAAAAAAAAAATAGCTTTATTGTTGTATAATTGAAGCACACACGTATTTAAAATTCGCCAATTTTAAGTCAACAATACAATGAGTTGGACAAATGTATATAGTCACGTGACCACCATGACAATCCAGTCCCCTCTCCACACCTGGGCTGGAAGGGCCAGGAGAGTCCCCTGGGGAGGGAGGGAAGATGGAGGAAGAGCTGAGGGCCAGGCTCCTCGGGAAGGCCCTGCCTCTTCCTTCTGCACACCCGAGAGTGAGGGTCCCCCTCCGTTGGTCCCACGTGGAAGCTGTCGCCCAGCAGCGAGTGGCCGGCTCGGGGGCGCACAGTTAGAACACAGCAGGGCTAGCTCGGACCCCAGGCATCCTGCCTGCAAACTGAAGCCTTTTCTCCTCACCCAGGCAAGGGTGGGGGGTCAGTGCTGCCCCCTCCAGGAAGCCCTCCCTGGTTCCTGTGGGGCACACTGTCCCCTCTCCTCTGTCCTCCAGGAGCCTGGTCCTGGGGGTTCGTCAGGAAGGTCCCAGCTCGAAGCCCAGATGGAGCCAGGAGGAGACAGCTCAGGCCCCCGCGACTGGAGTCCCTGTGCCAACCCACCCTCCCCAGTGTCCCTGTCCCCACCCCCGTCCCTGGGTCCTGTGGTCTCCACCACAGATCAGATGGGCACAGCGGCCCAGCCCAGGACAGGCCTATCCCAACCGTCATCTGTGCGGCCAGGGTCTGATGACCAAGCTGATTAGGGGACCCTGGGACTTTCCTGCCTCCCCCCTCCTGCCAGCTCCAAATCACAGGCGGTGTTGTGGGTGCCTCTGAGATCCCCTCTTAGATGTGGGGAAACTGAGGCACAGGTGGGGGGAGTTACCTGATGATCCACCAGGATGTGGCTTCTCGGGGCATAGACTTGTCCCCTCCCTGCCAGCACTGGGCCCCAAGCCGCGGCTCAGAAGTGTGTGTCCCACGTTTGATGTGACGACGAATAAAGTGGACAACAGCACCACCCTCTGTGTGCGGGGCCTTTGCTGAGCTTGTGGTGGCCACACACCAGGGAGGGGGATCTTCCCCGGTCAGCCCAGAACATGGGGAGCAGGGTCGGAGTCCAGGCTGCCCCTCCCAGGGCCCAGGAGGCCTGCTGTCACCCACTGTAGGGGGCAGGGGCAGGTCTGGAGGAACCCAGGTCCTCTTCCCCCTGAACCCCCAGTGCCATCCATGGGTCCCCACAGGAGGGACCTCAGGGCACTCACGTGTCCGGTTCTATTCTCCTGCAGCACTGGGGACCCCTCCACCCCTGCACCCATCACGCAGCTCTCTGCAGAGCCCGCGATGCCCCCAGGATTCCAGGCCTGCTGTCAAGAAAGAAACTCCAGACACTGTCCGAGTGGCCCCCTCGATGACTCTGTGACACGGTGCCCTTTCTCTCCCCGTTTGTCAGGAGAGCAAGCTCAGGCAGAGGGGGCATCCCGCCCTGGAGGGCCTCCCCCATGCCCTGGGGTGGCGCTCCTGGCCTGGAGGTCTCCCACAGCCCAGCAGAAATGGTCATGTGGGTTTGCGTGGCGACCCCCTCGGGAGGACCCCTGGACATTCCCATGTCTTGGATGGGACCCTCCTCCAGGCCGCCCACCCCAGCACCAGCCGCTCCCGTGGCTGAGGCTGCCTGTGGACCCCACCAGGAAGGGCGGACCTGACCCTGCCTGGCGCAGTCATGCTCACTACTGTCTGTAACAGTGGCCACACTGAGATGGGTCCGGTCTGAGGGACATGAGGACACCCCGGGTGTAAGTGTTCCCCAGCCTGCTCCCCTCCCCCACCCCAGGCAGCTCAGGTCTGCGGCTCTGGGTTCCAGCGCCCAATCCTCGTCTTCCCACCCCACCCCGTCCACACTGAGCCTTTCTCGTGAAACACCCCTCCCTCCACACTCCATCCAGCCCAAGGCCAAGTGATACAGGCTTAAGAAAGTTCTGGAAGTCATCACCCCAGCAATGGAGAGTGATGGTCCCTGAGTAGGATGGGGGAGGAGGAGTGAGGGTAGGTTTTTGGTTTCTTCTTAACATGTTGGTGTCTTACAAGGGTTTGTGGGGGGCGTGTATAATGTTTGTAATTAAAAATGACTTCTGGATCCAGAGGAAAGCTGAGTGGCCTCGGCGCCAGCGCTGTTACCAGGTTTCCCATCAGAGTCGGAAGCTGCAGGAGAGTCTGACTGGGTGGAGCCAGGGCCCGGGACTCCTGTGCCTTGGGAGGTGGACTCCGGGTGCCCCTCCGTCCCCTCCCTGGCGGCTGCAGGGGCAGGAGTGGGGGGGCTGGGCCGGGCTGGAAACGCAAAAGAGCCTCCTGCCTCGGTTGTTCTAGAGCCTCGCCTGACACGGACCCCAGCCTGGAGAATTAGGGTCAGAGTGGGTGTGCGTGTGTGCATAATCAAATCCTCAATCTATAAACACAAACACCTCCAACTTTAAAAAGCAAACAAAAGAATTTTCAGCAACTGTGGAAAACAAAGGGTTAATGCATCCATTCAGTTAAGAATCCCAAAATGATGAAAAGAAACCCAGAACTCTAAGAGCCTAATTGACAGAGGAGGAGCAGAACCGCCAGAGGAACAAACTGCTGACCAACGCAGGGCGTGGCCAGCTCCCCAGGAAGGAGAGAAGTGTAAACAGCAGACACAAACAGCCCCGGGGACGCTGTTCCTTACGAGAATTTCAAAAGTTGAATGCATGTTGTGCTTTTTCCCCATAACGCAGCATCTGACACTTCTGTTGTGTTATGTCTTATGTATCACGTGTCATATCTTATGTATCACAGACAGGGTGTTACAGGTTGTTAACTCCACCCACGAGATATTGTGTCTCACGTTTGTATCCAATATTGGATTCAAAGAAAACCAGGCGGACAGAAGTTGAAGGGGTGAAGGCACGTTTTCTTCAGACTATGAGACGGGGGGAAGGCGACCCCAGCGCAGAACTGGGCTGCGTTCCAGACACAGCGGGGACAGCGGGGAGGGGAGCCGGGAGCAGGGGGCCAGTGGACAGGGCACTGCCGGGAGGTCTGGGCGATTCTGGCTGAACCAACCCAATGGGGCTCCCGCCCACAGAGGCTGGCACGGTCGGTACCAAGGGCGGCAGTGACGGATTTCTGTCAGATAGTGAGGGTGATCTGGGACCAAGGGCCGGGGATTCCTGCTACCCTGACTCAGAGAGTTCTTGCTAAAACTGGATTCTCCCTGGAGGTGCCCAGACGGGCCCATGAGAGGGTCCAGGAGCCTGACTCAGGCTTGGTGAAGCCGAGAATCTTCATTGCTGGCTGGTGATGAAGGGAGCTCGGTGACCCATGGCTGGGGGAGGAGAAACGGGAGCGAGCCTGGTAGAGACAACGCAGCATTGCCCCATGGCAGCTCTCGGGACATCTGCTCTAGACTCCATGGTCCCACCAGGGAGCAGCCCAGGAACCCAGACAGTACTTGCGGCCTTCCGTACATGAGCAGAAACAAGGATGTGCACACGTTTCTGCAACTGAGAGGTGTGAACACATCTCAGTAAAAGAGATTGGAACACAGGCGCGTCCATTAATGAGATGGAACACGGCAATCTCTGGGGACCAAGATCTGACAATAGAAGGTCGGCCCTCCCCTGCCAGCAGGTGTGTGCTCCCTTCACGAGCAGGTGCTCAGCCTCATTAATAGTCGCAAAGAGGCGATTTAAAACCTCTGTAATCTTCCGCTATGCCCATGTGAAAATATTGAATGTTGGCCTGCATGGGATGTGATGGTCATTCTCCCGAAGTGCTGGAGGGGGCGTGAGGGAACAGCCCCTTCGGAGATGAGTTTGGCATCGTCTAGAAGATGGATGACGCTCACACCCCAGTTCTCAACAGCCTCCTCGCTGGCTCACGCCGCAGACATTCGGGGTTTGTGTGCAGGCACGGTCACCTGGTCCTAAGACCCCAGTGGGGACATCCTGAGTCCCCAGTAGCAGCCTGGACAACAGGCACCACTGGGGAGTCCAGGTGGAGGTGAGAAGCGATGACACCTGCTACAGGCAGCAGCTCGGGAGACCATCACAGACATGCATGCAGGCACAGGTGGGGCTCAAAAGAGCGTTCCCATCGATTACAGTCACACAAATGAGAAAATGGGGCCAAAGAGCCATCCTGCACAGCCCATGCCCAGTGTGGGCCTGCAGGGAAAGGGGGGGATGATGGTGTGAGGGGCAGGAGGGTTGCGGGGAGTGGGGGCTGGGCTCCACATCCTGACCCCCTTGCTGGGTGCCTGGGTGCCCGAGAATCATCTTTTCAACGGTCCCAGTTGCTCTATGTGTCCCGAGTGCACGGTGCCACTCTCCAAAGGAGACGTGAGCCAGCGTGCTGAGAAGCCGGCCTGGGACACAAGGGGCTGGGGAGGGCCCACCCCCACGGCAACACCCAGAGCTCGAGGGCTGGACCCCCGGGGACAGTGGCTGCGCCCGGCCGTGCCCTGCACACCCTTCCTCTCCCTCAGTGACACCCCCAGGCAGAAACAGTGACGGCCACAGCTGCTTTCCATGCTCTTTAATGAGGACCAGTGTCCACGCCTGCTCCCTGGGCCGTGCAGGGAGGTGGCTCTGGGCAGGGGACGGGAAGGACACCACCTGGACAGGAAGCAGTGGTGTGGGGACAGGAGGGGGCTGGCTTCTCTGCTGATCCAGGTGGCAGCCCTGGGGACGGGGCTCAAGAGTCCTTGGGGACATACTGGTAGATCCAGTCCAAGTAGTAGGTGACACGGGTATAGACGCCCGGCCGGTTGGGCTGAGCACAGCCGTTGGCCCAGCTGACCACGCCCGCCTGCAGCCAGGTGCCCTTCACCTTGCACACCAGGGGTCCTCCGGAGTCGCCCTGGGGAGGAGAAGGGTCAGCGGTGGCTCAAGAGGCCAGGGTGGGTTGGGGCTGCGGGGGGACACGAGGGCCCACCTGGCAGCTGTCGTGCCTCCTATTCCCTGCACACAGCATGTCGGCCTGGACAATCCGGATGTTGTCCCCCGTGGACACGCCAGTGTGGTATTTCCTGTCACAAACGCTGTTTTCCACAATGGGGACTTTTACTTCCTTCAGGGGAAACGGAGGTGGCAGACTGACTGGGGGGTGAGGGGGAAGAAGGATCAGCAGGCAGGGCGGGGGCACTCAGAGACCCTGTCATCACATGGCGCGGTGGCAGAGGGATGATAACAGGAGCGATGCTGGGCGCCTGCTCTGGGCCAGGGCCTGCCAGCTGCGGGACTCGCAGGGGCGAACACTGTGGCTCTGGCCCCTCCTTCCCGGGGCTGGACCAGGATCCTCCCGCTGTGGGGAAGGGAAGGGCGGGCCGCTGGGGGCTTGCAGAGCCCAAGCCCTAGTTCCACCCAGCTTTGCCTCCTGCCAGCCCTTGGCCCAGGCCTCAGGTGTCCCCTCTGTGCATGGGGCAGTCAGACAGGATGCTGCGTCTCCATCGGCCCTCCGGCAACGACACACTCAGCTTCCCGTGTAAGGCCCAGGGGGCACACCACAGGGCACCCGCTCCCCCAAGGCTTTGCTCTGTACTGTGGGTAAAACGGGGACCAGAGCTTCTAAGAGAAGTGAAGGTGGTTGTGCCGGAGGATGAGCCAGGGCTGCAGCCACCCCCACCAACACTCCACCCCGGGCAAGACCCTGGCTCCCTGGCGCCTCGGTCCCCTCATCTGTGCACACAGGGACACGATGTCGGCTACCCTGCCCAGTAGTGGGCATTGTTCCCTTTCCCTTAACAATAATAAGACACTTTATGTGTGCCGCTTCTCTGTGTCCTCAGATCACATCCAGGAAATACCAGCTGTGACTGTACTCATTGCCTGCAAGGGGAAACTGAGGCTCAGGTGCGCCGAGTGACTTTCCCAGGCACCAAGAGGGGTGGCACTGGGTCTGATGGGCTCCCAGCCCCTGGGCGTGGCACATGCTGCCTCCCACCGCCTCTCCCCCTTCCCAGAGTCTGCAAACTCGCACTCCCTGAGCCAGCCCTGCGGGACCCTGTCCCCAGAGGGACCCCCTGGGGATGGGCCGTGGGTGTGACCAGGTCCCCGCCCACCCAGCCCTCCCGCTGTCCCTGATATTCACCTCCATTGTCGACATCGCCCCAGCCTGTCACCCAGCACGGCGTCCCCGGGGGGAAGGTCTCAGAGGCAGGGGGCAGAGTGACCACCTGGACATGGCTGGAGATGTTGACAGGGTCCTGGAGCTCCAGCAGGGCAATGTCGGCCCCGTTCTCAACTGTGTAGTAGTAGGGGTGGGGGAGGATCCTGCTGACGGGCAGCAGACGGTCTTGATAATAGAGGTGCTGCTCTCGCAGCTGCACCCTGATGTCTCTGAAATCTTCAATGTCCCTGGGGAGAGGGGGCCCCAGCTCAGGGTCCTGCGCCACCTCCTGGACGCCCCTTGGCGGGGATCCCCGGGATGGCTCCCACCCTGCCAGGCCCCGTGGAGACTCACGGTCCAACACAATGCGCCGCCGTCAGCACCCACTGGGGGTGGATGAGGGAGCCCCCGCAGAAGTGTTTCCAGTATTGAGTGTTCTCTCTCAGGCTCACCTGCCAGGGCCACTTGCTCCCAGAGGCCTCCTGTCCTCCTACGATGCCCTCTCGCTCCAGGGCCTGGCCTGGGGCTGGAGCAGGAAGAGCCTTCAGGACAGGCTACAGTCCGGGCCCTGGGCTCGGCTGTTCCCTGGCCTGCACATCCCTGGGTTTCCCTGAACCACCCTCGGGCCTATGGGGTGAAGGGGCAGGCCTCAGGGGTCAGGGCTCACCAGGGGCCGCGTGGCCCAGGTTCACCAGGAGGGTCAGTGCCAGCACCAGCAGATTTGGCATCTGGAAGGAGGAAGCAGGGGCAGCATGAACCTGGCTGGCGGCTGGGCCAGGCCCGAGGTCTGCAGGGTGTGGGGTGCCCGTGGAGTTGGGGCCGCCGGGGACTGGTGGTCAGCCCGGGCCTGGGAGCTGGGGTCTCAGTGCTCCGGATCTGAGGCTCGGCCACTGTTCTGCACAGTGACACTTGCATCTCGGGGTGTTGGTGGGGGCCCTTACCTTGGCTGGTCCCTGCTGCTGTAGACCCAGCCCACTCTCCCCTCCCCATTTATCCTTCCAGACCAGGATGGGGTCAGAGGAGGGGCACTCCATCCTCCAATCCAGAGTGGAGGAAGCGATGATTCAGACCCAGGGTCCGAGAACCCTGGGCCAGGAAGGGGCCCTGCTTCCCCAGCCTGAGGTGACAGACCCAACTCCCCTGGGGGCGGGGGATTCCAACCACGACCATTTCTGGGTCTTCTCTGAGCAGTTCCGCTGATGGCAGCGGTACCCTATTATCTGGGGGATCTGAACGCCACCAGCAGAGAGAGAGGCAGAAGGAAGCGATGGTGAGATAACAGAAGACACCAGTGCCGGCCCTCCTTGGACACTCCCCCACCAGGCCCCACCACCCCATCCCCTGTCCTCCGCGGCCAGGGCTGACCACTGTCCCTGGCTGTCCATCCTCCCCACCTCCTCACTCTCCCTAGGCTTGCTGGTCACCTTCGGCCTGCAGCCCAACCCACCCCACATAGTCCGTGGGCCATCCGTGGGCCCCTCCTGTGCCCTAGGGGAGCCTCACTCTGCCCCGACACTGCTCGACTCCAGCCTGACTGGGGGCCGCCTGCCCCCAGCTGTCTCCAGCAGTGTCCGTCCCAGGTGACCGAGCGCTCAGTCGGGCTGCTCTCCACATGGCGGGTTAGAAGTTTGCCTGTGACCTCAGTTCTCCGGTTGGGTCAAGAAAATGTATTGATTTGTGGTTCGTTCAGGGGTGTGACTGATGCCCTTTCCAGCCATCTAGGTCTCCGAGCCCACCCAGGTTGTGTGTATGGTGTAAGGTCAGGCCCAGGCTCTGGTTTTCCCATAGAGGGGTCTCACTGTTTCAGTGCATCGGCTGAAAGACCGTCCTTTACTCTCTGGATGACTGTGTCTTTCTAAAACATCCACTGGCCTCGCCTCTAACTCTGGACTCTCTCTCCAGTTCCGTTGATCTGTGTTTCTCCTGGTAAATGGGGCGTGCTGTCTTGATTGTTTGCTGAGAATTTCTATTCATCACGAATAGGTGTTGAAGTTCGTAAAATTCTTTGCATCTAAGGACATGATAATTGTTTTCTTTTTTGTGTTTTAACGTGATGAATTATGTTGACTGATCTTCGAACGTTAAACCAACCTTGCATTCCTGGGATGATTTGTAGCTGGCCGTGAGAGGTCATTCTTTTTATATTTTGAGGAACTTGATTTGCTAAAAAAAAAAAAGCAACTAAAAACAAACAAACAAGGGGCTGGCCCCCTGGCCGAGTGGTTAAGTTCGCGTGCTCCACTGCAGGGGGCCCAGTGTTTTGTTGGTTTGAATCCTGGGCGCAGACATGGTGCTGCTCATCAAGCCCCGCTGAGGCAGCGTCCCACATGCCACAACTAGAAGGACCCACACTGAAGAATATACAACTATGTACTTGGGGGCTTTGGGGAGAAAAAGGAAGAAAATAAAATCTTTAAAAAAAATTATCAAACAAACAAACAAACAAGAAACCAAAAAACTTCTCTTGGTCATGATGTACTATCTCCCTTACATATCTCTGGATTCAGTTTACTAATACTTTGTTGAGAATTCTTGCATCGATGTTGATGAGGGGTATTGTCTGTAGTTTCCTTTCTATTGAATGTCTTTGTCTTATCCTGACCTTATAAAACGCATTGGGAAGTGCTCCCTCCTATTCTGTATTCGGGAACAGATTATATAGACGTGGCATTCCTTCTTCCTTAAATATTTGGTGAATTTATCTGCGAAATCATGTGGGTCTGAAGTTTTGTTTGGAAGGTTTTTGACTACAAATTTTTTTTTAAGGTTTTATTTTTTTCCTTTTTCTCCCCAAAGCCCCCCGATACATAGTTGTACATTCTTAGTTGTGGGTCCTTCTAGTTGTGGCATGTGGGATGCCACCTCAGCATGGCTTGACAAGCGGTGCCATGTCTGAGCCCAGGATTCAAGCCAGAGAAACCCTGGGCAACCAAAGGGAGCGCGGGAACTTAACCACTCTGCCACGGGGCCGGCTCCTCAAAATAGTTCTTTGTTGTCCATCTACTTTGTCTCACATCTTGTTTTTTTCTTTTGAGGAAGATGAGCCCTGAGCTAACATCTGCTGACAATCCTCCTCTTTTTGCTGAGGAAGACTGGCCCCGAGCTAACATCCATGCCCATGTTCCTCTACTTTCTATTTGGGACGCCTACCACAGCATGGCTGGACAAGCGGTGCCATGTCCGCACCTGGGATCTGAACTGGTGAACCTGGGGCCACAGAAGTGGAATGTGCGTGCTTAACCTCTGTGCCACCCGGCCGGCCCGTGTGTCTGAGGTCTGTTGAGGCCCCCTTACACTTCGGGCTGGTTTAGTGCCTGCGGCTTTGCTTCCCCGAGGCTTCTAGGGAAGCTGTGAACTTGCAGTTTGTGTGTTTTTTGGAATGGTAAGAGGGAGGCTCTTTCCAGTCTTTTACGCCCCTGGGCAGAAACGAGAACACGAATTCATTCCCCGTGTGCTCAGTTCCCCTCAATCTAGTCTTGAAAGGCGAACTCCTGTCGAATCAGGAGTCTGATTGCTCCCGTCTGCCCACACTCACTGCTTCTCCCTGCGGTGTCCTTTCATCCACAGTGCCCCGCACCTGGGGACGTGCTGGCTTATGGATGTGGCTGCAAGGTGAGGTGGGGGAAGGTATGAGGGCCTCCGGGCCTGTCCCGAGCTGGGATGTGGCTTTGCATTTCTCTGGCAGGAGCCCAGGGGCTGGTGGGGGAAGCTGGGAGGGCAGGCAAGCAGCCTGGACCAGCCTCAGGCAGTCTGGGGGAGCAGGGCCGGTGCCTCCATGGCCGGGAGGCCTTGGACGGTGGTGACGGAGCAGCTGGAGGGAAAGCCCAGGTCAGAGGGGCCGGCCTTGCCCTCTCCAGCTTCCTCCTGCCCTCTGCGGGTGCAGCCCTGTGGCAACACAGACCCCGGTCCAAACCCAGGCCCCAAACATGGCCCTCGATGGATCTGACCACAAGGACCCCTGTGCCCAAATAGATGGAGAGAGGAACAGTGACCGGGGCAGGTGGGAGAAAGAGCCAGAGGCTCTCGGGAATGAGGCCCATCGGGCTCTAAGGAGAGCTGGAGGCAAAGGTCCCCGCAGACAGGACCCTCATGTCCTCGGGGCCGAGAGCAGGGAGGGCCAGGATCCATCAGGTGAGGTTGGTGCTGAGCACCCCAGGAGGTCCCCACCCTGAGCGAGCCCTTGTGGCCCTTCTGTGGCTGGGAGGAGGCTGCTGGTGTAGCCCTGGCAGATAACAGGGTCACTCAGGAGAGACCAAGTCACAGCAGGCTGCAGGCTGGGGGAGGGGAATAGGGAGGGGCTGCGGCCAGAGAGCACCTGCCTCTCCCCGGGTGCCCCAGACCCCTCCCCCCAGGATGGGCAAAGGGTGGCCTCCAGGGGGAAGCTCCTAACTGGAGCAAGATTCCGGGCAAGTGACTTCATCTCTTTGTGGGAGTTTCTGCATCTGGCCACCCCGGGCCTTGGCGGCTCAGCAGGGCAGGGTTGGGTCTCCCGCCCCGGGGCTTTCCCCTCATCTGGCCTGGACCCAGGGCGGTTTACAGATAGCAAAGATAGCAAAGGAGCATTGGCTCTAATCAGGGAGGGTCAGGGCTGCGGGGCCAGGATGAGGCAGAAGGGGGCGGGCAGAGGGGCCCGCAGAAGGTTAGCCCCTCTCTGTGGCCAGCCTGGGGATGGGCAGGTCCTGCATCCTCCCGAGGGGATGGTGCCCGGGTGGTCAGGCCACTGCAGACAGACACGACCCTACACTCCTGGCCCCGCGGGCCTGGGCAACAGAAGACACCCCCCGCCAGGCCAGGTGGGCGTTGCAAGGCTGGGAAGGGAGGCCCTCTGGGCCAGGAACGCCCTCCCTCTGCCTCAGCTTGCTCTCCTGACAAACAGGGACAGAAACAGCACTGTGTCACAGAAACATCAAGGGGACCACATGGACGGTGCCAAGGCCGGCCTCACTGGCTTGCAAGCTGTGCCAGCAGACAGCCCCAAGCTCGGAGGGGCCTCACGCCCGGCTCACTGCTCTGCTGTCACCGTCTTGAAATTTGTAAGCATTTTTGAACAAGGGGCCCTGCATTTTCAGTTTGTACTGGGCCCCCCAAATTGTGGAGCCGATCCTGGCTGTGTACGTGGTGCTTCTCCGTAGACAGCAGCCGGCATCGAGCGGGCATCCAGGACTTTGCAGGAGCCATGGCGTCCTCGTTTCCTGTGGCTGCTGTAAGAAATTGTCACAAACTTGGTGGTTTTGATGACACACGTTTGCTATCTTACGGTGCAGTAGGTTTATATCTGACACGGGTCTCAGAGACTGAAGTCCAGGTGTCTTCAGGGCTGTGCTCTGTCTCGAGGCTGCAGGGGAGAATCTGGTTCCCGGCCTTTTCCAGCTTCTGGAGGCATCCCCCACCCCGGCTTGGCTCCTCCGTCTTCACAGCCGGCCATGCCGTCTTTCTCTGACCCCGCCTCCACCATCATGGCCTCTTCGGACCACGGCTGGGAAGAGGCTCTGATTTCAAGGACTCGGCTGATGACACTGGGCCCACCTGGGTGATCCAGGCTCCTCTCCACCTCAGGGTTGTCGCCTTAATCTCATCGGCGAAGCCCCTTTGACCCTGTGAGCTCGTGTAATCACAGGTTCCGGGGCCTTAGGACGAGGGCATCTGGGAGGGGCCCGCCTTCTGCCTCCCACACGCGGGAGGGGGTGCGGGTGGAGAGAGGCGTCCCCAGTGCTGGAGGTTAATAGAGTCGGGACAGGTGAGGGCCCTGAAGTGCCCTCCTGTGGGGACCTGGGGGTGCCACTGAGGGGTCCAGCAGGCAGAGGACCTGGGTTCCTCCAGACCTGCTCCCACCCCTGCACTGGGCGACATCAGGCCTCCTGGGCCCTGGAGCGGTAGCCTGGGCTGGAGAGGCACCCAGAGGGTGGTGCCACTATTGATTTCATCGATCATCTGGGCAAACATGGGCCAGACACTTATGAGCCGTGGCTCTGAGCCCGGTGCTGGCGGAAAGGAGACAAGTCTGTGCCCTGAGAAGCCACATCCTGGCCAATCAGCAGGCAACTCCCCCCACCTGTGCCTCAGTTTCCTCACATCAAAGTGGTGACCACTGACCTAGAGGGTGTCAGAGGCTCACAAGCCCGGCCTGTGATCTGGAGCTGGCCAGGAGCTGGGGGAGGCGGGACAGTTCCGGCCCCTCTCGGGCCCCCTAATCAGCTCGGTCATCAGGCCCCGGGCAGAGGACAGTTAGAGCAGCTGTGCCTGTCTGATCTGTGGTGGAGACCACGGGACCGGGGGATGAGGATGTGGCCAGGGACACTGGGGAGGGTGGGTTGGCTCGGGGACTCCAGTCACTGGGGCCTGAGCTGTCTCCTTCTGGCTTGTCCGGGCCTTGAGCTGCCCTTCTGTATTTCTTTTTTTTCTTTTAAATACACTTTTGATTTTAGAACAGGTTTAGATCTACAGAAAAATTGCAAAGGCAGTGTAGACACGCCACAGCCCCCGCCCCCGGGCTCATCATCATTAGCATCTCACACTGGGTGAGTCGTTGGTTGTAATAATGAGCCAGCGTGAAGCGTTACAGTAACAAGTCCACAGGTTATCCACATTCCCTCGGTTTCCCCTAACGTCCTCTCTCTGTCCCAGGATCCATCCAGGCCGCACATGACATTTAAATGTCTCGTCTCCGTGGGCTCCTCTGGGCCAGGACAGTTTCTCAGGCTCTGGGCTCCTCCTGTGCACGTCCTGCCCTGGTCCTGGCGTCAGCCGCTCTCCAAGGAGCCGGGCTCCCGTCCCTGGAGGATGCCTCTAGGAGCGCAGGTCTGGGCACCGGGTGTGCCTGTCGCTCTTGGGGTGTCACCGCCTCGAGGCCCTCGGCCGACAGAGCGAGGACTGTGTGCGAGCTCCCTGCTGTACGTGCACGGATCTGTCCACAGCTTTATGCGGATCCGTCTTTGTTGACAGGAAGCTGAGCACGACTTCAGACTCAAGTCTCCGGCTCTGATCCATCACCATTGGGATCATTCCGGCCTCCTCCCCTTATCTGCGACCTCTCACCCCTCTCTACCCACTGCCTGAATCCTGCACTTCTCACGTCCTGTGCGGCAGTGTGGGAACCGACCCCTGTCCCCTGCGGGATGAACTCCATCAACCAGAGCACAGAGCTGGGCCAGATTTGCCCACAGTCTCACAGTTGCGCCCATTCCCATAGTGACGTAGGGTGGCCCCTTTGTTCCCACCCCTCCAGTGAGGCTCTCACCCACGGCGATCAGCTCGACTGTCTGTCTCCTTCTGCGTCTGTATTCCTTTGTGTTGCCAGCTGGTGGCCCATCGCGGGGGTGCCCGAGGGCATTTATCCACTGGCCTGAGGGCAGGCTTCTGGCTGTCTCCTGTGTCGGGTGTTGTGAATTAAGCTGCTGTGAACACTACTGTTCATGTCTCTTTGTGGACGTTTCCGTCTCTCTCTGAATATTTCTTCTCACAAGATTATTCCTGGCCGCTCTGGACCTGCCCTGCTCCAGTCACTTCTCCAGGGCCCAGCTCCTCTCGGCGGTGAGTAGTATTGACGGACCCAGATGCAGGTGGTTGGCGTTGCTGATGGCACTGGGGGTTCCACCCGGACAGAGGTAGGGAAGGCATGTGTGCATGCTCACACATCATGTCTGCAGTTCCATAGCCATACTGAAACCATGAACCCCCTCAATTCCACAGCGCAGGGTTATTCCAGCACGTTGTCCTGCCCTTTTGGTGTGAAGCCTGGTTCCCATCCTTAATCCACCGATTTACTGATCAATTCCCATCTCCCCCCCCCCCCACCCTCCGGTGCCACCTGGACTAGATCCTCCGTGTGTGTGCATGTGTGCATAATCAAATCCTCAATCTATAAACACAAACACCTCCAACTTTAAAAAGCAAACAAAAGAATTTTCAGCAACTGTGGAAAACAAAGGGTTAATGCATCCATTCAGTTAAGAATCCCAAAATGATGAAAAGAAACCCAGAACTCTAAGAGCCTAATTGACAGAGGAGGAGCAGAACCGCCAGAGGAACAAACTGCTGACCAACGCAGGGCGTGGCCAGCTCCCCAGGAGCTCACTCCTCCTCCCCCATCCTACTCAGGGACCATCACTCTCCATTGCTGGGGTGATGACTTCCAGAACTTTCTTAAGCCTGTATCACTTGGCCTTGGGCTGGATGGAGTGTGGAGGGAGGGGTGTTTCACGAGAAAGGCTCAGTGTGGACGGGGTGGGGTGGGAAGACGAGGATTGGGCGCTGGAACCCAGAGCCGCAGAGCCGCAGAGCTGCCTGGGGTGGGGGAGGGGAGCAGGCTGGGGAACACTTACACCCGGGGTGTCCTCATGTCCCTCAGACCGGACCCATCTCAGTGTGGCCACTGTTACAGACAGTAGTGAGCATGGCTGCGCCAGGCAGGGTCAGGTCCGCCCTTCCTGGTGGGGTCCACAGGCAGCCTCAGCCACGGGAGCGGCTGGTGCTGGGGTGGGCGGCCTGGAGGAGGGTCCCATCCAAGACATGGGAATGTCCAGGGGTCCTCCCGAGGGGGTCGCCACGCAGACCCACATGACCATTTCTGCTGGGCTGTGGGAGACCTCCAGGCCAGGAGCGCCACCCCAGGGCACGGGGGAGGCCCTCCAGGGCGGGATGCCCCCTCTGCCTGAGCTTGCTCTCCTGACAAACGGGGAGAGAAAGGGCACCGTGTCATAGAGTCGTCGAGGGGCAACATGGACGGTGTCTGGAGTTTCTTTCTTGACAGCAGGCCTGGAATCCTGGGGGCATCGCGGGCTCTGCAGAGAGCTGCGTGATGGGTGCAGGGGTGGAGGGGTCCCCAGTGCTGCAGGAGAATAGAACCGGACACGTGAGTGCCCTGAGGTCCCTCCTGTGGGGACCCATGGATGGCACTGGGGGTTCAGGGGGAAGAGGACCTGGGTTCCTCCAGACCTGCCCCTGCCCCCTACAGTGGGTGACAGCAGGCCTCCTGGGCCCTGGGAGGGGCAGCCTGGACTCCGACCCTGCTCCCCATGTTCTGGGCTGACCGGGGAAGATCCCCCTCCCTGGTGTGTGGCCACCACAAGCTCAGCAAAGGCCCCGCACACAGAGGGTGGTGCTGTTGTCCACTTTATTCGTCGTCACATCAAACGTGGGACACACACTTCTGAGCCGTGGCTTGGGGCCCAGTGCTGGCAGGGAGGGGACAAGTCTATGCCCCGAGAAGCCACATCCTGGTGGATCATCAGGTAACTCCCCCCACCTGTGCCTCAGTTTCCCCACATCTAAGAGGGGATCTCAGGCACCCACAACACCACCTGTGATTTGGAGCTGGCAGGGAAGGGGGAGGCAGGAAAGTCCCAGGGTCCCCTAATCAGCTTGGTCATCAGACCCTGGCCGCACAGATGACGGTTGGGATAGGCCTGTCCTGGGCTGGGCCGCTGTGCCCATCTGATCTGTGGTGGAGACCACAGGACCCAGGGACGGGGGTGGGGACAGGGACACTGGGGAGGGTGGGTTGGCACAGGGACTCCAGTCGCGGGGGCCTGAGCTGTCTCCTCCTGGCTCCATCTGGGCTTCGAGCTGGGACCTTCCTGACGAACCCCCAGGACCAGGCTCCTGGAGGACAGAGGAGAGGGGACAGTGTGCCCCACAGGAACCAGGGAGGGCTTCCTGGAGGGGGCAGCACTGACCCCCACCCTTGCCTGGGTGAGGAGAAAAGGCTTCAGTTTGCAGGCAGGATGCCTGGGGTCCGAGCTAACCCTGCTGTGTTCTGACTGTGCGCCCCCGAGCCGGCCACTCGCTGCTGGGCGACAGCTTCCACGTGGGGCCAACAGAGGGGACCCTCACTCTCGGGTGTGCAGAAGGAAGAGGTGGGGCCTTCCCGAGGAGCCTGGCCCTCAGCTCCTCCTCCATGCTCCCTCTCTGCCCTGACAGCAGGTACACGGGCTGTTCCCCTCCCACCACCCCACACCCAGCATGTCCAAGGCTCCGGGTGGACCCTCCTGACACCTGCAGTGTGCAGACACCATGGTCCTGGGCTCTGGTGGCCTTCTGCTGCTCCTGGCCATGCTCGGTGGGTGACCCAGCCTGGGTGTGTGGGTGGGGGAATGGAAGGGGCACCTGTACCCCGTTGGCCTCCTCCAGGGGGTCACGTTATTACCCATCAATCCTGGAGCTGGAGCTTCTCAGCCAGACGGCCATCCCCCGGCCAGGGGGGCTGTGATCCTTGGTGGAATCAGCATGAGGAGGGCGCTGGGCCAAGAGAGGGAGAGACCTGTCCATTGTGGGGCCCTCGTGGGACCAGCGCCCCTTCGCTGGGCAGCCGGGTCATCAGGTGGGGAGAGCAGTGCATGTGGGGGGTGATGGCACCAGCCACCAGGGCCCCGGACCCCAGGTGAGTTCCTCCTCTGAGCCGGACCTGGAGGGGTGGGAACCAGGCGAGGCCGAGGCCTGAGGCTGTGCTCAGTGCCTCCCAGCTGTCATTTATGGCCCTTTCCTGGTCCCACCCAGCCTAGCCAGGGATGACAGCAAGTTGATCCAGCGCTGCCTGGCCAGGCCCCATCTCCCCGGCTGGGACCCTGGCTCCAGTCGTTCAGGACAAGAGGATCCACCCCAGGGGTCCCTGGATGCCTGGTGGGCATTGCACTGGCCTGTGGGCCTGGAAGCCCCTTCTGGGGCTGTGAGAGGGGGGTCAGAGCCGGCCCCCCACCTCCCATCCCCCAGCCCCTTCCGTCTCTCATCTGTCAACCTGCTCCTCTGCCTCCTTCCCTAGGTGTCTCCTGCAGGGTCCTGCACCCAGAGATGTCCCCAACAGGTGTGTCAGGGGGGCGGGAAGGGCTGGCGTAAGGGGTCGCCTCCTGTGGGGCTTCAGCTGGGAGGAAAACCCCAGAGGTGAAGGGCCCTCCCTGGGGTCTGGGGTGGTGACGCGTCTTCGCACAGCCAGTCTCCTCCTGGACCTCTCGGTGAGGGTCTGTCCCTCCCAAAAGACAACCTCCCTCCCTTTACAGTTAACGGAGGCTATGAAAACGCCCGCCACGTACCAAGCTTTCTCCCTGAACTTCACTGTCTATCGATGACTCTCATCTGAATCAATTACTATCGACTTGCCATGGGTCTTTCTTATTCCGTCATTTCACTCCCTCCACATGAACCAGCAGGCGTGCCCAGGGCTGCATTCCTCATGGGTTAGCCATCCAGCCATCACTCTTTTGTCCGTCTGTCTGTCACCTATCATCCACCTATTCTCTATTTATCTATCCATACCTGTCAATCATCTATCCAGCTTAGCTCTTTACATCAGTGTGGACTCGTTATTCACCTCTGTGGATTATAATCTATTCTCATCATTATTTCGAAGCTCAAAATAGTCCATCCCAGGTTTGGCCAGTGGGAATGCCTCCCAGTTGGCTCTTGTGTCTTAAGTGTTTTTTTTTTTTTTTCTTTAATATAATGAGGTGAAGTTCACCTAAGACAAAATGAGCCATTTTAAAGTGAACGATTCAGAGGCATTTAGTGCACAGTGTTGTGCAGCCACCACGTCTTCTAGTTCCAGAACATTTCCATCACCTCGAAGGACCCCCCTCCCCACTAATCACTTGGGGCCTGTTCCCCCAGCCTCCTGGGTCTTTTGAACTGGTCCCCGTCATCCCCTGAGCCCCTCCTTCCTGGCCCTTCCTTTCTGGCACAGCAAGATGCTCCAGGCTCACTTTGCGGGTGTCTGGACCCCACTCTGGATGACCCCCTGGACCGAGACACCCTGGTTATGCTTGGTGGGGCACAGTGCTTAGAAACCCAGACGAGGGCACTCATACTCATGGCTCTGGGGGTCCTTTCTTCTCACCCACAATGCTCTGGGGAGCGTCTGGTAGACAGGGTGGTCAGGGAAGGCTTCCTGGAGGAAGCAGGCTTCTATGCATCTCCCACCAAGAACCTGCCTCCTACATCTTAGGGTGCGGCCAGCCCCAGGTTCCGAATGCAGAAGGCCGCATTGTTGGGGGTCACGCTGCCCAGGCTGGCGCGTGGCCCTGGCAGGCCAGCCTCCGGCTACGGAAAGTGCACGTGTGTGGAGGGGCTCTCCTCAGCCCTCAGTGGGTGCTCACAGCCGCCCACTGCTTCTCCGAGTGAGTGTCTGGGGTGAGCAGAGGCAGCCTAGGGGCCCGGGCCTGCCCGGGGCAGGGGCAGACAGCAGAGGCCTGACTCACTCCTGACCTCTCTGGGCCTCAGTTTCCCCCTCAGTAAAAAGGGGGGAACCACATCACCACACACCTCGTGCAGCCCCAGGGTTCAGAGGGCACCCTCAGCTGCCAGACTCTGGTATCGGCCTCGGGAGTTTCTGAAGCCCGGCCAGTGCCAGGCTCCCGCGCGTCCTTGCACACCTCTGGAGGCGGGCAGCTCCCTCCCACCCCGCCACCTATTCCTTCTTCACGTGGAGCAGTCTGTGGGGCTTAGAGCGTCACTGGCCTCCAGCGCGGCCTGACATCCTCCCACCTGGGGACAGGATCTCGTGTTCCCCTCCCCCCAGGATGCTTTTCAGTCCTTGGGGCCTGGAGGGCAGGGCTGCTGTCTGCTCCCAGGATCTGGCCTGATGTCCCCATATAAGCGGAGGAGGAAAGCTTTGGACATCGGGCCCTGGTGGGGGTGGGGAGGGGGGTGGGGTCTGGGCTCAGCCGGCCCCCTCACACCTACCTACTCTTCCCTCCCAGGTCCTTGAACTCATCTGACTACCAAGGTCACCTGGGGCAGCTGACCATCACTCTGTCCCCCCATTTCTCCACTGTGAGGCAGATCCTCCTGTACTCCGGCCACCCGGGAGCACCGGGGTCCAGCGGGGACATCGCCTTGCTGCAGCTGAGTACCCCTGTGACGCTCTCCAGCCGGGTCCTGCCCATCTGCCTCCCCGAGGCCTCGGCCGACTTCCCCCCGGGGACACCGTGCTGGGTGACGGGCTGGGGCTACACGAGGGAGGGAGGTGAGGAGCCCCCACAGCCCCCGTGGGGATGGAGGCAGGCGGGGCTGGCCCAGGGAGGCGCTGGGAGGGACGATGCTAGCCAGCTGAGGCTGCCCCAGTAGCCCCCGTCCCAAAGTCTGTCCCATGTCCGCTCACACCAAGGTCTCAGCGTGCGAGCCACACCGTGTGAGGGTGTCTGGGGTCGCCACGTGTGGGTCTGCATCTGGGTGACCCTCACGTCGCAGAGCTGGTCTCTCTCTTCCTGCCCCCAGAGCCTCTGCAGTCCCCGTACATCCTGCAGGAGGCAGAAGTCTCCATCGTGGACACAGAGACCTGCAGCCGGGACTACTCTGGTGCAGGGGCCAGCCCCATTCGGCCGGACATGCTGTGCACCCGGGGCCCTGGGGATGCCTGCCAGGTGAGCCCTGTAGGGGAGGCGGAGGATGGGGGGTCCTGGAGCCTGGCTAGGAGGCTCCCCACCTCCCTGGCATCCTGGTCCTCACCCCACTCTACCCCCAGGACGACTCCGGAGGGCCTCTGGTCTGCCAGGTGGGCGGGATCTGGCTGCAGGCTGGCGTGGTGAGCTGGGGTGAGGGCTGTGGCCGCCCTGACCGACCTGGGGTCTACACCCGCGTCCCTGCCTATGTGAGCTGGATCCATGGCTACATCCTGGCCTCAGGGGCCTCGGGGCCTGTGCGCCCTCAGCTCACCGGGCCCCCTCTCGTTTTCCTCGCCGGCTTTTTCCTTCCCGGCCTCCTCCTCCTCCTCGTCTCCTGCGTCCTGGTGGCCCAATGCTCTCTGCACAGGGCTTGGGTCAGCTCTCCCTCCCATCCAGCCTGTGACCGTTGACCCTGATCTGCACGACCTCCAGCGGTCAGCAGAATAACGCCCACTCCCCCCCCCAATAAAAGATGTCCATGTCCTGATGCCCAGGACGCGTGACCAAATCCCCACAGGGCAAGGCCTCTGAACCTGCAATTAGGGCTAGGGAGCTCGAGAGGGGCATGAGCCCCGGTTACCGGGGGTCCCGGGTCATCAAAAGGGTTCTCAAAAGTGGTACAGTCCACACAGGAGGTCATAGACGCGACATGAAATGCACCTGACCCACCGTCACTGCCTTTGAGGTTGGGGGAAGGGGCCGCAAGCCGAGAAACTTGGTGGTCTCCAGGAGCAGGGTTGGCCCTCAATTTATAGCCAGCAACACAAGTGGGGCCACGTCCTACAGTCGCAGGAATGACTGACTCCTGCCAACAACCGGAAGGGCCTCTCCCTGGAACCTCCAGAAAGGCCGCTGCCTTGCTCTCACCTTGGTGCCATGACACCTGAGTCAGACACCCAACCTCCAGAACTGTCAGACGATAAACCTGGGTTGCTTTAAGCCACTACATTGCTGGCGATTTGCTGCAGCTGGTTCCTGGCTGCAGGCCGGCGTGGAGAGCTGGTTTGAGGGCTGCAGCCACCCTGACTGGCCCCAGGTCTACGGCCGTATCCCTGCCTCCTTACGGAGCCCAGGTCACCTCTCTCTCCCGCTTGGTCTCCAACCCTTGACCCATGACCCCCTCCTTCCTCCTGGCAGGGCACACGCTGCGCCTGGAGAAAGAGGCCTGCAGCAGCCCTGCTCCACTCAGCTCAGTGTCTTCTCCCCATGTGGAAACTAAGGCTTGAGGGGTGCAATCATCTGCCAGGGTGGCACACAGCAAGGTCTGCAGACCCCAGTGGTAGGCGTCCACGCTCTGTGCCCCCCATGCCCACCCTCGCAGGGCCTGGCCTGCTCCCCGGAGTCCTGCAGTTCCCCGTGTGTCCACCAGAGGGGGCCCTGACACTGCCCTCAACACCTGCAGGGAGGTGCTGTGCAGGTGTGGGGTGGGGGGAGAGGGGAGGGGAGGGGAGGGGAGGGGAGGAGCAGGGCGCGCCCGCCCGCAACACTTACGTGCCCATGGAGTCAGCGTTACAGAGCTGGGTTCTGACTGCAGGCCCAGACTCTGGGCTGGGGACTCACTGCCCACCCGGGTCAGAGCCAAAATGGCCTGGCCTCAGCCAGGAACAGCCCCCCACGGCGCCTCCCACCACGCAGACCACACTGGAGTGGCCATGGTGGGCCAGGCCTGCTGTCCAGCCACGGTGGGCTCCTGCTTGGCTACACAGAGGGAAGGGCCTGGAACCCAGCCCACACCCGGCGCTGCATTGGGCTCAGCTGCCAGCTGCCGTCCACAGGACCCTCGAGGGACTGCAAGTTCTCTCCTGCTGAGCCCCTTCTGTGCCTGATGTAACGGGGAGTACGGGCGTCCACGCAGCGGGGCTGTGGATGAGCCATGGACCCTGAGAGTCAGCAGGACGTGGGGTGGGGTCAAGGGTCAGGCTTTCGAGGTAGGGAGATGGCTGAGTGGGGTGCCCTCTACGGCCCTAGGCTGACCGCCCAGCCAGGAAACTATCCTCATGGGGGTCCCCCCACCTTGCCCGCACAGCACGTGTCCCTGCGGGAGCCTTGGCAGAAACTTCCTCCTACATGGAGTCAGACTTGGTTCTTCAGTGTGAATGGTGCCGCGTGGTTTGGCTGCTCCCGCTGGAGGGAGGCTTGCTACGTGTGGATCTGCCTAAGTGGGACCGCAGGAGGCAGGAGGCTTTGTGGACACCCAGGCCCTGCTGGTGGCGGCCAGCGCTGGAGCCAGGGGTGGGCGACCTCACCCAGCTCCACCTTGTGTCCTCACAAGGCACCGGCTCACCACCCTCCCACGCAGAGGGACCCGTTCTGATGGCAGTAATCCACACGTTTCTTAAATAAGTTAATATTTATTCTGTTTTCCCCCTCCCCCTCCCCTTGACTTGAAGAGCCAAATTTTCTGAACCAGATTATTGCAAAGTTTAACCTGAATTTATAAAAGAAACGAAACAAAACGAGGGGCGTCAGTCAGCTGAGACCTCTCAGCCCGGCCCTGCGGCCGCCCATCAGAGGCGGGCAGGGGGGTCTTATTGCGCGGCTCCCACACCTTGGCGACCAGCCGCTTCCCAGAAACCCAAGTCAGCGGGTGTTTTCTGGAACACTGAGTGGACAGAGCAGTGGGGGTGGGCGTGGGAGGGGGACGGAGAGACAGCGTGAGGGTGGAGACACATGGATGAGAACTCGGAGTGTGAGTGGCGGTGAAGCGTGGCCGCGGTGGCCTCGGGGACCCGGCCGCCGGCGACGACGGCACAAGTGGCCCTAAGCGCGTGTTCCCTATGAAACTAAGTGGTCGTGAGGACGGGCTCTGCTGGCTCCTCTGCCTTCCTTCTTTTGGTCATTTTCTGGCCCTCATCCCACAGATGCAACGCTCTCGTCACGGTACCGTGACCAGGCCACCGGTACGGCCTCAGGCCAGTGCAGCCAAACTTGGAAAAACTCAAACCTGAACCCACAGGACGGAGGCTCTCGGCCAAGGGGCCCCCTCTGAGCTCCACCTGGCCCGGGCCCTCACCTCCCTCCCCCCGGGCTGTCGTCCGCCGGCTCCTCTGCCTCTGCCACGCGGCCGAGCCGGCTCCGCGCACAGCCCCACCGGGGGCTGCCACCTGCCAGGCGTGCCCAATCCCGGTGCCAAAGCATGTGTGGCATTGTGCCCCGAGCTACACGGGCTCGTCCACGCTGTCACCAGGGATGGGGGTGCCTGGGGGGGACCCCTCTTTCTTTGGGGGGCTTTGGGGCACTTGGAAGTGCAGCCCCTGCCCCTTCTCTGGGGGGTCACCGGAGGACATAGGAGGCTCTGTTCTGTGGGGTTCGGGAAGTGCTGTGGCCCCCGAGGAGGAACCTCTGGGCTCTGGAGACACATCGTGACCACCATCCAAGAACAGGTCCCCGCCGGTGCCCCCGACGCCCAGAGGGGCGTCGAAGACAAAGCTGGGGACAGTCAGAAGCTCCGTGCGGCAGGAGGCCTGGCCCCACCGCTCCCCCTTGGCAGCAGGGTCCACCCCTGGGCCCTCTGTGGGCTCCAGGGAGTCCCTGTGGGGCGCAGCCTCACAGGACGGCGTCCTCCGCCGCAGGGTGGTGCTGCTGCCCTCCGCTGCGGGGGGCCGGGCTGTGCCCTCATCCTCTGCAGGGGGGTCTACGGAGATGCAGGGGGGGCTCATCTTCTTCTTCCTGCGCGCCCCCAGGGCCAGCTCAGCCTCCAGGGCTCGGGTCTTCCCCTCCCCGGCCTCCGGGCGGCCGTCCCCACTGCCCTGCTCCACCGGGGGCCGCCTCTGCTCGTCCGCCCGGCCTGGCTGGTCCAGGAAGCCCTGGGTGTCGACACCGTAAAGCCTGTGCGGGTCCGGCTCACTGCCCGCCACTCCACGAGCAGTGGGCGTGGGCGAGGGAGAGGGCGAGGCGGACGGGCTGCGGGCCGAGCTGGTGATGTGGCTGACCTCTTCGTCGGCTGGGTCTGGGGCCTCGGCCTCCTCCCCACTGGGGGCCGGTGGCTGGCTGGAGACGCAGCGCTGTCCCAGAGTGTGCCTGCGGATGCGGATGCCAGGGGGCCGCGGGGAACGGGGTGGTGTCCGCAGGGAGGCCCCCAGGGACGCCTGCCTCACAGGGGTCTTCCCACCAGGCTCTCCCCAGCCAGGGCCGCTGTCCCTGGGGCTGTCGACCTGCCCTTCCAGGGAGTCGGTGGGGACGGCCTCCTGGAAGGGCATGGGGGTCAGGTGAGACCAGGCAGAGACTGGCTACCAGCCAGGGGCTCAGGGAGCCCTCCCTACCCCAAGGCCAGGGTGGAGTCTCAAACCCCCAAGACTAGGGACCCAGGGTGAGACGGGGCTGGAAGCCCCTGGTGCAGCTGTCATTGGCCCCAGCCCCACCCGTGCCACCCTGGGGACCAGCCTGAGTGCAGGGGCCACCGCAAGTGTTGGTTGCGCTGGGGAAAGGCTGCGAGAAGTAGGACTGGGGCCTGAGCTCCTGTGGGCAGAGCCTGCTGTGGGCCCCAGGAGACCCCAGGAGCTAAGAATTGGGCTGAGGCCACCGCCCCGCCTTGTGCACCCCAGCTTAGCCAGACACCCCGAGAACAGGGAATGAGAGGAGCTGCGGCTGCAGGCGGGCGGGGGGAGGCTGAGTACAGGTGAGGCCTGCAGACACCGTCAGTGGGGGCACCGAGGGAGACCGAAGCCGCTGCCCAAGGAGGGGACTTAAGTTCCCATGGCCAGGCGCACTGTTGTCACAGGCTCTAGAGACATGGTGCGCCCCCTCCCCTGCTGTTCTGCCTTCAGATGGGGACAGGGATCCCCCAGGGAGCCCCTGGGCCTCGGCTTCAGGACTGGGGGGCTTTTCCTACCTGTCTGCAGAGCAGCCGGCTGAGGCTGGGGGAGCGGGCTATGCCACGAGGGGGCAGGGCATGGAGACGGTCGCTACTCCGGGCTGGGGAGGACTCAGCCGAAGGGACCTGCAGGGCAGTGCAGGACTCTGCAGGCGGCGAGTGCGCAGAAGCCACCAGGCCTGGGACGAGAAGGCACTTGAACTGAGCCGCTGCTGCCCGGGCCACCCGCCCTGCCTGCCTGGCCCTCGTCCTCTGGCTGCCACCGCGCGGGGCCGTACCCGAGGGGGCGCTGCCCGCGTAGGTTTCCATCTCCACCTCCTGCAGCCGGTGGGGGTGAGGGGCCGAGGCGGGTGCCACAGGCCGGAACATGTAGCTGTCATTGGGCAGCGAGAGCATCCTGGACACGGACACCTTACGCACGACCAGGAGGCTGGGGGCATCTGGCCCGGCCCCCGGGCTCGGCTGGGCCACGGGCTGGGGGTGGGTGGGGGACCCCTGCGCCATCTCCAGCTCGAGCTCGGCATCCAGCTCGGCATCCTCGCGGGCCTCCTTGTTGCTCTCCTCCAGGTGCTTCATGAGCACGGCGACCACCACGTTGACCAGCACGAACTGGGCCACCAGCACGAAGGTGACGAAGTAGACAGGCGAGACGGCTGGCAGGTAGCTGAGGCAGTGCTTGTCCTCGCGGGCGCACTCCCGCAGCGTGTCCTGCGGGCCGACAGGGTGCGGGCAGGTTCTCATTTCCACCGGCAGGCTGCCCCGCAGACCCCACTACACTGTCCCCAGGCCAAGCAGTACCTTCATGATCCCATTCCAGTTGTCCCCCGTGGACACACGGAAGAGCGTGAGGAAGGCCATTCCGAAGTTGGAGAAGGTGGCATGCCGGCTCAGGCCCTCACAGGGGTTGTCCTCGCTGCACTCTGCAGGGTAGATCAAGCCTGGTCAGCCACACGCACTGGGGGCTGTGCACACACGAGCATGACCGTGGGTCCTGCACTGTCCCTTGTGCTCCTTGGGCACAGGGCAGTAGCTCAGAGGCCCTGGCAGGTGGGCGCCCGCAGGGGACACCTCTGGGGAGCCACATCCCTTCAAAGCAGAGTGTGGCAGCTCCTCCTCGGCGTGGGGGCTGCCTCGGGAGAGTGGCCTGGAGCCTGCCCTCAGATCTAGGGCTTTCTGGATGGACGCTGCCTCCGAGGATGCACAGGCCAAGCCCCTGGCACTAGTCTGGCGCTGGCTCAGCCCAGCGGAAGGCCCTGCCTGTGCCCAGGCCCGCGGTTCAGATCAGCACACTCTCGGGCCCCTGCAGGGCAGTGAGGCTGCCCTGGGGCATGAGGCGTCCTGGACACTGGGCCAGGGGCCAGGAGGAGTCGGGCCTGGGGTCTTGGGCACCAGGTGCCAGGTCCCAGGAGTTCCCTCTGGGCAGACCCTGGGCTGTGACAGCCACCTCAGCCACTTCAGGGACAGGCCTGCTGGTGGCTCCTGGAAGCCACTGAGCATTCAGTGCCACCCAGTGTTCAGGAGACCCCGGCAGGAAGGGGAGAGGGACCCACGGGGACTGAGCTGCCCAGAGTGGCCAGAGCCTCAGGCCTGGGGTGGGGTCTAAGAAAATCCTTGGGGACAATTTAAAAGGATGTCCTGCAGCATTTGTCTCCTGGGGACCATGTGCAGTTCACGTCAATGCCTCTGTTTGTGTGGGTGTGTCTGTGTTTGCACACTTGCTCATGCTCACATGTGGCTCTGTTCTCCTGGCTGGGGTGTGAACATGTAAGCCTGTCCATGTGTGTGTCTGCCTCATGCAGGGAAGGGCTGAAAAGGAGCCAGGGAGAGGACATGACAGGGGCCACGCAGCCCCACCTCAGCCCACCAGCGACTGAGCTGTCTGCAGGCCGTGTGCACAGGGGTGAGGTTGTGCGGGCCATGCGCACAGAAGTGAGGCTGCCCAGGCCACGAGCACAAAGGCAAGCCTGTGTGGTCCCTGAGCACAGGGATGAGCCCGCACATTCCTGGGCCCTGGGCCCGCGGGGAGGGTGCACAGTGGCTGTACTCACCGAGCCTCCCGAACAGCTCCACTCCCAGGGCAGCATAGATAAAAAACAGGAGCATGAAAAGGAGGCCGAGGTTGCCTACCTACACAGGAGAGAAGCAGAGATCAGCCCCCGCTGCCCAGCCTTCGGCACCTGGCGCCCCACCTCGCCACCCGCCCCCCACGTTCCCAGCCGCGCAGCGGGTTGAAGTCCCAGAGGCCGCCTCGGAGCCCAGTTCTTAATCTGACCCTCCGGGCCTGCAGCTCCCACGGCCCCCTGGGGCTCCCGTCCTGCCTGGAGCCCAAGGCCCTTCTGCCAGCCTCTGCCCCTCCTTGCTCCCCACGCTCACCCTGCACCCAGGACCCCCCACACCCACGCCTCCACCTCCTTGCTCCCCAGGCCCTAGGAGGCCTCCCTGGGGCTCTGGCAGACTCCGGGCAGGGCCGGCCTCCAGCTGCGGGGGCCCTGTGCTGAGGCCCAGGCTGGAGCTCTGTAGACTGAGGGAGGCCTCGCCCTGACCTCCAGGCAGAGTCTCACGAATCTCGCAGGCCCACCCTCCCAGCCTGTGCTCATGCTGCTTTCTGTGGGGGGGACCCTCCATCTTCACGTGTCTCCTGTGCCCCTGACGTAGGCTGCTCCCCACTCCAGCATCTGCTCCAGCCCACCTCCCCTCTCATCACTCCCAGAGATGCTGGTGGGCACAAGAACGCTGGGAATTGATGAGACAGGGCTGAGGAATGCTGCCGAGGGGATGAGGGGACCCTGGAAGGTGGGAGGGCATGGGGGGCCAGTGTGCATGTGGGTATGCAGATCGTTGGAAAGCTGAGGTGCTGGGTGGATAGGCAGCTGTCGGAGGGGGAAGAGGGTGCCTGGGCAGGCAGCCGGGTGGACAGAAACATGCTGGGCTGGTGGACAGACACTGGCCACGAGGGCTAGAGGATGGACAGATGGACACACGGGTGGATGGGTGGGTGCACAGCTGGTCGGGGACTGGCTACCACACAGATGGACAATGACTCCCAGGTCAACAGCCCAGAGAGGGCCAGGGTAGGGGCTCTGGGTACAGGAAGTGAGGATGCAGGGCCTGAGGCGGCTCCAAGGACGACAGAGGCCTGCAGACAACACCTGAGCCCTGGGAGTGGTCCCCAAACTCAGACAAGCCCACCAGCCACATCCTCTGCCCTCAGCCTGAATCCCACTGCCTCCAGAATCGGACTGGGCAGATGGGCACCGGCTATTGGTCTTCCCCAGAAGGACTGAGGCCCAGAAGGCACGCAGACCATCTCTCCGAGCACAGCTGGGCTGTTCCCTGCACACGGGTGCGTGTGTGCATGTAACCACGGCTGTCACACGACCGGATGACCAAGCGAACAAATGAAAGAATGGGAGACGGCAAGCCAGGCCCTCCCTGTAGCCTCGTCCTCTTGGGGCATCTGTGATGCCCACCCTTGGGGCAGCGCGGCTGGGAGGGAACCAGGACCCGGAGCTGCTGACCTACCTGGGGCAGGGCTTGAACCACCGTGTCCAGCAGGGCCCGCATGCCTGTGGCCATCTTGAGCAGCTTCAGCACTAGCGCCAGGAGCCAAGCATTAGTGGGGCGGGGGGGGGAGGGCCGCACTGTCTGACCCTCCCCTGGCTGGCGGAGACCCTGGAGCACCCCTGCCTCCCTGTCACCAGCACTGTCCACCAGCACACGCTTCAGGGTGTGATGAGAAAGGAGACTGGGGGCCAGTGAGCACTAGAACCCCTCTGCTGGGCCCGGGCCGTGGGGACCACAGCAGGGACCTCCTGACAGTGCCTGGGACCCCGGGGAGGACGGGGGGCGGCCTACCGCGGGCGATGCGCAGCACGCGCATGATGCGAATAATGGTGGGGTTGATGGGCAGGGCCGCGTTCATCTCGATCTCCTCCAGCGTGATTCCCATGATGGACAGCAGGACGATGGCGAGGTCCAGCTGGTTCCACCTGGGCCGGCCAGACGGGCAGACGCGGCTCAGCATCGGCCACCGCCTCCTTCTCTGCACCCCCAGCCCTTCAGAGCCCACCCGGGGGCACGAGCAGGAGTCCCTTCCTGTCACCCGTGGGGCGTGTCCCTCATCTCAGCAGTCACCCTGCAGACCTCAGGCCGGGGCCCTGGCGAGGAGAGCCAGCGCTTGCCTGCCCCCAAGAGCCCCAAGGGTCCTCCAGGGTGCTGGTGGACCGTCCTTGAAAAACGCACCTGTCCTTGAAAAACCTTCGGAACCCAAATGCCACCAGCTTCAGCACGGCCTCGAGCACGAAGACGATGGTGAACACGTAGTTGCAATACTTGAGGGCCTCATCCAGCGACTGCGGGCGGAGCAGCAGGCTGTGGACGGCCCTGCTGGGCCCGGCCCGCCCCTCCCTGCCCTGCACACCGGGCACCCAGCCTGGTCACCCTGCTCATCTCTCTCCTCCACTGACCTCTGGCACAGGGTGGCTCTCTCTTGAGGCCCAGGTGTTGAGCAAGCACTTGCTGTATGCAGCCTGTGCCAGGCCTGGGGACCTCACCTGGCTTCACCCGTGCAACATCTTGACAACAACCCTCAGGTGGGGGGCCTGCCAACTTGGAGCCCAGACTCCTGGCCCAGCCTTGACCAGGTCCCACCCACAGCCCGGGGCAGAGACACACAGAGCTCAGCTTCAAGCAAAGCCAGTGGGATCCGGTTCAAAGGCCCTGTTACTCTGAGCCGGCTCCCTTCCTCTGGTTGGAGAGGGGGACGCATCCTTCCCTTAATGAAATGACAGAGATGCAGCTGTGACTGGGCAATGCGAGAGCTGCCCATCTTACACCGGCGTGTCTCCCGCCAGCTCCCCTCCTCAGCCCGGCTTTCTCCTGGATTGAGACCCACAGCATGCAAAGGCTGACTCAGGGACACTCCCTCGGCCAGTGTTTCAAGATGGAACCACTCGTAGGGCAGGGAGGGCAGGCGAGGGCCGGCCAGAGCAGGTGGCCTGGGGACTTTCACCCGATTCTAAAAGAAGTACTCTTTATTCAAGCCTCAGCGCCACACACATCAACCCAAGTGTGGGCCACATATGTGGGACGTCCCCCATTCTCAGGGCAGCACCTGCGCATCCAGCCACCCTGCTGAGCGCTGGCCCCGACCCGCAGCCCCTGGGGGCCCGTCTCCCTGCAGCGGGTCCTGGAGGCAGGGTGAGCGGGGTCTTGAGGCACGAGCCCACCTTGGGCTGGTTGTAGTGCTCCACGGACATAGTGATGACGTTGACCCCAATGATGAAGGTGATGAAGAGATCGAGGTAGTGGCTGGTGCACAGAGAGTGGATGGAACGACGGGCGGGCGAGTAGTCGGCATAGTAGGGCCGGCGCTGGGCTTCTGCAAGGAGAGGGCGACGTGAGTGTGGCCCATGCCCTGGTGACACCGGGACGGCTGGCCCTCTTCACCTCCCAGGAGGCTGGCGTGCAAGGGTGGCTGGAGGAGGGCCCCAGGCTCAGAGGTGAGGAGTTTGCACGAGATTGGGAGAGGAAATTTCTCCCAGGAATGGGGTCCTGTTCTAGGTAAGAAGTGGCCCCTGTGAGTCTGGCTCCTGCTGTTAGCTGGAGAACACCGGCAGGAAGGCCTGGGTGGGAGTGGGCCCCAGGGGCAGGTCATCCACCGACCTCCTCAACTGTGGGGGCCCCGGCCCCAGGGCAGGCCCCAGGAGTGGGCCTGGAAGCTGAGACCCCACCTGGGCCCTGCCCAGACCCTTCCCTGCCAGGGGCTCCCAGATTAGGGCCTTTGTGGTCTATTTTCGCTGGCAGGGGGTTCAGGGAGACCTCAACGATGGAAGGTAGGCAGAAGAGAGCTTTCTTGGGAGGCAGGGCCAGTCCTGCCCGGAACCCCCCCCCATTGCCTAGTCTGGGCACAAGCTCCGCTCTGGCCACCAGGGGAAGTCCTTCCCCTCCTCATCCTCCAAGAGGCCAGTGGACACTGCCCGTTGTCCGGGATCTGCTGGACCTCTGGTCCACCCGAGGCTGTTGGCCATGACCTGGGGGGTGGGTCGTGCATCCCCCAACATGCCGGCCTGCAGTGAATGCTCTGCCTGCAGTAACCCCTTTAGGGTTAGCACAGTAGTGCTCCCTGAGCTCCCACTGGGTGCGGACACAGCTGTCACCACTGCATATGAAGACCTGCCTCAGCCATAGAACCACCCACAGGCAGGTGACCACGCAGCGAGAGCCGTGGCTGCCCCAGCCGATGGCCCAGGGCCTGGGAAAGCAGGGGCCGAGGGGAACGAACCTCCCCGGGACCCTCATGCCCCTTGGTCTGGCATGCAGTCACTAAAGAGCTCAGCCCAGCTCGTGCAACCAAAGGGGCTGGTGGCCAGTTGGGCCAGGCCAGCACTGAGGACAGAGAGTAGCCACAAGCCAGCAGGTGTCCCAGAGCGTGGCAGAGACACAGGCAGGCATGCAAGCCGGGCACAGAAACACACGTGAGCTAGGAGGCAGCAGCGTGGACACTAGGCAGGCTAGCTGGCTGCACTTCCCCCTCCCGCTGACGCCTGGCGCCCCCCCCCAGCCGTCCCGTGCCCACCCTGCAGCGGACCCTGGTGGCCTGGCACCCGCCTGCAACATCTGCCCTTCCGCGAGGCAGTGGCGGAGTAACGGGACCAGGCCACCCTGCAGCCCTGAGCAACGGCCGTCACAAGTGGGGGCTAAGACATGCATGGCGGGGAGAGGTACCTGGGTTGGGGAAAGTGCCTGGAAAGACAAGGAGATGGTCTGAGCTGGCCGCGGTGGGGCGGGGTGAGAACGCTCCACACCGGGCTGGGTAAGGGGGACTCAAGGGTCCCCTCCTGCAGGAAGCCCTCCCTGTCCCCAAGCTGGGTGGGGCTGCCCTACGACCCTCTCTCTGTCTTGGACAGCGATGTGGTGTGGGGACTTGGGGGGTGAGCCTGCCCCTGCAGCGACGGGAGATGGGATTTGGGGGCCTCATCCATCTCAGGTGCCACTTGGGACGGGATCCCTGCCTCCTGCAGCAGCCGCCCTCCCTGCCTGGGCCCCTCCTCCGGGGTCCCGGCCCCCATGCAGGCCCAGGCAAGGCGGGCAGCGAGCAGAGCCACTGGGCGAGGCGGGGGCTGGGAGCCCAGGGGAGCCGGGCGGGCAGGGAGCTGGGGGCGAGGCTGCCTGGGCGTCCACCACACCCAACACCGAGTGTGTGGAGAGCCGGCCACGCGGCGCCCGACCTCAGAGCCGCTGGAACCCGGCTCTGGAACAGGCGCACGGGGCGCAGGGGCGAGCAATGGGCGGGCGGCGCGCAGGTACCACCCGCCACCGCCGCCGGGGGCGCCTTACTCCTGCGCTTCCTCTCCAGGCGCCGCCGCCGCTTCTCCTCGCGCCGCCGCGCCTCCTCCGCCTCCTGGTGCTGCCGGCACTTGTGGAAGTTCTCCACCACGACGCCCACGAACATGTTGAGCACGAAGAAGCTGACGATGAGCAGGAAGGAGATGAAGTAGAGCAGCATCCAGGGGTTGTGGTTGGGCACGGGCTGCGGCAGAGGAGAGGCGCGTGGGTCCTGCCGCCCGCCGGGCCAGAGAGGGGCTGCAGGGGGCAGCTGTGGCCCCGGGACTAGCAACTCTCCGCGAGTTCTCAGGCCAAAGACGGGCTTTCGAGGACAGAGGCCCTGAGATGACCCAAAGAGCTCCGAAAAACAGGGTCTGCTCGGAGAGTCAGGGCCAGGGTCGCCCACCGCCCGCCCGCACCTGCTGGTCTATGCCCACGGCGTCCAGCCCGTCGTACATGATGTTCACCCAGCCGTCCTTGGACGAGAGCACGAACAGGGACATCAGCGCCTGCGGGACCAGAGCGGGGTGTTACCGTGCGCGCTGCCCCCTCCCGGGTGAGATCCCTGCGGGACCCCCCACGGACCACACGACCAGACAGCGGCCTTGGCTCTGCAGACGCGCCCTCGGCTCCGGAGCGCGGTGGTCCAGCGCAGGGTCCGCCGGCTCCGCCCCATCAGGCCCCCAGCCCCGCCCCAGGCCCCACCTCGCCCCACCCACGCCCACCCACCTGGCCGAGATTGTCGAAGTTGTACTTGCGCCGCACCCAGCGGTAGTGCGCGGCCCGGCACTCGGCCTTGGTGGAGATGTTCCTGGTGTCGGCGCCCTCGCAGTAGTAGAACTTCCCCTTGAAGAGCTGGGCGGGGCGCCCGGTCACCCAGAGGCCCGGCCCTGAGCCCCGGCTCCCCAGACCCGCACGCGAGGCCTCCAGGGGCAGCACGGCAGAGACGGGGGTCTCCCCGCCCGCTCCGCCCTCCGCCCTCCGGGGGCTGCCGTGCCGTTGCCGACCAGAGACCACCTCCCACGGCCGGGACACCCACGGACATGCCGGGCTGCGCACCTGCACGCCCAGAATACCGAAGATGATGAAGAAGGCGCAACAGATGAGGACGATGTTGCCGATGGGCCTGAGCGACGATATCAGAGTCTCCACCACCAGCTTGAGGCCCGGAGCGCGACTGATGACCCTGGACGCGGGGCACAGGAGACGAGCTGCTGGGCCACCAGAGGGAGCAGCCACGAGGCGGAGCGCACAGTGCGCCAAGGCCCCGCCCCTAGCAAGCCCCACCCACCATGACCACGCCCCCGCCGAAGCCCCACCCACCCCTCCCCGGCCCCGCCCCCGCCCCGCCGAAGCCCCACCCACCCCCACCGGCCCCGCCTACCTCAGAGGCCGGAGCGTCCGCAGCAGGCGCAGCACGCGCAGGATTCCAAGAATCTTGGCGCCGCCGGCCGAGGCCATGGCCACGACGATGTCGACCAGGGACACCAGGACCAGCAGCCCGTCCAGCACGTTCCAGCTGCTCTGCAGGTAGGCGTGCTCACCCGAGACCAGGCCCAGGGCCACCACCTGGTAAGGCGCAGAGGAGGAGGGGCCCAGGTGGGCGGCGCTGCAGACTGAAGTGTGGGACAGAGGCCCAGCAGGTGGGGGCTGCTGGGCGGGACGGAGTAGGGGGGGAGGCCAGAGGGACAGACCCCGGGGCTCTCTGGACACGCTGGTACCTTCACCATCATCTCAGCCACGAAGATCGCGGTGAAGATGTAGTTGGAAACGCTGAGAAAGGCGCGCTCCTGCAGAGACAGGACAGTGGCAGGGGCCGGCCGCGCACGCCACACCACCCCGGCCCCTCCCCCAGCAAGGAGGGCGCCTCACGGTGCTGCCGGGGTCGATGTCGGGCCTCTCCAGGGCGATGGTGATGCAGTTGAGGAAGATGAAGACCAGGACCACGTGATCGAACAGCTTGTGAGCGATGATCTTCTGGCAGGAGAGGCGGAACCTGGGGGCGGGGTGTGGAGGGTCCGGGACAGCCCTGGCGGAGCCCTTGCTTCCCGGTCCCTGTGGTCCCCAGGGAGGCGCCCCAGGCACGCCAGCCCCGGGGCGCTCACCACGTGGTGGGGAACCCGGAGACCCAGAGGGGCGGGGCAGCTGCGAGCAGGCCCCTCCCTCCCCGGCCCTCACCTGTTCTGAGGGGAGAAGAGGTACAGGGCCCAGGGATCCCGGCGGCGACACCACTCGGGCTCATAGGGCTCCAGCACCTTGCGCAGCCGCGAGCAGCAGCTCTGGGGGGAGAAGGGGCGGGTCCTCAAGGCCCCTCCCAGCCTGGCCAGCCCCCCCAGCCCCTCCCACCCTCAGGGCGGCCTCTTCCCCAGCCCCAGCCTCGTCCTCCCCACCCAGGGCCTGGGGGTCGATGCTGGGGGCGAATGGTGGTCCAAGCTCCCTGCAGGTCAGCTGGATCAAGTCCTGCTGGGCTTGTCCTGCTCCCCTCCCCGCTCCTCCTGCCCATGACCAACACACCCCAAGTCCCTGCCTCGGGCTGCTTCAGGGAACCAGCCTAGATGGGAGGAAGGCAAGGGGCATGGGGGAGTACGGGGGGCTGTGGGGGCCATGGGGGTCGTGGGGCCCCACTCACATCTTCCATGTCGTCGTCAAACTCGGCCGGGTCCTCCTTGTGGCTGTCGATGCGCAGGAAGAACTCGCTGGGCAGGGCCAGCACCTGCCCGTTGCAGTCATGGAACTTGCTGGGCAGTAGGGCGGCCGGCCGTGGGGGCCGCAGGTCCAGTGTGCTGCGGCGGTCCAGGGACTCGGTGCGCCGCAGTGGGGTGGCACACGTCCCCAGTGAGGTCCCCGCCCCGGGCCTGCTGTCCTCGGCCTCGTCATCTGTGCTGCCCTTGCCCTCGCCGGACAGCAGCGACTCCCGCTCCCCACATTGGCTCCGGCGCTTGAGGCTGGGCGCACGCCCCAGGCTGTTCCAGCTTGAACGCCGGCTGCTCCACGCGCTGTTGGGGCCCAACTGGGTGCAGGGGGAGCTGCGGAGGCTGGACTGTGGGGGGGGGAGGAATGAGCAGTGCCAGCCCCCCAAGAACCCCCAATATCCCGGGCCCTGGGGCATCTTGTCACTGGGGCCTCACTCTTAACATGCGTGGGGAGCATCTGTACATGGGTCATCTTGTCTAATGTGCAGACGACCCCACTAGAGAGACACCAGCGACACTGCACCCTCAGTGGGATGCCCGAGGCACAGGGACATCAACAAAGAGCTGGGGACACTCTAGCAAGATCAGGGCGCTGCGCAGGCCCTGTGCTGGGCTGGGGAGGCCGCTTGTGCCTGCATAGAAGACCGGAGAGCAGGTTACCCCCAGGGCTGGGGCCCACCGCAGAACAAGCATCCTCGGACACCGCCCGAGCTGCTGACCCCAATCTCCAGGGTGGGGCCCAAATCAGTTCGTAATTGGCGGACCCTGGACTTGCAGAGAAATTTGGCTGCCGTCTTAGGAAACTAACCCAACTAGGAGCCTGGGATTTACCTGCCCTGTGCCCCTCTCTCTGCCGACACTCGTTTCCATGCTGGGTCTACCGTGAGTGGAGCTGTCACACTCCCCCCCCCCCCCCCAACCCGCCTGTCTGCCTCCCTCGGACTCCTAACAGCTGGGCTGTGATGCATCTTCTTGTTAAACTACCCGGGCACCCGAGGCTGGGCCATCCTGTCTCACCACTTCACCTCGACCGCCCTCCGTTCGCACCCTGACCCGGCTGTCCCACCGTCAGCTTGTCCCGCTCTGCCCACCCCTCCCGGCCCTTCGGACAAGCCAGCTTTGGCTGCATCTGCCAGGGGTGGCATTACTTGGGTTTGTCTGGAAAGCCCCCATGGCCCTGGCTCCATGGGACACTGGTGACCGTGGAGCACGGACCCTCCACCCAGCTTCTGTCATCTGTGTCACGTGCTCTGTCTTTTCTCTTTCTGTCATCCCTTTTCTGGTTTCCCTCTGACGCGTGGTCCGTGCTCTGCCAGCTTTCATCATTTATTACCATTTGGGAGGTACGCTTCCTGCCTGCCCTTCTATCAGAAACTACTGGGGATCGCACACGCGTGTCCACGTCGGCTCTCTCTACACTCCTCCCACAAGAAGAGCAGCTCCCGGCTGCACTTATGGAAACAAAGCATTTGTCCTTCTGGGTCCCCACTCGGGGCCAGGGATTCATGGGGTATGACAGGGGCGTGCGGGACCCTCACTCGTCCTTGCAGGAAGCTGTAAGGAGTTGGGCAGGTGGAGTCTGGGGCAGGGGACGGTCCCTACCAGAGACTTCTGGTCCCCCAGCTGAGGGTCCATGGAACAGCTGCTGCCACGCCGTGAGTCCAGAAGACCGTGGGCCACGTCCAGGTGTGGGGAGCTCTTGGGGGTGGGCATGGGCGTGGCCGCCGTGCGCATGATGAGGGGAGGGGGCAGGCTGCCTCGGCCCTCCAGGTGCCCATTTGGGGTCACCGCCAGCGAGTACATCTTCATTTCTGGAGGCGGAGGGGGAGGGGGTGGCTCGGGCCTGCAGGGCTCCCAGGACCGGGAAGCCGCCCGCCCAGGACTCCCCTGCAGGGGTTGCAGCTGTGCCAGGATGGGGTGGGCAATGCCTCCCCCGCCACCCCACACACACACCCGTGGCCCGCAGGTCTCTGAACTTGTCGAAATCCTCCTCCAAGCGAGCAGAAGTCTTCTCTTCATCTGTGTCAGATCTGTTGGCGTCACCCTGCGCCCCGCAGAGCAGAAGGCACAGGTGAGGCTTCCCGTGGGTGGGGACCATCTCTGTGCTGAGCACCTGTCTGCAGAGCTCCCCACGGGAGCTCCCCTCTCCGTGTCGGTTGGGGCGGGACTCTCACCCAACCCCAGGCCCCCACTGCCTCCCCCTGGGAGTCCCCCTCGCCTCCAGGCCCTCACCTCAGCCTGGAAGCCCTCCACCAGGATGGCCACCAGCAGGTTGAAGAGCACGTAGTTGCCAAAAGTCATCAAGGCCACAAAGTAGAGTGCTGCCCAGGAGGAGGTGGAGGCCATGCCGTTGTAGAGAACGACGTTCCAGTCCTCCTGGGTGAGGATCTGGAGGAGGGACGGCGAGGCAGAGTGGACCCCAGACTCGAGAGTGGGGTCGACACGGGGGGAGAAGACGGGGCACGGGGTAGTTGACCCTGACCGTGGAAATGCTGGCAAGCCTTTGGGACCAGAAGGAGCTCTGTGCCAGCGAGCACACACATCTACCTCCTCAGGGCTCGGAATCGACGTCCCAACCACTGTTCCCAGCTCTTCACCTGCTCTAGGCTTGGACCGGCTAAGGAGGTACGCTCTGGGGCTGCTTTGAGCAGAGCCGTGACTCTCCTGGGGACCACCATTTACACGAGAGAACGGCTCCCACCTGGGCTTTACCTGGAACACGGTGACAATGGCCCACAGCAGGGAGTCAAAGTTCTTCCTGTCGGGGACCGTGTCTCCAGTGTCTGTCTTTAGGCTGAACTTGCATCCAAAGAGGTGCATGCCCAGGATGCTGAGGGCAGGAGGCAGGGGTGTGGTGAGCAGAGCGGGGGTGGGCGCAGGGGAATGATGAGGGGGGAGCGGCACGCAGCGGCTGTTCCCCGACATCTCCCCCAACCGGGACCCCCACCTTCTGGTTTACAGGGGTGTCCTGGTGCCCACAGCCCAGCTGTTCCTGGTCTACAGGTGGGATGACCGAGGCCGGGGGTGGGAGAGACAACTGAGGCCACTCTGGCTCCGGGCAGTGGCCAGGCCCTGGGGTGCCCGCCTCCCTCAGCCTGCCTGGACTGCCCAGCACTCTGGCCCCCACCCCGAGGCCAGAGCCCCGGGCCAGGCTGACCCACAGCAAGCACTCAGCAGACACCAGCTGAAGTTGATGAACTCCAGCTGGCTGTCCCCACCCCTTCTCCCGCCGCTCCATTGCCTACTCTCCTTTGGGCACGGTCCCTGATCTATCCATCTGGGGGTCTGTCCCATCCCCGCACTCAGCTGTGAGCTCACCAGCACAGAGCCCGGCCTGGGGCCCCACATGCCTCGTGCCCAGAACAGAGAAGGGGCCCCACATCAGTGCTGTTGGAATGAAGGCCTCAGCAGATACTTTGAGGCTCCCGGTCCCCCACCTGGGGCCCCAGTGCTGGCAGGGAGGGATCCTCCTCTCTGGGGCCGGCACACGTTCCACTCTCCAGGCCTTTGCCCCCCAGCCACCCGCATCGTGCAGTCGCTGGCAGGGCCCCCACCTGAAGATGAAGATGAAGAGCATGAGCA
Organism: Equus asinus; assembly: GCF_041296235.1. NCBI lineage: Eukaryota > Metazoa > Chordata > Mammalia > Perissodactyla > Equidae > Equus > Equus asinus. Next base: position 48,773,816 of record NC_091803.1, read on the forward strand.
GCATGCAGAACGTGGCCACGTTGTCCATGGTCTTCATGAGCACCACTAGCTGACGCCGCAGCGCGGGCATGAAGCGCACCAGCTTCAGCACCCGCAGCAGCCGGAAGGTCCGCAGCACCGACAGGCCCCCGTCCGCCTGCCCGATGATCTCCCAGACGCTGCGGGCCGGGATGAGGATCAGAAGGGGCCCGTCCTCTGACTGCAGGTCCCTGCACCTGCCCTGAGCCCGGGACTTCCTCTTTCCGGGAGCAGGAACGCTAGCCTGGGAGCTACGGTGGCCTTTGCTCAGTCCCATGCCTGGGAGCAAGTTTGGCTGCATCAAGACACCAGGGAGCTGGGGGCCTGCGGCAAAATCTTCAAAGCCTCCTCATTAGCTGCCATCCCTGATGGCTGCCTGATCTCCCAGAAACTGCCAGAACCCGGGCACCGGCCAGGTCAGAAGCTTCTCAGTGGAGGGCCTCCCCCGACCCTGTGCCTTTCACAGCCATGCCTGGCTTGTCCATTCTTGCTCAACTCTCTCCCCGCTAGGGCAGGGACCCCTTGACTCCTGAGGACCCTGCTTCCTTCTGGGGGAGGCAAGCCCCCCGAGATTCTCCCGTTCCTTTCTGTATTGTTTGTACTCCAGCAGATGCCTGGGAGGCAAGCTAGCCTTTCTCACCGGAGCCAAGCCAAGTGGAGTCCAGCCGTGAAGCTGGGGGGCTGCTCAGTGCCCACTCTGTTCCTCTAGGAAACAGCTCCACTAGATTCTAGAAACAACCACCTGAGGTGCAGGTGACCTCACTGTGTGAACTCGACAGTGCGGGTGGGGAGGGACATGGCCCAGGGAGGGGACTGCCCAAAACGTCGTGTCTCAGTACCCACTGTAAACACCCCCGGCAGTGTCCCCTGCTCTGGCCGGGCCTCTGCTCTCTGTGGGGGGTGTTCACCTGACACTGGAGGTTCCTGGGCCTCTGGGCCTGGGCAGGAGACAGGGGACCCACCTGATGATGACGATGATGCCGTCGAAGATGTTGTAGGGGTTCCGGATGTAACCCAGCGGGCCGCAGGCCAGCAGCTTCAGCAGCATCTCGAGGGCGAACATGCTGGTGAATACGATGTTGCTGATCTCCAGGGCGTTGGTCAGCTCATCGGGCTGCGGGTGGCGGGGGGGGGGCCATCAGGACCCCACCCATGGCTCCCAATGCTCCTCAGCAGAGGGGGAGCAATGCCCCACTGAACTGGGAGCAAGTGAGGCTGCACCAAGGGGCTGGGGGGCTGCAGCAGCAACTCAGAAGGAGCCTAAATGACTGCTAACCACCTGGAAAAGAAAGCTGAGACCCCACAGGTGTCCCCTCTAGCTGGGCGCTGGCCTGCCTGGCCCTCCCACCCTGACTGTCCCCCCTCAGGGGCCACCTCTGAGCACTGAGCTCTGGAAACACCCAGCCCCGCAGGTGTGGGGCACAGAAACAGGGCCTGGAGCATTTATGCCAGTTCCAGGAGGGCGGGGGTGCAGGGGGTGCGAACAACACCGGAGGCCCCTCTGAGCAGCTGCCGTGGTTCCTGGAGGCCTTGCCCACCCCTCGTTGTCAGAAGGGCCCCGAGGCCTCTTTCTTACTGGGACTTGCTGCCCCTGCTGTGTGCACCTGCACGTGGAGTGCACTATGTGCCCGCCCACGTGTGTACATGTGCACACCTGCAGTAGTGTAGATGCATGCGTGTGCATGCGTGTGCAGGTACCAGTGCGTGACCTGCTTGTGTGCACACGCGTGTCTGCGGGTGTGAACGTGCCAGCATGTTTGTGTGCATGTGTATGTGTGTGCCTGCACATGTGCTACTTGTGTGGTGTGTGTGCACGTCTGTTCACGGCCACACCTGCCTGGATAAACCGTGCACACGTGTATCGTACCCTCATGTATGTGCGTGCACACACACATATGTGACTGTGTGCACATGTACAGAAGCTCTTCCTTCCCGGGGCCCTCGAGGCCCAGCTGCCCTGCGTGGATCCTCGCAGAGCAAACCTCCCTGCCCGGCTGCTCCAGGCCAGCACTGCTTGGATTTTCCCTAAATCACTCCAAGATGAAAGAAAACAGCTGAAGTGACTTGAAAAGCCCAGAGGGTGGCAGACGAAGAAGCTGGTTTGGCCACTGAAAGTGAACGTGAGACCCAGGGCAGGGGCCAAGGGCCAGCACGCAGAGTCTATGGCATCTGGGCAACGGGGCCAAGCACCCCCCCCCCCAGTGCACTCTTCTTCTGGGGGCCATGCCACGCCACCACCTCTTTTGGCCACTGAAGGGGCACCTGAGCGGGCGTGGTCACTGGGTCTGGCTCACGTAAAGGGGAGCCTCTCTCTGTGAGAGCTGGGCCACAGGGGTCCCATCCTGAGAAGAGCTGCTGAACCCCTTAGCCCTCTGCTGCCTCTGGGTCTGTGGTCATCTCAGCCCCACCTCCGAGACCCGGGGTGTGTACTGAGAGACCCTCAGGCGGGAGCCACGGGCGGGAGTCCACCACTCAGCAGAGACTGAGCCCAAAGAGGAAATGTGTTTGCTGAGCAACTGCTAAAAATCCCCACAACAGACAACATCCGCTCCCACTCCGTCCCTGCTCCCCAACCCCCACCAACCCCTCTGCAGGGTCGTACAAGAGGCTGGGATCTCCAGGGGACACAAAAGGGCCATGCTCCCTGGGGGTCCTGGCGATGGCCCGGGTCCAGCTGGGGGCTGTCCACGTAGGCCCGCTTCACCTCCAGAGGGCGGCCAGATGGTGACACGCAGGGCCCCGCCCTTCGCCCCTAGGAGGGCCCTCGTCCACCCACCTGCTCGTGGTACTCGACGCCCATGCTCAGCGTGTTGGTGAGGATGGCCACCATGATGCCGCGGTTGAAGTACTTGCTGTCTACGATCCGGCGCAGCTTGCCGCTGAAGGCGGCCCAGACCCGGCCCAGCCCGCCCTGCTCGCCAGGGGCTGCCCGCCGCTGCGCCCGCCGCCGGGGGCCACCCTGGCCGGGCGCATCTGCTGCTGGGGGTGGCTGCATGGGGTCACGGCGGTCCCCGTGCTGCACGTCCTGTGTGAACTCATAGACGGCGTTGCTGTCTGAGTCTCCGCCTTCCGAGTCGCTGAGCTCCACCTCGGGGTCCTCCAGGGCGCTGGCGCAGTACGGGCAGTTCTTCAGCTCGCAGGTCAGCGTGCCCGCCTGGGGGCTGGGCAGGGGGCAGGGCACGCTCAGGCCCGACAGGCGGCTGGGGGACCGGCCCAGGCCTGCGGGAGAAGGCAAGGCAGGGTCAGCCGCTCAGCGGCCACACTCTGGTACCCAGGACCCATGGTCATGTGGGGGCTTTTGTGGGGTGTATGGTGTGCACACCTGGGCACACTCATGTACACGCTTGTCATTCATACACACCTGGGCACACATGCACATATCTAGGAACACATACATACAGCTGAGTACACGTGCACACACCTGGGCACATGCACACCTGGGCACACGTGCACACACCTGGGCACATGCACACCTGGGCACACGTGCACACACCTGGGCACATGCACACCTGGGCACACGTGCACACCATCTGGGCACGTTCACGTGCACTTTGCACAGGTGTGCTCTGTTCACACGCAGGGACAGTGACACAAAAGGGCAGAGGAGCTCGTCTGCCCTGGGGTCGCACCAGCCACAGAAATATAAGGTGACCCACTTTCCAGCATCCACATTTGACAGGCGAGATTAACTTTAACGCTGCCCGTAGTGAGGCACGTCCGAGCCCCCGTCACTCGACACGGAGCCCGTGTGAGGTTTAGAGAAGCGCTCTGCATGCTGTCCCTCATGCTGGCCTCTGGGACCCAGATGGTGCTTCACGCTGACAGCACACTGTGGCCTGGACTTGCCACAACCCAACGGCTCCACGAGACCTAGCAGCCCTGGTGGCCAGCACAAGGCTAGGAGCACGTGCACTGTGAACGCAGGCTCGCACACCCTGGGCTCGGGGCGTGAGGGTGTGTACAGCGGCCCTGGCCCCCATGCCTCTGCTTGCTCCAGGGGCATGGCAGTCTGCGCACTTGCACACGACCCCTGGGAGGGCCTTACTGTCTGCATGGGAGCTGGCTGGCTGGGGGTCCTGGTGTCCCTTCTTCGACTGACTGTCTGAGGCGGGTGAAGCCAGGCCCCAGGTGGGAGGACCATGAATGCCTCGGGGAGCACCCCAGTCCCCCTCTTCCTAACCCTCGGGGGCTCAGTGACCTCGACTTTCCCTTCCCCCTGCCACAGTCTCAGTCTCCCCACCCAGGTAGGGGGCCGGCCACTCCTCGGGAAAAGTGGCCAGACAATGGTCATGGACATATGGTCCCTCTCAGGGCAAGGCGAGGGCAACAAGACACAGGCCCGGGGGCCTAATGGGTTTTCTTTGCCAGCTGTGGCGCTCTCACATGCACGCAACAAATGCCCGTGCTCCTGAGCCGCTGGCGCGCGGGGCTCAGTACAGGAGGGATGGGGCGGCACTAGCCCTCCCCACCCCCTTCCTCCAGGCTCCAAAGAAGAAAGCTGGGCTCCTGAGGATGCCCGGGGCCTCCTCGGAAAGTGCACGGGCAGGGACGGCATTCAGGAGCCCTGTGTTCCCATCCCCACTCCACCTGGGTCCCCTTCTCTCTGTAGGGTGAGGCTGGGGCCCTTACCGTGTTCCCCAACCAAATGCTGGATCTTCTCATAGGGGTCAGAGCTGCTCAAGCTCAGGGGGCTGTGGTTTCCCACGCCTGGTGGTCCGCTGGCCCGCTTCCCCTTGGGCCCAGGGCTGGCTCTGCCTTTGCCGCCCGCTGGTGACGGCAGGATGGTGGGGTAGTTCATGGCGCCCAGGCCTGTGGCCAGCTTGAGGCCGGCAGCGGTGGCCGCAGCATGCACCGCCCGGGCTCTCTCCTGCGGCCCCTCCACGTGGCAGTCTGCATGGTACACGCTGTGCACGGACTCAGTGTCAGGAGGCCCTCGGCCTGGCGAGGGCGGCGAGGGCAGCGCTCCGGCCCGCACCAGCCTGGTGTCTCCGGTGGCTGGCTCGTGGCCGGGCCGGCGCGGGCTGCCGTGGCTGAAGTGGTAGTGGTGGTGGTGGTGGTGGTGATGGTGGTAGACCAGGTGGTGGATGGAGGCTGCGCGCCGGCCTGCCCGCCGGGGCCGGCGCCCGGGACCCTGGCCGTGCAGGGCGCTGCTGGGGTCCACCTTCTTGTGCCAGCGGCTCTGCCAGCGGGCGTAGAGGCGCAGGCTGCGCCGCTTGACCTTGCGGTAGATGTGGCCCACGTACTTGAGCAGCTCCTCGTAGCAGCTGCCCGGCTCCGAGAAGCTGGCCAGCGTGCTGTCGTTGGACAGATAGCGGGCACGCTGCTCCCGCATCAGCTGGTTCTCCCGCTGCTTCGTCTCTGAGAACTGCGTGGCGATCACCACCAGACACAGGTTGATCATGAAGAAGGAGCCCACCTGTGGCGGGTGGGCGGTCGTGAGCCTCTGGTGGCCGGTCCACAGCCTCGCTCACCCGGCCACGTGCCCCAGGGAGCCAGGGAAGAAGGGACACGGGACCCACCCGCCCCGGGGCGTTGGGGTCAGGTGGGGACAGGCAACCAGGGCAGCAGCTCTGCTTTCTACACAACAGTGATTGAGTCCCTGACAAGAGAATTACTGTGTGCCCCTACTGTGCGCCACCTGCTCTAGGGGCCAGGGGTACAGCCGTGAGTGCGGCCGGCGGTGGCCCCCTGCTGATTCTATGCTGAGCCCCAGCATCTGGGATGGGCGGCGCTCAGTAGGTGCTGCTCGCCTATCTGTAGATAAACGGACAACATGTGAGGAGACCCTCCTTCCTGGCCCTCTGTGTGGTTTGGTCCCTCCTCCTTCAAGTCTGTCCCCAGCTAGACCCTCTCGACTGTGCTGCCCCCTCCCCTCCAGGTCTGACATTCCATGACCCCTGTGGCTTCACTCCCTCCGCCCCCCCCCCCCCCCCCCCCCCCCCCCCCCCCGGGGCAGGGTTGCCGCGCGCCACTCTCCTATGCTCACACTTATGGTCTGAGACAAGGAGGGAGACCTGCCTGTTTCTGTTCACTGCTGGGTCCTCACTGAGCCTGCCCCGAACCCCACAGGGCCACTGCGAGGACCAAGTGAAGGCCACGCCTAGGGCCACGTACACCGCAGAGAGCTGTGACCCCAAGAGGCGGTCCTGACTCTTCTGCAGAGTCTAGACAGGACCCTGGTCACAGGAGGCTGTGGGGCGCTGTCCGAGGCCTCCTGGAGGCGGGCTCTCCCCTCCTCACCTACACTGGCCTCCCACCCCGGCCCACTTCCTCCCACTGGGGGCTGGAGAGAAGGCCCTCGTCCCACCACGGGCCCCCACCCCACCTGACTGGCAGCTCTGGGTCTTTGCTGCCCCCACCCGGCAGCTCAGCTGAACTGATGGACCCACAAGGACCCATGAGGGCTAGCAAAGGCCAGGGTGGTGTGGCGGTGGGGGGCACAAGCAGGCTCATGGCTGGACCTGGGGGGCAGGACACTGTGCCCTAACAGAGAAGCTTAGGGATGGGAGATGAGCTGTTACAACGCAGGGATCTCCATGAGCTAACACGCTGGCTGTGAAGTCGGGCCCGCCCCTGCCCCACCCCCCGGGACTCGCCCCGATGCCCACACTCACGATGATGAGCAAGATGAAGTAGATGAAGTTGTAGAAGGAATGTGCGTCCATGACGTAGTACATGATGTCCACCCAGCCCTCCAGCGTGATCACCTGGGGGGGCAGGTGGCTGGACACACGGACGGCCAGGAAGAGGCTGGGGCCCTCGCCTGCATCCCCTCAGGGTCCAGCGGCAGGGCTGGCGGGTGACTCAGCCGTGTCCTGACACCAACTCCCGGGGCCCGGCACACTTGGTGCCCAATGTGATGGGGAAACTGAGGCCACGGGCCATCAGCACACAGAGCCGGAGCCCACCTGGAAGATGGCAATCCAAGCATAGCCGATGTTGTCGAAATTGATGGCGCCGTTGTGGGGGTTGGAGTCCCCGGAGCGGCAGACGTTGTAGTACTGGTTCCAGTTGATGCAGGCGTTGCGGCCGGCGCCGCCCGCGCCCTCAGCCTGGGGCTGCCCGTATGCCTCCCAGCCCAGCGTGCACTCCACGCGCAGCTCTCGGCGGCTGGGGATGTGCGAGCACTTCTGCATGCCGTTGTCCCGGCGCGAGGAGCAGATGAAGGGGTTCTCCTCGCCCTCCTCCGTCTGGTAGTACGGCCGCAGGAAAGTGAGGTTGTTGTTCCTGGGGGCGTGCGGCCAGCGGGAGCACACAGACAGACAGACAGACAGCAAAAGAGACACAGAGACATGTGGAGAGACAGACAGAGACGGTGATCAAGAGACACAGTGGGGGACACAAAAAGTAAGACACACAAAGAGAAAAATAAGGAAGAAGAGACACAGAAGCAGAAACAGGAAAACAAATTACCAGGAAAACAGAGACAGAGACACAAAAACCAAAGAAAGAAGCATAGACCCAGAAACCAGAACCCCACGGTCAAACTATGGATATTCCAAAAAGGGAGCCTCTGGGGGCAGGGCCCGGAGGGGAGGAGCCTCTGGGGGCGGGGCCTGGAGGGGAGGAGCCTCTGGGGGCGGGGCCCGGAGGGGAGGAGCCTCTGGAGGCAGGTGGCCAGGAAGAGCCCGTTAGGGGCAGGACTTGATGGGTGGGACAGGGGTCTCGGCCCAGGAGCAAGGCCTGCGCACCTGGCAAAGGTGCTGTCCAGGAAGCAGCGGTTGCGCAGCAGGCCCGCCCAGAGCTGGACGCCCACGATACCGAAGATAAAGAAGACGAAGAAGCAGAGCAGCAGGACGTTCCCGAGCATGGGCAACGTGTCCAGCAGCAGCGTGACCAGGATCCGCATGCCTGCAGGTGGCAGGGCAGGGGGTCAGCACTGTGGAGCCCTCCTGGGTGTCCCCTATGCCCTCAGCCTCTCCCATGAACCCTGAGCCCCCCCGCCGTTCACAAGTGGATATCAGTGACCCTGCGGGGTCCCTGTGCCAGTCCCCAACAGGTCCAGCAAGTCCTGAGGGACAGTGATGCCTCTGTGTCAGGCCCACACCGAGGGGAGCAAGGCTACGGGCCTGGAGGGTCTCACGGGGGTGGGTCCCTGCTCCTTTTGAATCATGGCCTGACTGTGCCACCTCCAGGCCCCAAGGGTGACCAGCCCAGGAGTCCAAGGGCCCCGGGCTCTGTCCCGGGAGCAGCAGCTTTACTGCTGGGCTGGGCTGTCTCCGTGCTCGGGAGCCTGGGGTCTTGCAGCAGGCACAGGGCCCAGGGAGCAGTGTTTCTTTCCATCCTGTGTGAAGCACAGGGAGCAGAGCCCTTACACTGGAGCGACGCAGTGGATGCACAGGCCCCCAGGGCAGGCGGCGGCTTTTCGAAAGGCAGTTTTGAAGCCCTTGTTCACGGTGCCAGGGGTTGTGTGAATGCAAATTAATCCAGGGATGGGATCAGCCGGGCTCCACGCGCCCTTGTTTGTCTGGGCCTGCCCCTTCCCAGACCTCAGCAAGGATGAGGCTCACTTCCAGAAACGGGCAAGGGCGAGCTGAGGCTGCGGACAGAGTCCTGGGCCCGTGGGCAGGGGAGGGAAGTGCCAAGGCCTCGTGGAGCAGTGCTCTGAGGGTGGTGGACGCCGGACGGTCCCCTGGGGTCACAGAAATGAGCCATAGTGGAGGGGCACTGAAGTTTCAGAAATGGTCACGGACAGTCAGTGAGCACTGCCCTGGCCAGATAGCAATTGGGTCCAAAGTCACAGAGGGCCCGGGGTCTGAGTGGGCCTCCAGCAGCCAGAGCGAGACACGGCCCAGAGCGTGACCTCTGGAGCTCATCCCCAGGAACACTGGTCTATCGGGGAGGCACCCTGTTTGGGAAAGGGCCAGGTCCCAGAGCGTGGCCAGGCTGCTGGTGGCAATTCTGGCTGCCGTGGACACTGAGCCTGAAAAGCGAACACTGCAGCAGGGGCTGTGCTGTCCCCTCACCCTCTGACAAGAGGGTCCAGGGAGCAGAGTGAGCATGCTGTGGGCGCAGGCAGAGCTGAGAACCACGCGCATCACCTCGCCTCACGCTCACAGCCACCCTGAGGGAGTTCCACTAGTATCCTGCTGTTACAGTGGGGAAACTGAGGCTCAAAGAAGTTCAGTAACTTGCCCAGGGTCACACAGCACCTGAGCGCTGTCCGACCCCAAAGGGTAGAGCCAGGTGGGCAGGTGGGAGGAAGGCCAGCACAGCCCTGACACACCTGCCCCTTTGGAGAAGCTGCTGGCCTGGGGGTGGGGCAGAGCGCCCCACCCTGGGGGGAGTGACTTCCCAGGGGGGCTGCAGGATAAGCCCTGACCAACCAGGCCTGTATGCACATCTAGAGAGTACATGCACACCTGTTTGCACACACACCTTACACAGTCCCATGGGCACTACCCTCCCCACTCCCCAAAAAGTAATGTCAATTCAGCCACTGCATTGAACTCTGAAGACACAAAAAAATCCCCAACCATCCCCATGTGGGCTTATGACCAGTGTCAGGAGAGGCCATTTTCCAAGCGAGCAGCCACATAACTTCCAGAAGCCTCCCCACACTTCCCTGCAGCACCAGACCCCTCTGGGGGAACTCAGATGTGAGAATCACTGGGATGGGCCTCCCCTGTGGCCCCCCGCCAGCATCACTCCAGATGCTGTGCAGAAGAGCAGTCTGAGGTTCAGAGTGGCCCCTGTCACTCAGTAGCACTGTGGGGAGTCACGACCCCACAGCCTGCCCATCACACCCCAACTCAGTCCAGGGTTGCTGTCATCCCCAGAGAAGGAACAGCAAATCCTTAAGGGCCTGAGGCAAGTGGCAAAAAGCTGGCCTCGCCTCCCTGGGTACTGGGGTCTGGACTGAGGCCAGGGCACCCAGAAGCCATACAGGCAGTGTGGCCTCTGGGTGGTGCCCCAGCAGGCCCTCGAGAGCGCTCAGCAGGCTAGCAAGACACGAAGGCCTGTCCCGGGCCCCAGAGGGGTGGGTCACTTACTGGGCACGCGGTTGATGGCACGGAGGGGCCGCAGCACACGCACCGTCCGGATGGCCGAGAGGCTCACATTGTGTCCATCCAGAGAGTACTCCATCATGCTGGGGGAGGCGCAGAGGGAGGGGATGCTCAGGGGGTGGGCAGGTGCCCCGGGGCACAGCCGGCCGGCGGGCTCAGTACTCTCCCCAGGGAACCCTGCCGGCTGAGGCCAGGAGGCCCACAGCAGGTGACCACACGCCTGAGGCGTGGTCCCCACATCGTGCACTAGGCCATGCTGGGCCCTGAGGCAGGGAGGACACGACCCTGGGTCACTAGTGCGGCCCCCACCACTCACAGACCACCCCGTGTCTGTCCCACCATCCCTGCTGCCTGCACGGGGAGCTCCGGGACAAGTGTCCTGTCCCCAGCACCCCACCCCCGGCCACCCCTGGGACCCTCCAGAGTTCCCCTCCCCCATCCTTCTTCCTGGGGGGCCCAGGGCCGCCCATGGGGTCTGAGAGTAGGTGGGGCCCCGTCTAGTCAGCAGCAGGGACCCTCGGGCCGGCCCTGGCTCTGCAGAGCTTGTCTGCGGCGGGCGTGTGGGCCGCACCCCGCCATGACGATGAAGAAGTCCAGCCGGTTCCAGGTGTCGCCCAGGTAACACTTCTGTCCGAAGAGACCCAGGGCGATCATCTTGATGACCATCTCCACCGCGAAGAAGGCGAAGATGAAGTCATCGAAGGCCTGGCGGGAGGAGGAGCCTGAGAACTCGGACCTGGCTGCCCCTCTGCACCCGGGGTGCAGAGAAGCATCCCTAAGGGTCACTGGTGACAAGAGGGGCCCGCACAGCCCGCCGATGCCCCACCTCCAGGATGCTGCAACGCTCCGAGCGGCACTCGACGTCCTCGCAGGGCCGGAACATGCCCAGGGTCACGCAGTTGAGCATGATGACCAGCATGCTGACGTGCTCGAACCACGTGGCGGCGGGCGGCCAAGTTAAGGGTTGAAGCGGGGTGGCTGGGAGATGACCCTGGAGCCCAGCCCCAACGGCCCCCAGAGGCCCCCGTCCTGTGCCAAGCCCTGAACTCCCCTGGGCCTGCCCCGTCAGCTGGGTGGTAAGGGGCAGCGTCCCAGCACCGGTCACTGCATGCATGGCCAGCACACCCCTCAGGCAGGGGTTGGACACCGCTGCCAGCCCCTTGTGTACAGAGGGGAAACCAAAGCTCAGAGTGGAATCCTGGATGGAGGCTGGAGGCCAGCCACTGCCCCTCCACCATGCTCCCTCCAGTCGCCTACACTGAAGTTGGACGTTCGATGGAGCACCTTCACGGGCGCTGCCCAGCCTGGACCTCAAGCGTCGCAGATGCCCACAAACTGGGAGGCCCCGCCCCACAGCCCTGCACTAACCCCCCAGGTGACTCCAACAGACGGCGATGCTGTAACCGCGGCGACGATGGATGAGGGACGTGAGCTTTAGCACAACTCAGTGACTGGGCCCAGGGCCCCTGCAGCCCTACTATGCTCCCAGATGAGGGGGAGTGGGACACGGACGATGAGCAAGTGAATGAGGACACCCCCAGCCGGCCAGTTGGTCCTGGGAACAGAAGCCACCCGTCCACGAAGGGCCACATCTAGAAGAGACCCCGCTGGCGGAAAGGAGTCCAACCCATGGTGGGGCCTGCAGGGAGCACTGGGCCCTCTCGTGCTGTGTGTGTACCCCACACAGGTGCCTGGGCCACCCTGCCAGGCCACCAGCCCTGGGGACAAGAGGCCACCCACCAGCTCAGATGTGAGAATGCCTGACTGTTCCTGGAAAAGCCAGCAGGTGGCGCCAGGGTCCCACGGAGGCGGTGGCCGTGGCCCCAGTGGCTGTCTCCTGGAAGGTGTGCGCCCCACGCCCACCCCAGCTGCTTCATCAGGAAATCAGGGAGCCCCGTGGTGGGCTGGTGTGTCAGCTATGAGGGAAGAGCCGGACTCCAGGCCAGCAAGGCCAGACAGGGGGCCCAGGGCTGCCAATGGGGTCCAGCCTGCAGGTGGTGTTCCCTGGCCGGGTGGCTGGGGCTTCACCCAAATCCCGGGGATGCGGGCAGGTACCCCTCCTAGCTGGGAGGGCCCCAGGGGTCTGGAGCATTCCACGTACCCCACATGCCATCCCCATATCAGGACTCCCCCCACCCAGTCCCGCCCCCACCCCCGAGGTGGGCTTTCGTGGCTAAAGAGAGTAAGGGTAGGGGGGCAGGAGGCCCTGGGCTCACGTCAGGGTTGGCGTGGGGTGGACGGCGGGACTTTCTTGAAGCAGAGAAAAGCTGGCACTTGGAAGACACCCCTTGCCACAGCCCTGCAGCTCCCACCCCGACCAGCCCTGTGGGGGCTGAGGAGGGTGACAACTGGGGGCATCCAACCTCACACACTTGTGGAGGAAATCTTGGCTGCGGCACATCCTGGCCATATGACCTTGAGCCTTGGTGCCCCTTGCTCCCCTCCCACGTCCCCCTCGGTGGGGGCATTTCATGGCCCCGCCTGGCACATGGTTGTGCTCTGTAAAGGGGAGGTCAGTCCCCAGGGTCCCGAGAGCCTGCTCTGTGCCCGGCTGCATGGGGGCGCTGGGGTTGGGGGTCCCTGTGGCCCTGCCTGCAAGGGGCTCTGATCCCAAAAGCAGCCGTGACAAACCAGCAGAGGCTGTGCTGTGACAGGGTCAGGGAGGGGATGAGGCCTGGGGAGGTTTGGGGACCTGTATCCCAGGGGTGGGAGGCAGGCCAAGCCATGTGCATCCGTTCTCTGCGTTGCCCTGGCTGCCTGCCTGGCCCTGCTCCCCCGGCCTCCTGGGCAGGGCCAGGACCAACAGCGATGCTCCGAAGCCCCCGGTTGCGGTGTGCGGCGTGGCGCTGGGCCACCGCATAATTATAGGTTCCCACTGCGAGTGCCATAATTACACTTAATGAGTTCAGCAGGAACAGGGGCTCCACTGCAGAAAAGCAGAAACCGGCGTCCCGCTAGGGTGGCGTCGAGGCCCGACCCCCAGCCCCGCAGGCACTCACTTGGGAACGGGCTGAGAGGACCTGGTGGTGCGAAGGTCAGGGCCCATGGGGCAGCCAGGACTGGGGTGCTGCGGGCATGTCTGGCCCCGTGAGCGGGGCCAGGGAGCACAGAGCTGCAGCTAAGAGCTGCACGGACACCCACTGTGCACCTGCTGGACCAGTGTGGCTCAACAGGGAGCCTCAGAGGCGGGCATGGCGCAGGGCCCTGGACAGACTGTGGGTGTGGGTGACCCGCCCGAGGGGCCGGGGTCCCAGGCTGTGAGGCCACACACAGAGGCTGGTCATCGGGCCTCACAGCTCTCCTGGCCTCCTGATGGCTAGCTCCAGCCCCAGGGGGCTGCCCATGGCCCCAGTGTCCCTTCACTGCTGCAAACGGCCCCTCGGGAGGAGAAGCTGGGGCACAAGGCCGTCTCTGGGCACCTCCCAGGGGTGGGGTTTGCTCGGTTAAACAAAACAGCTGTGGTGACTGGAACACAAAGGCTGTCAGACGACCTGCCTGCAGGAGACAGACACCCACGTCCCCGCCAGGCGAGCAGGCAGCTCTGTGCCTGAGCGGGCAACGATCAAACAGGGTAGGGGGTGCATCCTGGCCTGAGTGCCCCGCCACCCCCCAAACCTGGCTGGACCCCTGTCTTGCAGATGCACAGACCCCCACCCCTGCAGGGAGGCAGCACTGAGCAGTCTGGGTCCTCAGTTTGCCCATCCATCCAGTGGGGGTGTGGGGACTGTCCACCCCCTTGGTGCCTGGGAGCCTCCTTCTCCGTCTCATCTCTCTGAGCTCTCGCCCACCCGAAGGGCAGCCCCCACTTCATCCGGTCCCCACCAGCATCACCCACCCCCATCCTGGACTGATGCCCCATTTCTCCCAGGCCTGTGCCCACCCTCACTCTGAGACCACCCAAAGACCCTCCTGCAGGAGCGCCCAGGCCAGAGGTGCCCTAAACTAGGCGGCCACCCAGGGACCTAGCACCTTTTACCACCAGGCGATGAACACTCACACCCTCCCTGCACCTGGCCCTGAGAAGCCCACCGGCTGCCTGCCAGCCCCCAGCCATCACTGCCCCCGGCCACTACAGGACTTTTAGCCAAACTTAGTGGCGTGGCCCCGTGTTCTGGACCTCGAGGTGGAGGGCCAGGCGAGGATGGAGGAGCGGGTATAGGCAGCTCCTGGTCTGGGGGTTCTCGCAGGAGGCACCCCGGAGCTGGTGCTGGGCAGAGCTGAGGACCTCAGCCCTCCACAGTGGAGTGGACGTGTCCGGAGCCCCGAGCTGGTCTGGGCCAGGAGCCATGAAAGGCTCCCTCACTCCCTAGCAGGAGCCAAAAACCGGGCCTCCAGCAACTTGCAAAGACATCCAGCTCAGGATGGGGTCCTACCTTGACGCCTTCCCAAATCGCTCACAGGCAAAGCCCACCCACCAACCTTGGCTTCTCCCAACCCTGCCGGCCTGGTCTGCCTCGCCCACCCCCCACTCCCAGCCTCCGCCCACCACACACACCCTGGGGCTCAGGACAACTGGCCACGGCTACAGGGACTCCATGTGAAAGGGGTCCAAAGGCCCAGCAGCGAGGCCGTGAGCACAGGCTCCTCAGAGAAGGTTGGGGTGGCTTAGTAACCCCGTCAGCACAGCCTGGCACCCAGAAAATTCTCCATCCAGCCCGTGAGGACCCACCTTTTTGGGTGACTATCCTTATGACCCACGTCTGCCCCTCTCCCCCCACCACCCCCAAAATACCCTGGGAGGCATCAGATTCTGGGGTCCTGTACCTGAACCCCACAATCTTGTGTGTGGCAGTCCCAACCAGTACCCCGGAACCACCCTGCCTTCCTGCCCTGGTGAGGGGCCCCCAGCACACAGAGTTCCACTGGGTTTGTGGCCAGCTGGCCAGGAGGCTCTGCCCAGAGCAGGATGGCCAGCCCAGATGCACAGGTCCCGGCCAGGGAGGGAGATGGCCCCGTGAGCCCCCTGCACAAGCAAGGCCAACCCCCAACCCTCTATATCACAGCTGTCCCCTGGTCACGCCCTGGCGGGCAGCTGAAGACAGGCTGTGCCAACCAGCCACTCATCGCACGGAGCCCAGTGACTTCCAGAGGCTTAATTACGCAGATGGATTTTCCGGGTTTTAATTAAAAATCCTTTAGGTTTTGAAGCAAGTTCTGCAAATTAGAGTCAATTTCCACTGTGGGTCCAAGGAAGCCAGACTGATGTGCGGCCAGGAGGAGGCGGCCACGCCAGCGCAGGGAGAGGGCTGCGGGCTGCCCAGGGCCTGGCCACAGACGGGCTGCGGGCTGGGGTCCACAGTTCAGTGAGATGGTCTCTCCCACGGGACCCTGTAGCCAGGGAGGCTCTGCCCAGGCCTGGAGACTGAGAGATTGGCAGATGACCCCCCAATCCACGTTCCTTGACCACCTCAGCCCATCAGACCCCATGGACCTCTCCTAGCTTAACAGGCCCCTCATGTCCAGCCTGGGCAGGACTGGGCCTGGAGTGACTCTCTCAGGGCCCTGGCTGGGCCTGCCCCAGCACCCAGCATGCTGCGGGGCTGATAAATGAGAAACGGGGCCCAGAAAGGCTCGGAGAGGGGTCCGAGTCTGGTCCCGGGCCCAGGGCTGAGACCCCATCAGCAGCGGGAGCAGAGGTCCTGTCTGTTGGGGTCCCTCGAGTGCCTGTGCCCACCCTGTGGGTCCCACATGCCCTCCTGCATTCCATCCTGTTTGGCCTGGTGCCAGCCTCTTTCGCTTCTCCCTCCCTCCCTCCTGGTCTCTTGGGGCCTCCGAGGGGCTTGGTGGGTGCTGAACAAACACTAGACCATCTTTCCACTCCACAGCCTGCCTGCAGGCAGGGGCTCCCCAGCTGGCTTGGACCAGAGACCCAGCCCTGACTTGGAGGCTCTCTCAGACCCTGGCTCTAACGCACCCCAAAGCCAGCCTCCCCCAACATGACCAGGAAAGGTTGATGCCCAGGGGGCAGCGCGTTGTGGCGGGCGCTGTCCATGGTGCTGACTCAGCCATCGTACCCGCCGTCCCCGGCCAGCTCAGGGGAGGTGGGCCAGGGCTGGGGGAGGACACTGGCTGAGCAGCCTGGGGTCACCGCTCACCCAGAAGGAGGCTTTATTGGAAAACACACCGTGGACCCAAACTTTCTCATTCTCCGACTCCCAGCTGGTTAAGAAACGCACACCAAGAGCCGCTCTGAAGACGGCCTGGCCTGCAAACGCCATCTCCCCTTGTCCCTGGGCATGGGCCCTGGGAGCCCCGAGGCATGTGGCCTGCCCTGTTTACAGCTGCGAAGCCCGCATGCCCCTCTTCTGGCGGGAATGGCCTGGAAGCGTGGGTGACCCCGGTGGTCAGTGGGGCGGCCTCTGTCATCCCTGCACCAAAGACGCCAGTGAACTGGAAAGCCTGGGGGTTGCTGGGACAGCACATGGAAGCCACGAGAAGGGTCCTGTGGATGCTCAGCACACATTTGGTGCTGTCAGCTCTCCACCGACAGCTGTGCCAAACAGGGACCTTGACACACCACATGACAAGCCTCTCACCAGTGACAGTGGCCTCCAGGTCCCCGATTCCAGCCCTCATGCTGAGAACGCCACCTTGGCCCCTCCCCGTGCTGGCCTGGACATGCAGGGAGGAGAGAACACTGTGTTTCCCTATGTTGACGACGCTGTGGCCAGGCTGGAACTGTCCAAGGGATGAAGTTCACGACGGGGGATACTTCCACCAGGGAGACACAGACAGAGCAGCTGGACATCCCTAAGAGACGAGGTTCTAGGCTCCAGAGCCACAGATCAACAGGGAACACAGTGGCATGAAGGCCGTGGGGCTGGGTTCCCCAGGCATGGCTGCTGCCTGGCCCCCATGGTCAGAGCAGCCCCCAGGCAGGGCTGTGTGGGGGCGAGGCTCCAATCCCAAGGCTTGGCTCCCTGCGGGGCTGTCAGGAGACCACGTTGACGAGCAGAGTTCTGGTGCACTGAGGATGAGAAGGCCTCGAGCCGCCCGGCCCCGCCCGCCACCCCCGGGAGCAATCTGCTCAGCCAGCTAAGCTCCATTAGGCCGAATCCACAACAGCTTGGCGTGAGCAGCCCTGTGCCCGGCGGGGCACCAGCAGCATTAAGGACGGCACCAGGAAGGAGGGCGGGGTGGCCCAGAGCTCACCCACTCAGGACACCCGGGTCAGCATCCATCCTCCCCCCCTCCCCCACCATGGCCACAGCCACCACTAGGTTGAGCCGCGCTGGCACGTGCTGGGACCCTGCAGCAGCCTCCTCTGTCCCGAGCTGTCTGTCCTGCACCCATGGCAGCCCCTCCACGTTCTCCCTCCACTGCCAGTACAGACCAGAGGCAGCTCCAGGTGATTTCGACTCACTGCAGACAGAGAGCTCCAAGCCTGGACCCCAGGGGAGGCCCTCGGGAGCTGGCAAGCATGGTGGGCAGTGAGGAGGGGTGCCTGCGATCACAAAGACTGACCTCCAACCTCTATCAGGCTCGCAGCCTCGGATCTTCCTGTGCAGTGAGACGAGAGGCCCCAACCGGCATGGGGTGTAAGGATGAGCCGGAACAGGTGGATGCCCGGCTGGTTCAGGGACTCCACATACTCTCTGCCCCCAGGCAGACAGCCAGCAGCCTCATCTGGGCCAGAGCTCCCCTCTCGCGGAGACCCTGGTGGACCAGTCCCTCCCTGCCCTGGGCCAGCCCTGCCCACTCACTGCATCCCCTCTGTGCCACCCCCACCCCCAGGCCACCCAAACCTGCTTTTCTATCTACTCAAGGAGAGAATCACACTTATTTGGGGGAAAAAAACCCAATGCTGGAGAAGGAAACGACCCTAGAGACTGAAGAGGGAACACCGACTGAGCCCCACGCGGCCCAGCAGGTCGCTGGATGCAGGACGCTTAGAAATACACTCCATGAGAGGCCGAGCTGGCCGCACACCCAGGGCTTGGTGGGCAGCACGGGAGAACCCCAGGACCAGCCCACCTCTCAGAGGGCAGCAGAGGCTTCCCGAACCCCGACCCCTCCCGGCCCCACTGTCCACATGTCCACTGAGAGCCGGCGCAGATCCAGAGCACCACCGCGGCTGCCGGGGACGAGCCCTCCGAGTCTGTTCAGCCAGGCCGTGCAGGAGGCCCCTCCAGTCACAGCCCCGCGAGCCGGGCGGCACCGTCTGAGATCGCGAAAGGCTAAAACGTCAGAACGCCTCCATCGACGGTGGCGTGAGGCTGTGGGGTGCCACGCAGTGCTGCCCGTATTAGCAGAAAAACACATCCTGTGCGCACAGACAGGCAAGTGCCAGCGGTGGGAGAACAGGTGACCCATTTACGTTAAAAGCCACAGCACAGAAGCCTGCTTCCCTGAGATGTGCGCTGACATACATGGAAAAGTTCCAGAAGAACCTGCTCGTTGGGAGAACCGAGTGGAGGGGACGAGATGGGGCCCGGGGTCGGGGAGGGAGGGAATGTGGGAAGAGTTGAGGGACCACTTCTGCTCCCCTCCAACCTCTGTCGCCTGGGCTTCTGCACCGCGTGGTCGTGCACTGCTGTGCGATGACAAATACGGGGTGCTGGGAAGCCCCGGCCCCGTGGTCTGCACGGGCGGTCAGCATCAGCGAGGCCCAGGGGAAGGGTCCCCGCCTCCTGGGCTGCCCGGGCCGTGGTGCCCACAGGGAGCGTGGGGGCTCCTGCCCACTCAGAGCAGACACAGCCCCTTGCTCGTCAGGGCAGGGGGAGTCCACGGGCCTCCTGCTCTGCACCCCAGCCGGTGACCCGCAGCCCCCAAGGTTGCCATGGCAACAGACTCATAACAGCCTCCTCCCTCAGCCCCGCATCGGAACAGGGAGCTGCCTGTTTCCACCTGAGACAGCCCCCAGTAACAAGACGGGTTCTCCCTGACCAGCCTCACGTGGGCGGGGACCCTGCAGGAGGGCCACCAGCCCCCCACCCAGACCCAGGCCCACCTCAGCCCCCGCCTTCTGTTCCTATGCACCCGTCCACGGACCCCACCCAGGCTTTTCTGAGCACCTCCAGGGAGCCCCCAAGAGGAGCAGGCAGGATGGGCGCTGGCTGAGCTGGCCAGTAGGGCCCTCAGTGGACGGCCAGTTCCACATGGAACACAGATGGCTCCTGGCAGGACTCCCAGACACCCGGGGGCACGTCCAAGCCCACTCTGGATCACCGTGGCGGGGGCTGAGAAGCACCTGGGTCTGGAAGCTCCTCCCATCAAAACCAAAGTTCCGGGGCTGGCCCCGTGGCCGAGTGGTTAAGTTCGCGCACTCTGCTGCAGGCGGCCCAGTGTTTCGTTGGTTCGAGTCCTGGGCGCGCACATGGCACTGCTCATCAAACCACGCTGAGGCAGCATCCCACATGCCACAACTAGAAGGACCCACAACGAAGAGTATACAGCATATACCGAGGGGGCTTTGGGGAGAAAAAGGAAAAAAATAAAATCTTTAAAAAAAGAAAAAAAAAATAGATTTCTAAAAGCCATTTAAAAAACAAACAAACAAACAAACCAAAGTTCCCATGTGGCCCAGCAAAGCCACCCCTGTACACACCCGAAAGAACCGAAAACCGGACTCTAACAAACATGCATGCACACGTGTTCACAGCCACGTGACTCAACGGCCGAGAGGTGGAAACCACTCAAGTGGCCAACAGGCAAACGGATGAGCAGTGTGGTGTGTCACACATTGGACTATTACTCAGCCATAAAAAGGAATGAAGCACGGACACGGGGGACAATGTGGACGAGCCTCAAGAATACGGCAGTGAAAGAAGCCAGACAGAAGCAGCCTCACAAAGTATGATCCCACAGATGGACAGTGTCCACACAGGCAAGTCTATGCAGGCAGAGTGGATCAGAGGGGCCCAGGGCTGGGCGGAAGGGAGGAGGATGGCTCCCTGAGGCGATGGGAATTTTAAGGAACTAGATAGAAGAGGCCGTTGATGATGTCGTCAACGTCCTGAATGCCACTGACTTGTTCCCTTTAAATGGTCAATTTCACGGTATGTGAATTTCACCTCAATAATTGACACAACCTGTGGATTTGGCCTCCTCCTTCTCAGCAGTGACTCCACCTGGCATGAGCCCCCAGCCTGCCTGTCACCGTCACTCAGCCTGGAGGATTCCCGGAAGCTGGCGATCGACTCCACCCCCAGACCACTGGAGGGCAGAGCTGTGGAGCGGAGGCCTGTGTGGGTCCCCCACACCCTCCACCTGGCAGCTGGCAGGTCCAGGGACAGCCCCCTGAGGCCTTACCCCTCTGCCCCGCCTGGAGCACCAGGCAGCCCCCCAGGGTAGTGTGCCTCCCCGGTGGCCGGGGACGACTACTCCATGAGTGCTCTTGGCTAATGGATTGATTACTGAGGTAATTAATTAATTAAGGCTGCAACTGCGGTGCGGTGATGGCACCCAGCCAGGGAGGGATGTTCATCTGCAGCTTTGGGGGCTCTGGGCAGTGGGACGGAACAGGCACCCAGGTCACATGGTGCACGTGTGTACACACACATGGTCCCCTGGGGGGTGGCATCTCCACAGCACTGGGGCTCAGGGCCCGACTCTGCTCCTCTATACCGTGACCTCCACAGCCCAAGGTGTGGTCCGCCCCCAGTCAGCCTGAGGTCATTGAGGGTGGGGCCTGGGGGCTCCCATTGGGTCCCAGAGCCCAGCAGGTCTGGCCCTGAGCAAGGGACCACTCGAACCTCAGCGGGTGCACATAGCGTCGTCCTGAGGGTCCACCACGCTGAGCACTGGGCTGGGCCGACACGGGCGTCCGGGGGCCAAGATCTCAAGGAGGCAAAACTCTCAAGGGCAGCTGCATTCCGGGGTCAAGGAGTGGGAAGGAATGCTGGTGAGAGACTGGCCTGGACAGAGGCCCGGGCGCCTGGCTGTACAGACGAGGCTGCGAAGATGGACGAGCTTCCGGAAGGGGCTGAGCCAGGCTCCGCCGCCTCAGCCGGCCCCTTGGCCCCTCCAGCGGCTCCTGTTAGATGGGACCGACCCACAGCCTCAGCCAGCCCCCACTCGGGACTGCAGCCTGGCAGGGGGGCCCCACTGCAGCTGTGCTGCGTCCACAAGGAACCCCCTGGGGCTGCAAGGAGCCCCCCAAGCGGACACAGGCATCTCTGGTCCACACCCCTCAGCTGCACGAGCCAGATCGGCCGCCGCCTCTCCGTGGGGGTGCCCAGGCCACTGCCTGCAGAGACTCGGGAGTGGGGCCTCTGCCTCCAGATGGGTGTGCTGACTTCTAACGAGGGCCACTGACCCTAGAGGTCTGGAGGGAAGCATGCGTTTGTCCCCCAAGTGCTGGGCCTCAGACACCTGGGTCCTGTCACTGCCCAAGGAGCCCCTGTCTTGTAGGGGAGATGACAGAAAACCCACCCAGCAGCTCTTGGGAGTGGATGGTGCCCGTAGGGCCCCCAGAGTCAGCCTGAGTACATCACCAAACCCCAACCCCCACACAAGCATGCCGCCGGGTCTCCCGAGGAGACCTCTGCGGGGAGGGGGTGGCGACCACTCAGCTCACAACTTAAGAAAGTTTCTCTCTTCCCAGAGGCTGTTGCCACGACGACGAGCTACTCTCAAGGTGAGGAGGACCTGATGCAGGCTCTGGGGGCAGAGGGGCCTCTAGGAGGGGATCCCTGGCCAGGCCCCATCACTCCTCACGGAGGGGGCTCACAGCCCCCACCCGCCCCTCGGGAAACAGCTGGGGGCAGGAGGTGGGATCCAGAGAATCCCGTTAGTGTCTGGGACAGACAGGAAGGTGGGAATGCCAGGAACTAGTGAGGGCTGGTCAGCTGCGTGGGTGGTGGCTGCAGGCAGATCATTCTTAAGTCAGAACTACAGTGGCCCTGTCCCCCCCCACACACAAACATGCTGGCTCTGCTTGGGGAAGGGCCCTGGTATTGCGCAGGCAGCTCCAAGTTGCCCATTTGCCCACACCCATGGGGACAGATGATGGCCAGCCCCATGGGGTCTGACAGCCTGTTCTAGAACTCCCTGGACAGGGCTCAGCCAGTATCATGGTGGTGGAATCTGCCCAGCCAGTGCAGGGTGCAGCAGAAGCCCAGTCCCCTCCTGTTCCCTACCCCGTCATGGGGGCACATGGCCTTCCCATGGCCAGGCAGGGTGGGGGCAGTTGCGTGGGGGCTGGCCTGGGAGCACCAGGAGGCCCGTCATGGGTGGGGGCCCCACCTGTGGGCTCTGCCAGCCCCTGCACCCAGTCTGTGCCCCACTGGCCTCTCCCTGGCTGTTCCCTCTGCTCTGAACCCCAACTCCCTCTGAGCTGTCACTCAGGCCAGACCCCCGCCGCAGGGAGCCCTTCTCCCCTCCACCCCGCCTCCCCCCCACCACCCCAGGGCCTGGGCCTGCATGTGAGTCACTCTGCTCGGCCGGGGTGGGGAGCGAGGAGAGCCGGCCAAACATGGAGCTGTTTGTTCTCGGCCGGCAGCTCGGGGTCACGCGGGGGGAGTTCAGGGGGGCTGGGCTGTCCCTGGGAGAGCCCTCCCCTGGGAAGCCGAGGGGCTGTGAGCCCACTCCCCACTGGAGCCTGCCACCCACCCCAGGGATGGCAGCTCATCACCACATGAGCGGCTGGCTTCAGCTGCCGGAACATTCTTTCTCATCCTGGACCCAAATGTCTGTTCTGGGAGCTCCTCCTTGTGCCAGCGGCCCTGGGAAACTTCCGGAGCTGTGCCCAGAGGCTCCCTGGGAAGCCAGCTCTGACTGTGGCTTACACTGAGCCCCCTCCACAGACCCCTGGGCACTCAGGGCTCGGGCCTGCAGGGCAGAGGGCGCCGTTGGAACCCCGGGCAGCCAGGACCCAGGTCTCCTGCTCCCCGCACAGCCCAGGGCTGGCACCCAGGGCTGAGGCCCGCCTCCCGCCCCAGCAGAGCCTGGCGCCTCGATACCAGGTCTACACTGCCACATCGTTCTGAGCAGCTCAGGGCACGGGTGTCCCCTCCCCGCCTGTGTAATTACTGAGCTAGTCGGAGCAATGCACTGTCCTCACCCTGGGGGTGTCTGTGCCCATCTGCCACCGGAGAGAGGGGGACAGGAGGGTGGGCAGCCTCCCTCAACTCGAGCCAGGTGGGCCCAGCGGGGGCAGGGGTGCACAGAGCAGCCAGGCCCTGGCAACAGAGCAAGCCTGTGCCCATGACATGTGTGTGCACTGGGCACTACAGGGGCAGTGTCTGGGCATGTGTGCATGTGTGCACTGCCTGTTCCTGCATGCCATGCACGCCCCACTCACATGCATCTGACAGGACCATCTGTGTGTGTTCAGACGCATGCACAGCAAACCCACACAACTGCACGCACACACACTCACCATGGCGCACTACCACATAACACAGCTGCACACTCACAGACACACTCACCATGGCGCACTACCACATAACACAACTGCACACTCACACGCACACACACCATGGCGCACTACCACATAACACAACTGCACACTCACAGACACACTCACCATGGCACACTACCACATAACACAACTGCACACTCACAGACACACTCACCATGGTGCACTACCACATAACACAACTGCACACTCACACGCACACTCACCATGGCGCACTACCACATAACACAGCTGCACACTCACACAGACACACTCACCATGGCGCACTACCACATAACACAACTGCACACTCACAGACACACTCACCATGGCACACTACCACATAACACAACTGCACACTCACAGACACACTCACCATGGCACACTACCACATAACACAACTGCACACTCACACAGACACACTCACCATGGCGCACTACCACATAACACAACTGCACACTCACACAGACACACTCACCATGGCGCACTACCACATAACACAACTGCACACTCACAGACACACTCACCATGGCGCACTACCACATAACACAGCTGCACACTCACACAGACACACTCACCATGGCGCACTACCACATAACACAACTGCACACTCACAGACACACTCACCATGGCGCACTACCAC
The DNA here is from genome assembly GCF_041296235.1 of Equus asinus. Classification (NCBI taxonomy): domain Eukaryota; kingdom Metazoa; phylum Chordata; class Mammalia; order Perissodactyla; family Equidae; genus Equus; species Equus asinus. The sequence continues at coordinate 48,797,823 of NC_091803.1, forward strand.
ATAACACAACTGCACGCACACACACTCACCATGGCGCACTACCACATAACACAACTGCACGCACACACACTCACCATGGCGCACTACCACATAACACAACTGCACACTCACAGACACACTCACCATGGCGCACTACCACATAACACAACTGCACGCACACACACTCACCATGGCGCACTACCACATAACACAACTGCACACTCACAGACACACTCACCATGGCGCACTACCACATAACACAACTGCACGCACACACACTCACCATGGCACACTACCACATAACACAACTGCACACTCACAGACACACTCACCATGGCGCACTACCACATAACACAGCTGCACGCACACACACTCACCATGGTGCACTACCACATAACACAGCTGCACACTCACACAGACACACTCACCATGGCGCACTACCACATAACACAACTGCACACTCACACAGACACACTCACCATGGCGCACTACCACATAACACAACTGCACACTCACACAGACACACTCACCATGGCGCACTACCACATAACACAGCTGCACACTCACACGCACACTCACCATGGCGCACTACCACATAACACAACTGCACGCACACACACTCACCATGGCGCACTACCACATAACACAACTGCACGCACACACACTCACCATGGCACACTACCACATAACACAACTGCACACTCACAGACACACTCACCATGGCACACTACCACATAACACAACTGCACACTCACAGACACACTCACCATGGCGCACTACCACATAACACAGCTGCACACTCACACAGACACACTCACCATGGCGCACTACCACATAACACAACTGCACACTCACAGACACACTCACCATGGCACACTACCACATAACACAACTGCACACTCACAGACACACTCACCATGGCGCACTACCACATAACACAGCTGCACACTCACACAGACACACTCACCATGGCGCACTACCACATAACACAACTGCACGCACACACACTCACCATGGCGCACTACCACATAACACAACTGCACACTCACAGACACACTCACCATGGCACACTACCACATAACACAACTGCACACTCACACAGACACACTCACCATGGCGCACTACCACATAACACAGCTGCACACTCACACGCACACACACTCACCATGGCGCACTACCACATAACACAACTGCACACTCACAGACACACACCATGGCGCACTACCACATAACACAACTGCACACTCACACAGACACACTCACCATGGCGCACTACCACATAACACAGCTGCACACTCACACAGACACACTCACCATGGCGCACTACCACATAACACAACTGCACGCACACACACTCACCATGGCGCACTACCACATAACACAGCTGCACACTCACACAGACACACTCACCATGGCGCACTACCACATAACACAACTGCACGCACACACACTCACCATGGCGCACTACCACATAACACAACTGCACGCACACACACTCACCATGGCGCACTACCACATAACACAACTGCACACTCACAGACACACATTCTCACACACCACGCATGTGCGCCTTCAATGCGTGATCCTTGAGTGGCTGGAGGTCGGCTTTCCTTGGGGGAAGCTCCCCACCCTGGGGCTAAAGGAAATGCTGCTCACAGACTGTGGAGCCTGAGCACAGGCCCCCAGCTCCAACTGTGCACGATTTTAAAGACCTTGCTAATTAGGAGCAGTGCTAATGTCTCTGCTTAGCTCTTAATAAAGAGCTTGATTTGGGATTTTTTCAAGCATAACTGAGTGGAAAAACACCCCATCTCCATTCCCCGGCACCATGCCTGCAGGAAGCCTGGGTGAGCAGGCTACCGAGCCTCACGGAGACTCCGCCAGCCACTTGGTGGTGGCGTGTGCAAATGCCTTGAGGGCCCAGAGGCCCCAGAGGCCCCAGGAATGTTGCCGACTGAAAGTGGAGCCAGCCCCCAGCCCTGTCTCTCTCCTGAGTTCCCCATTCTCCCGACGGTTCTCCACGTCACAGCTCTGGCTCGGTTCCCGCTGGGAGCCAGTAACCGCTCAGGACAGCTCTGGGGACGGCGCCACCTCCTCAGGCTGGCTTTGACCCGGGAGTGGAAGGCGGGAGGGCCTGGCCTTGTCAGGTGAGGCCTTCTTCCCAGCCACACCCCTGCCCATGTTGGTCCCCCTGGGCCCTGGAAGGGAAAGGCGTGGGCAGGGGGCACAGGGCCAGGAGGGGCCCCTGGGGAAGATGGCAGCCGCCATGAGGCGGGCCTACGGACCCGCTCCAGGCAGGAATTCTCTGGGCCAGAAATAACTGCCTCCGCGCCACTGCACAGCTGCCCGCAGCCTGAATTAGCGACCCCGGGGGACCGGACGCTCCTTCCATGGGAACCCGGCCTGGAGCGCCTGCCGCCTGCTCCACCCCCGAGCCCGCAGGCGGCCCCAGAGGGGGGCCCAGGGGCTGTGCAAGAGGCTCCTTCCTGCGAGAGGAGAGCCGGGGCGAGCGCACCTAGCCGCAGACCCCCAACTGAATCCATCCCCAGAGGCCGGGACCTGGGGGAGGCCTCCGCAGGTCTGGGGACAGCCACTGGGACACACTTTCCTCGTCCCTGGGCCAGGAGCCCCCGTGAGAGGTCCTGGCCCACCCAGGCTCTGCCCCCAAGTGTGGGACCCCTGGCGGCCTGAGTCCCCCACACCTTTACACACTTTGCGGAGGATGCGCATGGCCCCATCCTTGGCGTTAAGACCCAGCTCACAATGGGACACACAGCAACCGTGGTGGGAACACGCACCATGTGTACACACATCTCTCTGCACACGTGTGTGCCTGGCTCACCCCGATACAGGGGCCGACAGCTCTGCAGCAGGCGCCGTCCCCACACGCTCACCCCACATGGCTGCTCCCTGCAAATCCCGCTTCCCCACAAGTGTCGCCTGGCAACCGGGTGTTTATTAAGGAGGAGGAAGGACAGGCCTCTGTGCAGCGCCCGCCCTGCCGCCGGCTCTCCCACGGCACAGGGTGCACCAAGCACCAAGGCTGGGTCAGCTAGGGCCTCCTTCTAGGGTGGGGGACAGGGGAACCGCCCCAGAGCCTCTGAGCTGTCAGAGTGTAGCCCCCACCCACAGATGGGACCAGAGACCCTCCCCACCAGCCCCCAGGGCACCTTCCCAAACGTTCTGGTGGCCCAGAATCCACGGAGTGTTGGATAAAAATATAGCTCCTGCCCCCATGTGGGGACAGCCGACTAGGGACCCTGGGCACGGTGTTTTCACGCCCCAGTCAGGTTTGAGGAGCAGTGTGACAGAGGAGGACCGACCCTCTCACCTGCCTTGGGGATCAAGCACCCCCACAGCTGCTGCCCACTCGGTCACTCACTTGCCCCCACATCAGGCACTGTCACTACATCAGGTCCCATGATTCACAGGGACCCCGCTGGACAGGGCTGGCCCTCCTGCAGGCTGTGAGCCGCTGATCAGGGACCCCACAGGTGCCCGGAGAAGAGGGTTGGGTGGAGGCCCCCCAGAACCTTCCAGCTAAGTCCCAGGCACTGAGAGTTAAGGTGGCCTCTGCCCTCCGGAGCAGTCCTAGGCCCCAGCTGGCTGCAGAGGGACAAACGCCAGAACAGAAAATGGACACAAGAGCTGCAGCCCCCAAGAGCCTCACACCCACCTGCAGGAATCCGCCCTGAGTGGGACAGAGCTCAGGCCGGCCCACGGAGCAAGGGGAATGTGTGCTGGGTGCCTGCTGACTGGAGAGCCTGCTGGCCCTGGGATCGCACCACAGTGGGAGGGATCTGGGGGCTGGCCAAGAGCCAGACAGCCACCACAAGGGGACCTGGGGGCGGGGGACTCACGGTGGGAGGGGCTGGGCCTGGCTCTGGGGCCAGGGACCGGCGAGGCAACAGCAAGAGCCAGGAGTGGCCGACCCCCACCCAGAAGCCCCCCTGCAGGCCTGTGGGGACCCCATCAGCCCACAGAGGCACCCTCTCCGGGGCCCCACCTTGGGCCCCGACCTGGGCAGGACCGTCTCCCCAGGAGGAAGAAGCTGAGCCCACCTTCCCAGCACAGGCTCCTCACTGCCCTGGATCCAAGGGCAGCCCCTCGGTCCCTGGATAAACGGGTTCTGGTGCAGGCTCCCTGGTGACCTCCAGGCCACCCTGGGGGAGGCCGTGCCTCTCTGGGCCCCCATGCCCGACGCAGAGCCCTTGAAGCCCCAGCGGTCCTGGGGGAGCAGACCGCGTGAGGACTGCCCTCCCGCCCCAGCCCTGGCTCCACCTGCCTGAGCTCTGTTCTTCCTCCCAGAGAGCGTGGACAGCCCAGAACCTGCCCAAGGGGTGGCCTGAGGACCCCCTGGAGAGGCTTGGCCCAGGCAGGGGGACGGGCTGGAGGCCCCCGACTCTGGAGCTTTCATTTTACAGACGGACACACAGGGACCCAGGGAGAAGAAAGTCCTGGTCATGCAGTAAGCTGAAGGCCCAGTAGGGCCTCCTGTCTCCCCTGGGTGCCTCTTCTCAGGTCTTGGGGACCCCCCTGCAACCAAGCAGACACCCTCACCCACATTGCTGAGCTGGGCACAAGGCCCCAGGGCCCAGCCCCTCCAAGGGGGCCTGGGCAGCCCTGCTCACTCCTCACAGGGAGCCTCGCCCCCTGGACGCCCTCAGTTCCCACTGCTGGACCTCAAAGGCCGTGCGGAGGCTGGGATGCTGGGAGTCTGGCCCCGGCCCTGCCCTCCCTCCGCCAGCCGTGTTATCAACAGCGGTGACATCTAAAAAGGACCCAGACCCTCAGAACGCCGACCTCAGAGCGAAAGTAGCTGGACGGGCTCTCATCGTCCAGCACTGCTGCCCCCCACGCCTCCTGAGGCTGCTTCCCCTCCACGGCCACCCGGGGCCCCTGCTGCCCTTGGCCCTGACATTTACATGCTACCGCTGCCGCCAGCATCCTCGGAAGAGCCTGCCCAAGGTCAGGGCCAGCGGCCCTCTGCGTGCACAACAGGGCGTGGCTCCGACCGCACTCAGGGTCAGGCACGTTCGTCTCAAATACAAGGGTCACCTCTGGCCCAGGCCACGGGGAGGGAGGACACACTCCTATGAGGAATTGTGGCCTCAAAGTGCAAAGGGCCTCCAGTGCCAGGCCCAGGGGGCACATCGGCCCCCTTCATCCTTCTGTCCAGGCCACGGTCACCTTCCCTACTCGGCCACGCCCCACGGGCCCTCCCTCTCACCCTAGATCTCTCCAGGCCTGGCCCCAGCCTCCCTTTCATGGGCTGAGCTGTGTCCCCTCCAAGTTCTTTTGTTGGACCCCAGCCCCCACGACCTCAGAATGTGACCACACTTGGGGGTGGGGTCTTCAAAGAGGTGATGAACGTAAAACGAGGTCCCACCAGTGGACCCTTATCCAGTACAACCATGTCCTTATACGAAGAGGGAATCAGGACACAGACACACGCAGAAGAACGACCATGTGAGAACACAGGGAGGAGACGTCTACACGCCAAGGACAAAGGCCTCAGGAGAAACCAGCCCTGGCGACACCCTGACCTCAGACCTCCGGCCTCTAGGACGGGGAAGGAATACATTGGTGTGGTTTAAACCGCCCGGTCTGCGGGGTTTTGTTATGGCGGCCCCAAGCTGATGAATATACCCCACAAGTGCCACCACATCCTGAGGTCCCTCCCCGTCCCCTGGTGGGTCCTGGCTCACTCCCCAGCTGGGAGCCCCCTGGGGCGGGTGTGGCCACGACGCCTCATCCCCGCTGAGTTCCAGACGCTGGGTGAAGAGACACAGGGGAGTGGCCGGGGGTCTGGCTGCCCGGACGGAGAGATAGCCAGACAGTGATGACTCCCCAGCCAGGGTGGGGGCCCCTGGTCCCCTCCCAGCATTGTTGTCCTGGGGGATAAACTGAGGCTCGGGGCAAGTCACCTGCCAGGTCACAGAGAGCCCAGGCCAGCCCCAGAACCCCAATGCCACCTCCATCCCACCGCTCAGGGCGCCAGTCCAGGGAGGCCGTGAACATTCAACCCCATGTCCCGCGTCCCCTAGGCGCTGTGGAAATCGTCCCCGGACGTGAAGACCTGACCTGCCAGCCCTGAGGGGGCCCTGCTTCCTGCTGCCACCTGCCCCACCACAGACCCCACTCCTGGGCAGAGGGGGCCACCTGCCATCACTAGTGGGACGCAAAGTGCCCCCCATTCCCTCTCCCCACACCCCAGGAGCCATGGCTGTCTTTGGCATTTCCCAGAGCTGGGGTCACACAGAGGCAGGCTTCCTGCGCTGCCAGGAGCAGCGGTGGCAACAGACCCCCAGGCCCAAGCCCCTGGCCTGTGCACAGCTGGGCCCAGGGAGTTTCCGACAAGAGCGGCCGTGCTCGGCCGTGCTCAGCCGCGCCTCCCCGCCCCCCCCCCCCCCCCACCGCGGCCGAGACAAGGGAGGGAGATGTCCAGACGACAGTGATGGGGTCCCCCCCCAGGCGCTAATCAGAGTTCTGGGCGGCCCTGGCACGGGAGACTTCAAACGACGCAGTGTTTGCGCTTAATGGGCTGAAATGCTCGAAGCTGAGGACCCAGCTGGGCCATTATGCCAGCCAATTTGCAGAGACTCTTGGAAGCACCGCGTGCAGAACTGGCTGAACGAGGCATGCCATGTGACCGGAAATGGGACGGTAGCCACAGGACGTAGGAGTCAGGGTCGCCACACAGGACCTAGGAGCAGAGCTCAGGTTGTCGGGGGTGGGTGGGTGTGACGGTGGGGGGGGGGGGACACACCAACACAGGTGTGTGCCAGCGGAGCACACCTGCCTGATGGGCCCTCAAGTTTGGTCCCGATGATCCCGCCACATGCAATGCCCATCTAATTTCCTGCCTTGCGAACACTCCTATTCATCCCTCGAAACCCATACCGAGGGCTCTTCCTCGGGGAGGTTCCTGAACGAGTCCAAGAGCTCCTCAGTGTCCCTCAGCCACTTATGGAGCACCCACTGTGTGAACAGTCAAGGGCAGCCTGCACAGAGCCAGATGCAGAGTAATAAAGAACAGGCAATGTGTCCGGCAGTTACGAGTGCCAGCAGGACCATCAACACAGTGAGGGGTGTTTCAGGCCTGAAAGAAGGAAGAGGCGAGCCCCCTGGCTACCAGGGGGTCCAGCCCATGCCCAGGCCGTGGGGTGGGATGGTGACAGAGCGGCAGGAACAAGGAGCCCTGTGGGCGGGCAGAGCAGGGCTGGAGACACGGTGGTCTCCCCAGTCAGTGGGGCCACCCCTCCCAACCCCCAGGACATTGGGCGATGAAAAGTGAGGGTCCTGTGGGACACCCACTGCCCCACAACTGGGTCTTCACGGTTCAGAGTACACAGAATGGCCCAGCAGGGGCGAGCCAAGACCTACTGGGGGGCGGGGGGCCCTCCTGGGCCTCCTCAGGGCACTCCCTGTTCACCCCACACAGAGGATGGGCCCTGGGAGACCCCTGCACACACGTTTTGCTTGGAAGGTACACCTGTGCACACAGTGGGGCCTCACCCCCAGGGCACCGACAGACGGAGGAGTCACAGGCTACGCGGCACCATGCACTTGGGTGTGTGCACACAGTAGCCCTCACTCTCAATGGACCACGCACTCAGTAGTGCCTCACATCAAGTGGGGCTGTGGATGTGGGGGCCATGCACCCAGAAGGGCTTTACCCTCTGTGGAGTCATAAACCAAGAAGAGCTTCACTGGAAGGACACAGGTTGTGCGCACAGTAGGCCCTGGTGCCCTGTGGCCCCGCCTCCCACCACACAGTGGATGGCATGGCCCAGCCGGTGGGGGTGGGCACCTCCCACTGGCCGCCTGCCTGCCCACCGGCCCCCTAACTGCAGACCTGGGCCCTGGGGAGTCTTGCGTGCAGCGCGCCGATTCGCCCATCCTGGCTCCACTCCAGCCGCCAGTGTCTGAATCGATCCCCTAATAACTCGATCCATTATGTTGGAACGGAATTCTTGGAAACCAGCAGGAAAAGGCAGGCTTCTGTGAATTGTCTGAGTCATTTTTTTTAAACTAACAATGGGACGCCTCTCCCCTCCCCAGTGTGGCGGGCTGTCCACGCTCGCTGCCGCTGCTGCTGCTGCTGCTGCTGCATCCGGGAAGACAGGGGTGCCCCTGCTGCGGGAGGGAGCATGGGCACGGCTGGGGGAGGGGGCTGCTGCTGAGGGAGGGGGCACGGCTGGGGGAGGGGCTGCTGCTGGGGGAGGGGGTGTGGGCGTGGCTGGGGTGAGGGGCTTGGGCACAGCTGGACCCCAACAGCCTGGGCAGAGCGGGGTCTCCCCTTCAAGCCCTCCTGGGCCCTGCCCCTCCCTCCTCCAGCTTGGCTGCATCACAGCCTCTCCCCCTGGCATCCAGCCTGGCCTGGGGGCTTGGGCTGCCCACGGCTGGGGATGTGGGGCTGGCAGCCCCTCCAGGAGGAAGATGGTCAGCCCCACGTGTCTGTGGCCAGGAGCTGAACATGCATCTGGCTGATGGCGAGTGTCACTCCATCTCTAGGTCTCCAGGCTCCTCAGAGCACATGTCTTCCGGGGGTCCGGTTCCACCAAGGGTGGGCTCTGGGAGGGAACCTGGGCCAAAAGCAGGGAGAGGGGCCTGCGCTCAGCCCTTGTCCCTGGTGGTGGCATTGGGGCCAAGGGTGACCGAGCCAGACCCTTGGGCCCAACTGCCTGTTGCAGGGGTGAGCCAACTGAGGCAGCTCCCGCACAGCATGGGGTCAGCGGTCAGCGCTTCTGCCAGGCGCTGTTTCGAGTGCGCAGATGTCACCTGATCTGGAAAACAGGAGCCTCGGGAGGCATGTCCACTCCAGGACACGGCGTTTCGGGAGCTGGAGGATTCTCTCGCATGGTGCGCACCACACTTTCAGGCCAGACCCTCAGGGGTCCCCAGGTCGCCGCCCTCCTCATCCACACCCTGCACAGGCACGCGGGGTCTAGCCAGAGGCCGCCTGACGGACTGCTGCAGAAGCAGAGAGAGCAGCCGACTGTCTCCGGATGATTCCATCATGCGAGCAGTCAAGGGACTTGCAAAACCTTAAAACGCCCCTCTTCTTTCTAAGCTTTTATGTCTTGGAAAACATAGTCAATTTTTCACAAAAGAAAGTGCTGTATTAACACATGGTGGGTTTGTTATGGTCAGTTTAAATGAATTACTAAACAGCAACTTCTAAATTTCTTGGTTTTAATGCCAACAAGGCAAAATTAGACAGAATCCCATCGCAGAAGCTCCCTGGGGCCTCAATTAATTGGTGAGTGTGAAGGAGTCCCAAGACCCCCGAGTTTGGGAACCTCCGTTTCGCGGCCTGGAGAATAGAATACCCTGCTGAGTGGTCAGCAGACAACCCCTGGGTGGCTGGGCGTGTCACGCAGTGCAAGGGGCTCCTGCACGCATAAAGATGTGCCCCATCCCCACCAGGGGGCTCAGACCCACCCCCACTGCCTGCTGGGCCACGAAGCTCCTGCCCCCCCACCAATGAGCTCCCATCCCCCACCCCACATGGGGCCTCCTGCTGGGCCCCAGCATCCCAGGTCCTGAACCCGCCCATCTCTCAGTGACCCGCCCCGGACAGCGCCCTGTCCCTCCACAGGCCACCTCCGGGTTCCAACTGGTGCCCGTAACAACCACAGTGTGATACGCCCCCCCCAACCCAGCATCCCCGGGGGACGAAGTGCTCCAGGCCCTCCCAGCCACTCGAATGAACGCCATTCTCACAGGGCGGCTCCACGCCCCCTCACCCAGCATGGCCACTGCCCCTGCAGACACCCCCCTGCTGTCTGTGGGAGGACTAAAGATGTCACCACAAGGCTGGCCCAGACCTTGAGGGCCTCAGATTGGGGGCCACTCAGTGCTTGAAGGGTCCCTCATGGAGGAACAAAGGCCACCCTTCCCACGGGCAGATCCTTGCCCCTGAGAGGATGCAAAGCCACCCCTCCTGGGGCAGGGACCCCCCGCAGCCCACCCCCACCCTCAGGAGAGTTGCCTACAGGGCTGAGGGCCAGTGTCCATCCCCGTGGCTGCAGGAAGCCCGCTCAGAGGGAACTGGGCACTTTCACAACAAATCCTCTAATTAGGGAATTCCTGAGCTCCGAGGGGCACGGCACGCGGCTACCTGCTGTTCCCACTCTCAGGGTTCCCTCCACAAGCCGGTGCCACGCACTGCCCGGGCTGAGCGTGGGGGCACAGAGCTCTGAAAGAAGCCCGAGGGGTGTCCTTTGCACGTAGACATGGATGGCACATTTTAGAGAAACCTCCCACCAGCCACACACGCTTCTGGAAGCTTCCTTAGGGCCAAGGTTCAGGGTTGTGAGGGTTTGCAATTGAGCAGCTGGCTCTGGACGGGGCAATAGCATCAAGGAGGCTGGACCTCGGCCTGTGGCCAGCAGGTAGGGCGAGGGGGGCTTGCTGCCCGGAAGGGGAGGTGTGGGGTCTGGATAGCGTCACGCAGTCCAGGACCAGCTCCCACAGCCCGGGCGGCTTTCCCAGGAAACCTCCCCCAAGTTCGGCCCTTATTCTTATGGCCCCTGGTGATCCCCCGGCCTCCAGGGCTCTCACCCCAAGGAGGAGTGCTTCTCAGAAGGGGTCTCTGAGAAGGAGGCTCCTGAGTACCACAGGGGCTGCGGCGAGCAGCCCAGGAGGATGGGGGCGCATGCTGATGTGGGCGGACAGGCACAAGAGCAGAGGGCTCCGCAAGCACAAAGGCTTGGCGGGGGGACCAGGACAGGCTCAGTCAGCCACGGTCCAGGGTGCACAAAGGGAGAGGGCTTGGGCATGGGGTCGGGGCAGAGCTGGACGTGGGGACCTGGCCAGCCAGCCCCTTGGGGCGCCTGCACCAGGCCACACCTGGGTCCCAAGGCAACTCCCCATGGTCGGTGCCGAGCAGCTGCTGGCCCACATACTGGACACTCTGGCGGCCCAGAGCTCGGTCACCCAGAGCTGTAGGACCCTCGGCAAGTCCCTCCCCCCACTCAGAAACACCTTTCCCAGCCTGCCTGTGAGGGGTCGGCTCAGCCCAGGGCCCTCCCAGCTGTGAGCAGCAAGCCTGTATGGGCACCCCAGAGGCCAGGCCCCCAGACCCCTCCAGAGGCGGGTCCCACCCAGAGCAGAGGATGTGCCGGAGGGGACACTGGAAGGTTGGCATGGCAACCGCGAAGCCAGCCCCGGCCTCAACCAGCATCCCTCGCGGGAGAAGGAAACACATTTCCTCATTAAAGTCGGAGAGAGCACACTGATCCTTGCACGCTTGTTAGCGGCCTGGGGGGCTCTGCAGGGGGAGGAGAGTTTTGACTCGCTTCACACTGACCTGGTTTCCCCCCACCTCTCTCTGTGTCTCCTGTCTTTTACAGTAAAACTCCAACCCAGGGGCCACAGAGGCGGCCACCCGGCCTGGCCGTCAGACTCGTCAGAGCTCCCGGGCCCCACGGGCCCCACTCTGCCACACTGTGCTCCTGGCCAGTCACACATGCCCTCGGGTCCCCGTCCTAGAGAAAGAGCCGGAAGGTGTGGGGAGGGTGGGTGGTGCCCAGCCTACTGTGGGGAGCGATGTCCAGAGGCGAGCCCGCCCCGAGCCCACCACGCAGCTGAGCGCGAGCGGCACCCCGGGAGGGGCGGGCGGGGGACTCTCTCTTCCCGCCTGCCCGGCCTCCAGAGCTCGGCAGATAAACAGTCTAAATTAGGAATTAAAACATCCCTCGCTCCCACCAGCCGGCAGGTCGTATTTCAAACGGGCAGGAAACACCCCAGCCGCCACCACCGCCAGCCCCAAACTTTCCGACGTGATTCTGCGGGTGATTCCACGGAATCCAGCCACGCAGAGGGGCGAGGCCGCAACGGGGCACAGCCCGCCCAGCCTGGGCCGGGCGCCGGGCCTGAGAGATGGACAGAGGGCGGTCTCCCTGAGTGGCGGGCACAGGGCTGGGCTCCTCCAGCTGCCCCCCCGGGGAAGGCTCCGGGGAGCCAGGCAGCACGGTGGGGAGCCCCATGGCCATCGGGGTGGGGTGCGGCACCGGGAATGGCTAATGCCCTCCCGATGGCCCTGCCCTCCCCACCCTAGAGAGGCTTCAGTGGTCACTGGGCAAGGACGTCCACCCTGCATGGGGGTCCGTGGAGGGCGTAGCCGCAGGGCACCCCTACCTTGTGCATCAGGGCTCCCCCCAGACTCCCTGCCCAACCACTCCCCATGGGACCTGCAAGGGCCCTGGCTGGGACGGGGCACGACCCCCGGACGAGGGAGCTCTGTGTGGAACTGCAGGCATGAGACAGTCGACATAACTCAGGAGCTCGCTCCTGAATTCCTGATGCCCAGCCCAGGGCTGGGAGCTGCCCACTCCACCAGGTGGGTCAGCCTGTGGGCCGGGAGGCAGGGGAAGGAGCGCCGGGGCTGGTCCGGAGAACACCACCTCCACGGGGGTCCAGGAAGAGAACTTGGGACCAAGGCCCAGGTGGGAGAAGGCCCACTGGCACCGGGTGGGGGGAGCCTGCACTGGAAGGAGGGCCCAGAGAGCCCCCTGCCCTGCGTGGCGCCCCAACACGCCCACCATCTGGGTCTGGCCCAGGCCGGGAGGAGAAGGCACTTCCTGGGGCGTCTGTTGCCACTGGGGACCCTGCTCTAATCCCTCTGCTGACACCCCCACATGGGGCACGTGTCTGGACAGTGACCTTCCCACTCTGGCCTGCACAGTGGAAGCCACTGGCCAGGTGGGAGGGTACCTGGGGCCGTCCCTCTTGGGCTGTCACCCTGACCATGTACAGCCACAAACCCCAGCCCACACCCAGCCACAACGGGCCAGCAGACACCAGCTCAGCCACGCCTCAGGCCACACGTGCTGGCCACAGCAGCTGTGAGAGGAACAGAGAAGGCTGGAGGGATCGACCCACAGAGCCTGGATGGCCGGAGTGGACACTGGGGACCCGGCCCCGACCACCACCCAGCCTGCTGCAGCCCTGTCCCGCCTCGGGCTGGCAGGGCCCGCGGAGCCCCCTGGAGACAGCCCCTTCACATGGCCACTAGCCTGATGTTTCTGCCTGGACACTCCCGGCCACGAGGGAGTCACAGCCACCCGGCCCCTTCTGCCTTTGGTCAAAGCCTCCATTAGCAAGTTCAAGTTGATGTTCCTTCCAGAAAAAATCCTCACAGCACTGGAGAAGCTGAACTAAAACCACACAGCCACACACAGAAGCCGGCCCAGAGACACCCGCCGGGGCCCCACACACCCTGGGCGCTTCTGGGGCTGCGAGTGCTGATGACCTACGGCTCCTGGCTCCGTGTGGGGCCCCGGCCACTCCAATGTGAGCCCATCAGGCTCAGGGAGCCGAGCAGGAGTGCATGGCAAGGGTGACACAGGCTCCCGGGGACATCCCTCTGATCCAACACCTGACCTCAGCCGTGGTGTCGGCCCAGACTGGGGTTGCCCTGCGTGTGGCGTGGACTGGTGGCAGGGATGGGGCACCACTGAGGCTTCCAGGCCTCCGCCCCTGCCTGCCACCTGTCCATCAGTCCCTCCCTCCATCTGCCTGCTGCTCACCGGAGGAAGGAGAACAATTTCCAGACCCCACCCCACCACCCAGGACCCCACGGGGCTGTGAGATGGCCGCCATCCCTGTCCTGAGGGCGAGACCCAGACCCAGCTTCCTCTCTTCTCAGAACCAGTGTCCCTGGCTCCCTGGACGCCCAGCCTGAGAAAGGGCCAGGCCAGGCCTGGCAGGTCCTGGAGAGATGGACGCAGCCACGGGCCAGGGAGCTCCACTGGCCACGGACAGACCTGAGGCCTCGGGCCTGGAACTGCTGCCCGCGGCCCAGCCCACCTCTCTCCCCTCTCTGGTTGCAGCACCCCTATTCCAGCAGACCCCAAGATTGCGGCCCCTGGCATCAGAAGATCACACTACTATCTGGAATGATCTAGAACCTTCCCTCCATCCTCCCTCTGCCCCGACTGTGTGTTTACTGAGCACCTGAGTTATTGGCCTCAGGTCCCAGGCAGAAGCACCCCCTTAGCTCATCCCGGACGGGCAGGGGGCTCTCCAGGGCTTGAGACCTCCAGCCCGGGCCCACCTCCACACGCTGCCCTGTCGTGGGGGCCCCGGGGGCTGCAGGACGGCCTCCCCTTTCACCCGGGAAGGCAGCCGGACCTTGTGAGGGGCGCTGTCTGTGGAGGGCAGCCGGGCGGGGCCACACAGAGGCCAGGGCCACACAGGGCTGTATATTTAGGTGGCGGTGGCTGTGGGAACAAGTGCTCCCCCCATGAGCCCTATTTTGGGCCCCCGGCTTAGATGCTTGCCTGCTAGAGTATTTCAGAGTGGGGTGCTGTCGGGGGACCCTGAGGCTGGTAGCAGAGAGTTGACAGAGGGGGTGTGGCTGGAGGGCCCCACATGGGCCGGGAACCATGTGCCAGGAGGGTGTGGGGGAGGCCGGGCCAGCCTGGAGCTGCCCCCGGGGAGCCGCCTGGGGGCTCAGGAAGACCAGAGAAGCCCAGAGCTGAAGGCAGGGCCCAGCCGGGGCCTGTGGGGTCCAGGGAGGTGCTGTGGGCTGCGCTGCCTCCCAGAGAAATCCAGCCCCCAGAACCTTGATGAGTCTGCATGTGGAGGTGGGGTCTTTAGAGAAGTGATGAGGAAAACAAAGCCCCTCGGGTGGGCCCTAATCCCGTGTGACTGCGTCCTCATAAGAGGAGGAGATTGGGACACAGACACATGGAGACGACCCCATGAGGACACAGGGAGGAGACAGCCATCTACACTCCAAGGACAGAGGCCTCAGGAGAAACCAGCCCAGCTGACGCCCGGACCTCGGACCTTGGACTCCGGGACCCGGAGCAAATACATTTAAGGTTTAAGCCACAAGGTCTGGAGAATTTGTTATGGCTGCTGGAGTGGACTAAGCGAGGAAGCAAGGCTGGGGGCGTCCTGATCGCTCCAGAACAAGGCAACCCCAGAATGAGGGGGTGGGGGAGGGGCTGCTCAGGAGTCTGAGGGGCTTGGTGCCCCCAGCAGATCCCTGAGCTGGGTTCACGGCTCAGCCTGAGCGAGCAAGGAGCTTTTGGGGAAATCGGGGTCTACAAGACACACTAGGCTTTGCCCTGACAGAGACTCCCATTCCCATCAGGGTTCTGTCCAGACCACCTCCTCCAGGAAGCCCTCCCCATGCAGCAGCACACCCCTCAACTATGGGGGGTGACTTGGGCAGGGCCACCTGCCT
Source organism: Equus asinus (assembly GCF_041296235.1). NCBI lineage: Eukaryota > Metazoa > Chordata > Mammalia > Perissodactyla > Equidae > Equus > Equus asinus. Next base: position 48,813,007 of record NC_091803.1, read on the forward strand.
CCCACCCAGCACCCACTCAGGCAGCTGGAGGGCACCCCAGAGCTGCCAGAGCACCAAAATCCCGGTCCAGCAGCCTCCACCTGGCTTGAGGGTGCTGCTGGCACCTCCTGGCACAGCTGACCCTGTCCTAGAGCCAGGCCGTAGGCAGACGGCTGGACCATGAGAGCTTCGGATCCCCACTCTGGGGCCTGCCACACAGTAGGGCCTCAAATCCTTGGCTGGAGAGACAGGAGAAGGGGTCATTGATGGCCACCACAAATGCCCACTGAGTGCAGCCCCGGGCATCCGGCTGGCATCAGAAGAGACCGCATCACATGGGCTCCCGGGGGTCAGCCAAGAGCATGGATGGTCGCCGTGGGCATCCCACGCCCGCCTCCCTCCCATCACAGGATAGGGTGGGGGCCATGGGAATCCACCCTCGCTTCCCCTGCCCGTGCCCCTTGGGACTGTGGTCCACCTCCCGGGGTACATGTGCCCACGCTCCTTCTAGAATGTCTTCCCACCACCAGTGGGCCTGGGGATGAGCGGTCACCTCCGCGGGCTGTTCCCCTGTGCGTGCACTTTACTGAGCACCTACGACATCCCGGCCCCCGGGCACCGCAGACACAGTGACCCCAGCAAAGAGCCCAACCTCCAGGGCTTCCCTTTCTAGCAAAAAATACACCATGGGTTCCGGGCGCCTCCCTTTTCCACATCTGAGACAGCCCACGTGTGGCCCTGGAAGAGGGGGTGAAGAGCGGATGGCGGGGACGCCCATGGAGATGGCATCCAGGGAGTCAGGTGGACGGCCGAGGGGTCTCTCATCTGGGAGCAGCCTCAGTCGCGCTAAATTGCTTTATGTAACTCGGGCCAGGCCGGTACACCAGGAGCCTGGCTGGGGATTAGCGACGGCGTTGCCACGGCAACCTGATTAGTGGGAAACGTGTTGTCTTAGGGAGTGCAGCGCTGGCCTGTCGGCGAAGGTAAAGGAAACCCCAGAGATTCATTAGCAACAGGTTCCCATGGCAACCGCGCCAAGCTCATTAATAATTTTTTTTATTTCAAGTGTGGGTGTTGAAATCCTCCAGAGGGCTGACGGAAGGATGGATGCCGAGCAAACACACGCGCACCGGCGACTCCCACCCGCGGCTCGGCGCCGCCCGCCCAGGCTGCACGCCGCCAAGCCTTGCGCCGCCCCACCCGTGAGCCCACCTGTGCGCCCGGACGTGGCTCCCACGCGCCTGCCCCACCTGGATGGTCCACGGGGGGCAGATCCAGACCAGAAGGGCCGCTCTAACCCAGGAGGCTGCTGAGACCCCGCTTCTAAACTGACTGGCAGGGCTACCCACCTCCCAGGCGGACGCCCCGGCAGCGTCTGCGGGAGGGGAGGCAGTGAGCACCCTGCTCACACGGGCGAGCTCTGGCGGGGGCGGGGGTGGTGCTGATGCCCACCGGCTGCCTCCTCTGGCACCACCAAGGCTGCTGCAAAGCCAGCGGCTCAGAGACCCAAGTCCAGCAGGGTGAGGGGTCAGGAAGGAGGCGTCGCTCTGGAAAACACTTTGGCAGCTCCTCAAACGATTCAACAAAGTTCCCCTCTGACCCAGCAACTCCGCTCCTGGGTACGTGCCCAGGGGACTGAAGACAGCGCAAATGAAACTTGCACATGACTGTTCACGGTAGCTCCATTCACAGCAGCCTGAACGGAGAAACACTCGAGTGTCCATCAATGGGGAATGGGGGACACGTGCCCATCCAGACAATGGCATATTACGCAGCCATGAAGAGGAAAGGAACTCTGACCCGCCACAATACAGATGAACTTGAGCACATCGAGCCCAGGGAGAGAAGCCAGGCACAGGCCACGTGGTGCGAGTCCATTTCTGCGAAATGTGCAGAAGAGGCAAATCCACAGACAGAAAGCAAACTGGCGGGTGCCAGGGGCTGGGGGAGGGGGTGGGGAGCAACTGCTAACGGGGATGGGGTCTCCTTTCGGGGTGATGAGCAAGTTCCACAACCGACTGTAGTGATAGCCGCATAACTCGGACCCAACGGTAAAAACCACCAAATTGCGTACTTTATGTGAGCAGGTTGTGTGGCGTGGGAATCACATCTCAACAAAACTTTGAAAGAACAACAAGGGGTGCCTGAGTGGGCCTGCCTGGGCTCCGAATCCCGGGGCTGTGCAGGGACCCGCTCTGAGCCTCAGTTTCCTCATCGGTGGACAGCACTCAGGTGCTGAAGTGCCCCTCCAGGCCGGGACAGAGCGAAGAGCTCCCTGCACCGAATGGGAGGAACCTCCCCATCACTGGCACCGTGCTCCAGGGTCAGAGGCGGCCGGCCCTCACCCACAGGGCACTCCCATCTCCTGCGGGCAGGAACGTGACCCGCAGCCCAGCACAGCCGTCCAGGCGAGGGATGCCTCCCTCTCGGGAAGAACCTGACCACCCTAGCCCCGTCCCGGCCACGCGGGCGGCCTGCCCTCCTCCTCAGGTCTGAACACACTGAGTGAGGAAACACCCAAATGCAGGAGATCCTGCCACTGAGTTGCAGTCGCTTCGCTTAAATTGGTGGACGGGATCGTCTCCTGACGGTGTCTGTCTGTGGCTGCTGACGAGCGGTCACAGCAAAGGAATGTGGTGATCGGTGATCAGAGGACACACGGGGCCTGTTCGAGGCTGGGCCTGCGTGCCTGCCATTCAAGCCACACACGGGTGACAGCAGCCTACTGGTTGGGCCAGACGCAGACAGTTACCCAATGAGGAGCCACAAACCAGGGGCTGCTCCCCCACACTGAGTAGGAGGGGAGGGGTCCGCCACGCGAACTTTAGGACAGAAGAGATCATCTCGGGGCGGGAGACCACCCAAACGCTGGACAGAGGGAGAGAGTGGGGTGCTGGGACACTGCCCAACCCCAGAGCCAGTGCAGGGATGGTGGCCCCACTGGGTGCTGGAATCAGTGATGGCCCCAGGGAGTTGGCCTCGGGGCTGGCCTGGGCAGAGGGGGAGCTTCAGGCCCAGCCTGAGCACTCCAGACCTTTCCTCTGGGCTCCCCGTGTGCCCAGGCCCAGACACCCCCACCCTCCACCACGGTGCCCAGGTGCCCATTCTCCAGCTCCAAGCGAGGAAGTTCTGCTGGGCCATGACGGCGCTGATCCGATGCCGGGCGGGAGTGAGGCTGGACCCCCTTCCCCAAGTCCACCCTGTGTCTGCCCGTGGGGTTCCTGACACAGTTCCACCTTCCCTCCTTTTTCCTTGAGGCAGACTTCAACGCTAAGTCAAAAAACATGCCCTGGAATATCAAGGAAGGAGCGTTGGAAAGCCTAGATCCTAAAATGTCAAACTGTGGCCCCAGGTTTGGGATCTGTGAGCCTCTGTGCCCCAGGCCCACCCAGCAGGCCATTACCCGGACACCGCTTCTGGCTTCTAGAACATTCCTCAGGATGATGGTGTACACCTCCTGCCCCCACCTTCATGTACTCGCAGCGCTGTGCTCAGCTCACGTGGGTCGTTCCCAGGTGGTGGCCCCGTCCCTATCCCCATGTCCCACACTTGCCCAACCTCCTTCTGTCTCCACTGTCGGCACCTTCTCTGTCTCCAGCGCTCCGTGGAGACCTCCCCAGAGTGCCTTGCTCGCCCCCTGCGGGGCATTCTATGCGACCCAGAACTCCCACTGAACCCTAAGGTCAGTGGCCTGGAGGACACGGCCGCCACACGGGAACTTCAGCGCACCAGCCCGCCACACCCGAGGGCGCAGCCAGCCTTGCCAGGCACATCGTCCCTCCCAACATCCCGACATCATAGGGACGGGGCGGGCCTGTTCTGTGGCCAGAGCCCAGGACCAGATCGCGTCCTCCTTCCTCTCTACGAGGCGCTAATGCAGGCTGACTCATCAGGCTGGCGACTCTCGCAGAGACAAAGGGACACGGCAGGATGGTGCCGCCTGCCCCCACCTGGCCCCACCTTCCCGGCAGGCGGTGGCCGCTCCCCGTGCTTCCAGGCCCGTGCTTCCAGGCCGGGGTCTGTCCCTGCGGCAGGCTGGTCTGCTGGGACTGGGTCCGAGGTCCGAAGTGGGCACAGACCTCCTGCTGGGCAGACCCGCCAGGCCCACCAACGCGGGCACCCTCTTCCAGGGGGAACACCAGAGACGCTTCCAGGCCCCGAGGCTGCGGGCCCCCCACCAGATGCCCTCAGCTGTCCGTCTCCCTGTCCCCACGCCAGGCTCCTGACACCCATCAGGCCCTGCTGGGGACAGTGGACAGGGGCCACCCCCAACCACCTGACCACCGCTCCCCAGCAGCCCATCAGCTCCCCATGTTTTAATTATGCCCACCTGCCTTGACCTTCACACTCCGGCCTCCGCAGGTCACCCCCTATCCCCACCCTGGACACCGTTCAGCCGGAAGTGGCAGTGGTCGCCCTCAGCCATAGCAGGGCCTGGGTCTCCTCTGTCTGCCTGTCCCCTACTGTCACACACAGCCAAGTGCTGCTCCTCATCCCCGAACACGGCCCTGGGAAGCCCAGGGTCACCAGGAAACAGCCTCATGGCCTTGAGATGCCCCAGGCCCTCTCGAGCTGGGCTGGGGGCACGGGGACCCCAGAGAGCTGGGGCCTGAGGCAGCACACCCTCATCACCCAAGAAAGCCAAGGGCCAAGCTCTGGGGTCAGTGCAGGGGGAGTCTTTGGGGGACCCCACCTCTAGACTGGAGCCCTTCTCTTCTCTGGACAGTGCTTCTCCGTAGCTGCTCAAAGGAAGATGCAGCTGGAGCCGAGACGGCTCCCAGATCAGGTCCCTAGCCGGAAATCAGGCCCCACTGGCCCGTCAGCCACCCGTGCACACGCTGCAGGAAGCCATCTGTCCAGCCAAGGGTCTCAGGACAGAGCCAAGCGGGGCTCAAAGTCAGGGCTCCCTGTGCAGCCGTCAGACCAAAACTGTACCCCCTGAGTCAGCAGGAAAGCCCCTGATGGCCCTGACAGCATGGAGGTGGCACTCCCTGAAAGAGGGTCCCAGACTCCCAGGGGGGTCTCCAAGGGCTGCATCCTGCAGGGAGAGGCCAGTCCAGCAGGAGAGCCCCTGAAGACCCCTGTGTCATGAACGGACCCCTCCTCAGTGAAGCCCCCCGGGCAGGGCGGGGTGAACTGGCTCCTCCTGGCAACTCCCCAGGATCCTCAGAGGACATGGGCACGAAGTCAACCGCTCAGAATCTCAGGCCGCCCTCGCAACGAGGCGCTCAGAACAACCGATCTCACGGTTGACGTTCCTCTCCCGGGGGCTCTGCTCCTTGTCGGAAAGGCTGACACGGGGCCAGGCCAACTGCGACCTATCCTACGAGGGCCTGCCTCCCATCGACGTGTCCAGTACCTCCCACGTCCCCCTCAGGGGATGGTGGAGGGTGAGCCCAGGGTGTGTGAGCTGGGGAAGGGGCCACCGTAACCAAGCACCACAGACCACGGGGTTAACCCACAGGAGCTCACCCTCTCGCAGCCCAGAGGCCGGAGCCCGAGATCAGGGTGTCGCAGGCTGGTTCCTTGCAGGGCCCTGAGGGAGAACCGGTCCAGCCTCTCCTGGCTTCTAGGGGTTACAGGAAACCCCGGGCTGCAGACACACCAGCTCAACACCTGCCTCCACCTTCACGTGGACTCCTCCAAGTCCTCTCCTCTTCTTACGAGGACACTAATCACTGGATTTGGGGCCCACCCTAGTTCAGTCCAACCTCATCTTAACTTGGTCACATCTGCAAAACCCTATTTCCCCAAAAAGTAACATTTTGAGGTTCTAGGTGGACATGAATCTTGCAGACACTACTCAGCCCAGTACACTGGCTGATGCGTGCCACACTGTGTAGACGATGGACACACCCCCACAGCCACATCCCTTGACCGTCCCCAACCCCAGGATGAGGCCCCTCTACTCTGTCCACCGTTAAGTGCCAACCGGCCTGCCCCTGGCCACTCAGCCCAGGCCTGGAACGATGCCCCCAGCGTGGGGCAGGGGTCCGGCCTCTGTCAAGCCCCCAACACTGCTGCCCCTTAATTTCTGTCTCTCTCGTGCCCTCGGCCGACTCCCCGGGGCCAGCACAGAGGGCGGAGCCACGAGCACGCACAGCTCCAGGGCCGACCCAGCCTGCTCCAGGCCGACCACAGGGGGGCTCAGGGGACATGGGGGCCGACAGCTGGGTACCGCCTTATGGACACCGGAGCCACTGAGATCCAGTCCAAGCCAGGAAGCCAAAGGCCGGGCAACTGAGACACAGCTGCCCCAGACCTGGGGCATCTTGCAGGCTGAAAGGGCTCAAAGGTCACCCCAAGGGCGCCAAACGGGCACCCGGGCCTCGGCCTGAGGCCTGGCACCTGAGAACCCGAGGGGGGCTCGCTCCTATGGGCAGGGCCCAAAGGCCCAGGGGAACCATGCTGGTGGCCGAGAGAGTCCCTCCCACAACCAGCCTCACGGCCAGCCTGGCTCCTCGGGGTCCTCCCAGGAAAGACTCGGGCCCTCAGCCCGCGGTCCAGCAGACGCTCCCCAGCAGCCAGACTTTCCCCTGGGTGACATCCTGTGCCACTGTTCCAACCAGGGGAGTGTGTGGGGAGGGGGCGCCTGCTGGCGGCATGGCTGCCCACAGACAAGCACAACCAGAGAGCTCGAGGGTCCAGCTCTCTGGACCCTCAGACCAGAACACTGAGGCCCGGCAGGCGACCTCGTCCACAAGGCCCAGCGGCTTCGGGGGGGTGACCAAGTGGCTTCAACCCCCAGGCACAGTGGGGTGCCAGCCTCTGACCTCCTGAGAGCAGGAAAGGCACCCCAGGCTCAGAGCCCACCCCGCCTCGCGGCCTTGGCCTCAGAGACACAAATTCTGTCCACCCCATGGGTGTGCGCCTTCTGGAACAATCCCCCAAGCCTCCCCCTCCCTCCAGTATCACGGCCAATGCTGTGCACCCTCCATGCCGGCTGGGCTAGTGGACCCCAGGGGAGGCCAGGAGCTCTCAGCTGGGGCCAGGAGCACGGTCAGGGGCATGTGTCCCCAGCAGGCACCCGGAGCCTCTGCCACACGGCCCTCTCACCAGCCGGCTGTGGACCAGACTGGGCACTTCACCCCCTGAACCGGGACACCTGGCAGACCCTGCTCAGTCAGTCACTGCAGATGATCAGACGTGATGTGAGGAGAAAGTGAGACATGCATGGGGCTACCACCCAGACTTCAGGAAGGAGCTACTAGCCCCCTCCTCCTACGACCAGGAATCCTGGGAGGCCCCGGCCTCCCTGAGGGGGTGGTCACTGACTCAGGCTGCTCCCCTCGAGAGGCATCAGGGTGTCCCAACCACAGTCCTCAGGCCGGTGAGGGGCCGACAGACGACCACCTCCTGCCGGGTGCAGACAGATGTGGGGAGAGAACTGGAAGGAAAAAACTGTGACAAAGGGGGAGATGGGGAGAGAGCAGAGACCAGGGCCCCCCGCTGGACACCTCAGCCCAAGAAAGGACACTGACCGGTCCCCCGCCCAGGCCGCCATCCCCCAGCGTCCGACCTCACCTGAAGGCCAGCCTGGAGGGGGGAACACTGCCAAGCCCAGAACAGAGAGGACAACGCGACCCAGCAGCCTGGCCGCCGCCTGCCAAGGGTGTCTCCACCAGTGCCAGGCCCAGGCTCCGCACACGCAGCTCCAGGCGGTGAGACCGGGACCGTGCCCACCCAGGAGCACAGGCCCGCCCCCTGGTCCTGAGCAGGCCAGGATGGCTGTGGCCCCAGCCGCTGAGCATCACTGTCCGGGCCCCGGCCGCCTCGGCCCCTCATCCAGCAGGGTTTTTATTAACATCAGCTCCCTGCTTTGCCCAAGCGCTGCCAGCCAGGCCCGCTGGATGCCGAGACGGAGGTCTGGCGCGGGGCCTTGTGCGGGAGCAAGAGCAGACAGCCGACAGGGCTGGCGACACCCCCACACAGGCTAGACCTGGGGGGTCAGGACACCGGGTCAGGCCAGGCAGCCCCTCACTCAGGGATGGGGAGCGGCTTCTGGGGTCCTCTCTCTGCCAGCCCTGCCCCCAGCCATGGTGAAAAGCCGCTGCGGTCAAGGCCTGGGGAGGACACAGCCTTGGCCCTCGACAGCATCACTTCTAAGAAGTGGGGTGCTCCCGGAGCCCCTGAAGTCCCCCCGCAGCCACAAGCTGCACTGGGCCATGGAGAGGCGGGTCCCCGCCACTTGAAGCACCCTCCTCCCCCTCATGCAGAGTACACAGAGGCGGCCGCGTCCCCCAGCCGGCACTCTCTAATTTAGCACATTCGTCACCTGTCCCCACTAATCAGAACTCCAGGCTCTGACAGCACCGCCAACACCCAGCTCCTCCCTGCAGCAGAGGAGACGAGCGCCCCGGAGCTGGGGACACCCGCGTCCCTGCCGCCTGCCCGCGGGCCACGTGGGCCGGCACACCCGCACCCCCCTCGGCAGGCGTGCGTCTGTTTGGCCGGGCCCCTTCTGAGCAAAATGAGGAGCCGCTACTCGCACTGTGAAGCCAGCACGGCAGAGCGGCCCCCATCTGTCATCCGTGGCGGGCACGGCGCTCCGGGGACGCCGCCCGAGCCTGCTGCCAACTCACTGAGCCGGGCTGCCTCCCTCCGCGCCCCATCCCGTCTGGGCTCCCGGCCCCCATCTCTGACCGGGCATCTGGGACCTAAGTCACTGCGGGCCATCGGACGGACCACACTCTTCGTGTCCGCCCAGGACGGGCACCCCCTTCAATTGCCCCCTTGGACGTTCAACCGAGGCCCATGTGCCTGGAATTGTGCCCAGTTGTGCAAAATCAACTGCTCAGGGGAGGGGAGAGTAACGGGTCTTTTGTGCTCGAGTTAAATACCGGCCTGTAGGAAACACGAAAAGAAAGAATCTTCCTAACTCAGCCTCAAGGGCCACCACCCCCTTCCTGGGCAGGCCTGCACGGGTGGGGGCGGGGACGCGTGTGCGACACCGGCATAAATAAAGCTAACGTGTTTCCGCCTGCCCTTGACCCCGGGCGGCCGGGGGTGTAGATGCGCCAGCGGCCAGGCTGCCTCGGATCCGCCCTATGATGTTTGACAGGCTGGCCCAGCCCCGCATTCCTTCGCATCCTGACCCTGGGCTGGGAGTCTCACCAATGGCTCCGGGGAGCCGGCCGCCGGGCCCACTGTGCCACAGAAGGCACAGGGAGCACCCCAGACCACTTCTGAGCACTCCGTCGTGCCAGGGGGATGCTGCAGCCTCCCCCGGTCAGAATGGAGTCCGGGTGGTGCAACGTGATGCCCACCGGGTCCAAGGTGCCCCACCTTGGGTATCAAAGGTGGGGGGGGGGGCACCAACACCTTCCCTCCTCCTGGTCTCTGCCCCTGAAGTGCCGTCCACCTGTCCCTGGTTTCTCCTCAAGCCTGGTCCCAACACTGACCCCCCTACCCGGAGGAACTGCCCCAACCCCACCTGGAGGCAGACTCACTCCCTGAGCCCAGGCTAGCCCACCAGCCCACCCACCACGCTCACAGGCTTTTCCTGCCTCCCTCCCTACAGCCCGCCCTGCCCCTCCTCACCTTCACCTCACAGCACAGCCCCACCTGAGCGAGTGGCACAGACACGTTCCACCTGCCTCAGGACCTTAGCACCTGCCATTCCGCTGCCTGTGACATTCCTGCTCTGTGTCCACCCCCCCCAAGTCCCTGTGCCATTGAGCTGATGGAGTCCCCCTGGCTCCTAACCCCCAGCAGCCTCCATCCGCCCTTCCGAGCACGCACAGAGTGACCAGGCCAGCCTTACTCTACTGCAGAGCAGCCAAGAGCTGGATGCGCTGGGCACGTGGCAGGAGCTTGCTGAGCCCCGTGCTTCCCTCTCGGGGAGGACCACCGTGAGCCCAGCATGAGGGCCAGCACAGAGCTCAGGCCAGGAGGGGGAAGCCGCCTCGCAACGAGTGTTCACAGGGGCCCCCACCCGCCCAGCACTGCTCCTCCGAGTAGCCCCCCCGACACACAGAACCTCCTTGGGGTGCAGCTCGGTGGCAGACAAGGGTGTGGGGGCCACACGTGGCCTCAGGCCACACGCACCGAGAACTTCATCAGCATTTCCTGGGCTCTGCCAACTAATCAGGCCGCCAGTAAGCTCAAGAGGCACTGACTGTCTACAGGCTCAGGGCCCTGCAGGTGCTGGAGAAGGGGGCGGGGGGCAAGGCTGGAAGTCTAGGCCACCGCGGGCAGAGTGGTGTCTCAGCCAGGACCCTTCCCGGTAGTCCCAAAGCACCAAAAGTGACAAGCACACAGCCAAGTGCCTCTCAGGTAGGCAAACCCCAGCTCTCGCTAAGTGCCCCTTCCACACCCCGCCTGCCCCACGGATCTGACCTCCAACCAGGGCAGGGTCCCCAGCAATCACGCCCTTCTGCCCCTCCTGTCGGAAAAAGAACCTGTTACAGACCCCATAAGAGCCCTTCTGTTCCTTCCCCACCACCAGCTCCTATCCATCTTCATGGCCCAGCCCAGCATCACCTCCTCCAGAAAGCCCTCCTGAGCAGCCGTGACGCTCCGTGGAACCCAGCAGAACAAGGCCCCACAGCCCTGCTCTCACCAGGGGGCCAACAGGAGTTCAGGCCCCCGTCCAGGGGCCCCTCTAGGGACGAGGCTCCCCCCACCCGCCTCCTGCAGGCGCTCAGAGATCCGCCTCTGCCCTCACTGACCCCCAACCGGCCCCCAGCTCTCAGGGGAAATGCCCTCTCTCCAAGACCCTCCCGTCTCAGCTGGGACATCTTCACTTCTGCCTCCCTGCCCCCTCCCAGCCCTGGAGCCCAGGAAGACGATCCCCCCAGCCAGGTACAGTCAGTGCTCAGCATGAAGATGTGCTCTCCAAGCTTGAGGTGACAGTGGGGACTCCAGAGACACACATACACGCCTGTAACTCCTTCTTCAGGCAGAGAAATCAGGGCTGTAGGGAGCCCAGGGCGCCTACATAGATCGAGTGCGCCCACAGTGGACACGACCTCTCTGCTCTCACGTCCCAGGGTTCCACAGAGAGGCCACGATGGCCTTCCGTCCGCCCAGCCCCAGGCCCCCTGGTGCCTGCCTGTGAGCACCTCACGGACTCCAGGGAGATGACCCCGGCAGGGCTGGCCCGAGGAGCCCAAATCCAGGAAGCCGACACACGTCAGTGCTGGGATGGGGGAGCCCAGGGCCAGGAGGGAGCTGGGGGAGACAGAGCACCCGGGCCTGGACTCCCGCTGCACCTGAAGCTCCTCGCATAGAACAAAGTGCTTGGAGACATGGCCATGAGATCAGGAAGTGAGGTGGATCTGTGACCGTCCTGTTCATGTCCGGCCTGTGGGGGCCAAGGGGGCTGCTGGGTGCAGAGGCAGGTGACAGCAGATCAGGGCCTCCCCTATCCAGATCAACGCCCTGCGTGTCCTCATCAGACGCCCACGCCCGCTGTGAGCCCAGCCATGGCAGCACCCCAGCGCGGCGTGACAGCCCGGAGCACTGACTCTTCCAGGACGCCCTCAAGGACTTGGACGCGTCCAGCCCCACCTCCTGCTGGGCACACGCACACAGGGACTCAAGAGTCAGGCTGGGCTCACCCAGCTCTGCCCTCTGGCAGCCACGTGACCTTGGCACATCCTCTGCCTTCTCCGAGCCCCACGCAGAGAGACATTGGGTGCCCGGCCCCATGAAGACGTGTCCTGGGGCTCCCACCATCCCTGAGCCCCCTCGGCCCCCTCCTAGTCCCTCAACACTCTCATTGGGCCACTGCCGGCCTCCGCGGCTCACACAGGGACCCCAGCAGGGCCCCTTCCCAGCCGGCAAGCATCCCCGGGAGGCCCCGCCCGGCCTGGGTGCTGGGACACAGCAGCTGCGTCTCCGGCAAGCGCAGAGTCAGGAACCCCGGGGGAGCCCGGGCAGAACACAACCCAGCCTAGCGAGCGGGCTACACAGATCCCACCCACCTGCCTCTATAAATAACCCTGTGTAGGAGAAACAGCACTCGCCCCAAAGTTCCAGCACGGTTACATTCCCCAAACCAAAGTAAATCAATAAAATAACAGCCGTCCTCGGACCATCCCCCGGCCCCCGACTTCGTGTACATCACACTCTCCCTTAAGTCAAAGACAGAATACCCGTGTTTGTCTGGCGGGGGGGGGGGGGGGGCAGGGGGCATCCACATGGAGGCTCCAGAAAGGGGCCTCCAGGAAGGCCCCTTCCTGCATGGCAATTGCCATCGCATCCTGGCTCAGGCTGGGCTTGGCGGGTCCGTGGCACTGTGACAGCCCCCAGACAGCAGGGAGCTGCTTCACAGGGAGTGGGTTCCCAGAACGAACCCAATTATGCTACTTCCCAAAGCCTCCTCTACAACAAGGCTCCACATTAGGACGGCGGGTGACTGAAACACGACATCAACCAGCAAAAGAAAGACTGAGGCTGCGGCGGCACCCTCCGGCCACAGCAGCCACCCACTGCGCCCCCTGCCTTGCACAAGGCGGGCCCTCTGACTCCCAGGAATCTGAAGCGCTCCAGAAAGCCGGGACCGAAGCCCCATGGGCTTCCCCGGGAGCTGATCTCCACCTGTCCTGGAGCACCAGCTTATTTTAGGTTCTCCCTGCAGCCGACAGCCCCTGCCCTCTGCCCCCCACCAGGGCCTGGCATCTGCTGGAGGCCAGCCGGCATCCCCACACGGCCGGGGACCCTGATAAGCCCACCCACTTGACAGATGCGGGACGTCCACGGGGGCCTGGAGTAACACAGCCCCAGGATCTGAGCTCCTTGACTCCCCAGCAACAAGAAAAAGAAAAATGGGGTTGGAGATGCTCCAGATCACCAGTTCTCTTCCAGGGGCGTCAAACTGTACCAGGGTACGCCGACGGCAAGGCAGGCAGGGGCGGGGCGGGGCCTCCTGGGAGACCTGACGGCTCCGAACAGGGACACGCAGGATGGCAGGAGGCAAAGGACCTGTCACACTCACGGTGGCCCCCTCCTCCCCCTGCCAGGAGCCCCTGGGAACACCGGGGGTAGTCCCACCACAAGGATGGGGCTGCCAGCCAGAGAGAATGGCTTGCTCTTCCCCAGCTGGCTGACGGGGCCCTTCTTGCTCTCAGCGTCCTCCCGGGGCTGCAGGGCAGTGTCTTCCTTGCATCGTCAAATAACTCAAGGACGAAGACACTGGCACGTGGATGCCCCTGGCTCCCCTGGGCCTCACCCAACCTGTGGCCAGGCGCCCTCCACCTTCCCTGTCCCAAGTAACACAAAAAACCTCGTCAGACATCCTCGGGGACACAGCCTGTGTGGAACACGGGGGTCAGGCTCAAAGGCTCCCATAGCCGTGAAGGGACAGAGCGGCCAGACACGGGGGCTGTCAGGAGAGAGAAAGTGCAGGCCCATTTGGCTCTGTCCCTATCTGGCCTGTGCACATGCTCAGAAATGACAGACACGCAGGGAGGGCTGGCCTCCTGCCCCGGCCCGTCCCAGGGCCTTAGGGGACCCACCCCATCACCCACCACCAACCCAGCCACGCCACCTTCCCTCCAGAACGAGATGGCCTGACCACCTCCAGGCTGGCCTCTCAAGACAGGACAAACCCACAGCCACCTCAAAGTCAGCTTGGCTGCTGCTGAGAGGAGCAAGCTGGGACACCCTCAGATGCCCACCCGCACGCCAGCCACAAGGACAAAGACAGGCACCGAGGCTTGTGCCAGGCTGGAGGGAGGCCCTCCGGCCGCAGCCCAGGGTCCAGGCCACAACGATCTCCTTCACAACCAGGAGACGAACCTGACTCAGCCGATGTTTGGATTTCAAAAGAGAAAAACACAGACTTTATTACTTTTTTGGTACAGATTTCTCTTTTGCATTTAATATTTACACAGTTAAACACACAAGGTAGGGAAATATATACACACGTTGCTCATTTTGCCTTTGTCTGTCTCCTCCAGTCGGACACGCAAAGTTTCTGTGCAGGATCCACCCCTGCCTGCCCAGTGGACAGCTCAGGACGCCCCATCCCTCCAGATGGAGGGCCACCACGGCACAGCACCCCAACTCCAGCCACCCGGCAAACAGCTCCTCGGGCCGGCGGGGAGAACCAGCCTGGACGCCGGGCGAAGCAGAGCCCCCTGACACAGTCCCCAAAGACCACCTGCTTCAGGCTACCAGACCTGCTGCCTGCATCCCAGAAATGCCTCCTGGCCCGACCGAGCCCTGCTCTGGAACCTTCTCTTAAAGTCTATACAGGCCGTTCTCACGGAGAGTAGAAAGGGCGGCCCCTTCCTCTCCAGCCACGGAAAGCACGGGAGAAGGGACTCCAGCGTGTGGTGCCAGCTGCCTCCCTGCCCCCCACCCCCAGCTGCGCATGACTTAAACCAGCCCCAGCACCGAGTTCAGCTCGGAAAGCCGAGTTCACAACCAACGTCACCGCCTCTCTCCGAGGAAAAGGACCGGCGAGGGCGCACGGCTGCCTGGCCCCCGCGGGTCTCCCGCAGCGCTCCGAAGCGCAAGGCACAGGATGAAAACTTTGCTCCCTTACTCTACTTACTGCCGGCGTCTCCTCACTGAGGGCTCTACCTCAAGCCAAGTGGTCTCTAAGCCCAAGAAAGAAAGGAGAATTCCCGTCCTACATGCCACGCATAGGGGCGCGGGAAGTTCCCACCTCCCCTCCATGCCGATCCCTCTCCCCTCCAAGCCCCCGGTGGCCTCGCTGCTTCTCTTCCACCCTCTCCCGTCCCGGGCTGGCTCTGGAACGGAGGCACCCTATTCGAGTCGGGGGAGATACCCCGGCTGACCCCCAAAGCGCGGCCTGGGGCCCCCTCTCTCGAAGGAACGCTGCTCTCGCGCCCCCGCCCTGCGTCCCCAGCGTGTCCGGCCCGCGCCGGGTCTAACGAGCCCCGGCGCGCGGGGACGCACGCGGATGGGGTCCTGCGCCCGGAACCCCAAGCCCCAGATCCCCGCACCTAGGCGGCCCAGGAAGGATATGGGTTACAGACCAACCGGAGACACCAGCTGCGCGGCCGCGTGGTCTGCCCGAGGCAAAAGAAGACGGTGGCCGCCAGTGCCGGGTACGGGACGGGCTGCTCCTCGTTGGCGCCCAGCTCCGCGCCGCGCTCGGCCGCCGGGCTCTCGGGGGGCGACGCGCCGGGCCCGGATCCCCGCTCCGCCTCGCGCCCCGGCGCCCCAGGGCTCGCCGGGGATGCCCCCGCCGCTGCAGGACCCGGGGCCGGCGCGCCCAGGGGCACTCGGACCTCGCCGGCCGCCAGCGCGCCCTCGGTCATGGTGGCGGCGGCCAGCACCTGCGGGGGACAGGCGGTGACCGGGTCCCGGGAACGACACCCCTCGCCCGCCTCGGGCGGAGCGGAGCTGCGGGAACAGCCGCGGCCGCCGGTACGCCTTTGTCTTTTCTTATTAGAGACACACGCGCCCCCCGCCCCCGCCCGCCCCCTCCCTCCCTCGGGCGAGGGCTGGGCGGCCCCTCCCCCACCGCCAGGGCGAGGGGCGCGTGCCGAGGGGGGCCCCCGGCCGCTGCGCTCAAGTTGAAGAGGGTCCCAGCTCGCAAAGGGGCGCGCGTCCTCGCCGCGTCTCACCTCGCTCCGGCGGCCGGCGGCGTCCCCGCGGGCATGGCCCGGGCGGCGCGGTCACCGCGGACCCGGCACGGCGCTCGGCCCGGCTGGAGCGCCGCCGACCCCGGCCCGCGCCCCCGGCTCGCGCCCGGGTCCGCCGGTTCCCGCTCCCGCCCCGGCTCCCGCTCCGGCTCCGGCTGGCCCGGCGGCGGCGACGGCGGCGGCCCGGCGCGGAGGAGGACGGCTGGGCGCACGAGCGGGGGGCGCGGGGGCGCGAGCCGGGGGCGGCGGGGCGGCGGGGCGGCGAGCGAGCCCGGAGCGTGTCCGCGCCCGGCGCAGGAAACTTCGGAGTGAGCCGCGGGAGGGGCGGGGGTGGGGCGGGGCCAGCGCGGGGGGCGGGGCCAGCCCGGGGAAGGGGGGCGCCGAGCGCGGGTCGGGGGCGCCCCCGCGGGGACGGCCGGGGGGCGCCGGGAGGGCCGCTCGGAGCTCAGAGGCGCGCGCGCCGGAGACCCCTCCCCGGGCGCGGAGGGTGCCCCTCCCCCCAGGCCCCGGAGGGCGGAGCTGGGCCCCGCCCGCGCCCCCGCCGCGCCCCCCGCCGCGCCCCCACCCTCCCTCTGCCGGGCGCGCGGGGCGCCAGGGGGCGCTCGCGGAGAGCTTTGGCTGGGGGCGGGGGAGCGCCGCCAACGTCCTCCCCGCCCCCAACTGCGGGGGCGGCCCGAGCGGCGGAGGCGGCCCTCCCCTCCCCCTCCCGCCGGCGCGCCGCCCCCGCCCCTACCACGCCGAGGGCCGGGGTCGCCGAGGGGGCGGGGCCGGCGGGCGTGGGCGGCGCGCGGCGGCGGGAGCGCGAGCCCCTCCCCCCGCGAGTGTGTCCTGGGTGTGACCGTGCCCGTGTAATGCGCTGCTCCATCTGTGGGTGGGATTCTGGGTGCTCCTGCATCTGCATCTCACGCGCACACGCGCGCACACACATACACGCACACACACATACACACACAGGCGGCAGTTTCTGCCAACTTGCCCTGTGCCCAGCCCCCTCCTGGGTGGAGACCTGTGGGACCCTGGGGAGGGGGCTGGGCCCTCCTGAAGCCCCCGCTCACACCGAGACGCGCGAGGGACGGCTCAGGGGTGTTCCAGGGGTCCCTCCATGGCGAAGTCCTCGTGGGGCTCACTCCCCCCACAGGGGCAGCACCTCAGGGCCTGGATCAGCGGGGGAAGGCCCCCACCAGGCCCACAGAGGGACCTCCCACCCCCAGCCAGCGAGCCCCTGCTTGAGACGCCAGGGATAGCGGCACGTGTCCCCGGGGGAGGGAGTCCCTGCCCTTCTAGGTGTCAGCAGAGCGGGGGCTGGGGCCTGGCTCCTGACTCTTCCCCACCCCTGTGCCCCCAGTGACGCCTGAGACCCTGAGGCTCTGACAGCTTTTGACTTCCCCAGCACCACCAGTCTGTGTCATCCTTGAACTGGCAGGGTGTGCGCCTCCCCACACCCGGACCAGCAGGGGCTGAGCAGAGATTGCAGCCCAGGAGGGGCCTCTCCCTGGATGCTTCCAGGCCCACCCTCAGGGTGGAGGGGAGACCCCCCTTTCGCTGGACAAAGAGCTGAGTAGCTGCTCCTCACATGCTGGCTCCCAGGGTTTGGTGTCTCACGAGCTGCTGGGGGTGGGTGAGTGGGTGAGGGTCCCCCTTAGAACCCCCGGACATGGAGAGGCTCTGGCAAGCCCGCTGCCAGCCTGGGCTTCGGCACCTCCAGGCTGGCAGTGGGGGGAGCACAGCCGTGATGTGGGGACTCGCTGTGCAGGGCGGAAGGGGGGCTGGGGAGGCAGCTGTGCCCTGCTCCCCGCCTGCTGGGCCCCTGGGGCGAGGAAGGTGCTGGGAGGTGAGGCCACAGCAGCTTGGGGGCAGGCCCCGCACCGCTCAGCAGCACCTCTTTTTGTGCAAGTGAACTTTTCAAGAAAGGAAAAACAGTTAACTCTATTTTCACGCTCTTCCTTAGCAGTGAGGGGCAGCAGCCGGTAACAAAGGTCCTCACAGAGGAATTAGGGCCCCAGCCACCGAGGAGAGGGGCCCGGGAGAACCCGAGGCCTAGGACGCAGCCCCTCGGGGAAGCTTGCAAGGGTGGGGCAGACACAAAACCACAGAAGGGTCCTGGGCTGGGGTCTCCTGGTTCCCTGATCTGTCCACACTGCTGCTCCCTAAGAGAGAAGGTGAAGCCCAACATTCTTTCTAGCCAGGGCTGTGAGTGAGTCGCTGGACAAAAATTAGTGGGAGCTTGGCAGTGTGCCAGGCTGAGGATACAGCCACGGTGACCCGTACCGGCCCCGTCCTGGTTCCCTGAAGCTTCATTCCCTCAGGGAGGCAGCCACAAATAAGCCGGTGGATGGAGGAAGAAGGCACTTAGGAGCTGTGTTAAGTGCCATGGAGAGCCAAGATAGATGGGGGGATGGGGGGCGGGGAGGGCGCAGGCAGGGGACCTACTTGAGGACAAGAAGGCAGCTGTAAAAGGAGCAGGGGTTTCTCCCAGCAACCGGAGCAGCCTATGCAAAGGCCCGGTGTCAGGCAGGAGAGAGCTGAGGAGCGGGAAGAACCAGAGAGAGTCTGGGGCGCCGCTCAGTCAGCCAGCCACGAAGTGGGGTGGTGAGGGAGGGAGGGCTAGGCAGGGTTTCCCACAGGGCCTCGTGGCACAGGGAGAAAGCTGAGTGTCATTCTAAATGCGACAGACTGTCACCCTTCTTTGTCACGCTTTGTCCTCCAGATGTCTGCAGAAGGGACAGGGCCATGGGTTTTTAAAATAGACATTATTTTTTAAAGACAGCGTCTGTAACCTGACAAAGCCTGTAGCCCTCAGGCATCCTGTGGCCCCTTTACAGATGGGTGGGGCCACGCTGACACCTGGAGGGGCATCTTCCACCTCAAGGTCTTGGAAGGAGACGTCCTCCCACCGTCTTCCGCTCCATCCGACCGAGCCGTGAACCTGCCAGAATTGTCCTCGCAGGGCCCCGCGTCCCCTGGGCTGATGCTCCCCGACTCCTGTGTGCGCGGCAGGTGGCCGGCTGCACTGGGGCCTCCCTCAGGCTCACGGTAATGCAGCTGAGGCCCGAGCCCATGCGGCCAGCGTGGGGACCACCTGGACGAGGGGGACAGCCTCACCCGCGGGAAGGGAGACGGAAAGCAGACCTGTGCAGACGCGAGATGAGTAACTGGCATTAGGAACAAGGAGACAGTGATGCATCCTCGTGGAGAGGAACGTTGAAGAGCGAGATGAAGCATAGGACGGTTTGGAAATTGGCATTAAAATTGTTTAATTAAACTGTACAGAGTGTTCAGATGTATTTTTTAATCCTCCAGGCCTCTGGAGAATGTGTTTCTGTTTTTGCTATTTCCTCTCTTTTTTTAAGGCCAAAGCTCTTCCTTGACAAAGATCTCAGGGGGAGACAACCGGCCCGTCAGTTCAGCCAGCGGGAAGTGGAAACCAGACCCCCCAGGAGAGGGCCTCAGACTCGGGGCCCAGGGCACTGACCATGGTTCAGGCCGACTTAGGGCTCCCCACCCCCATGCCGGCGGGCCAGGCCATGGGGCAGTGGGCAGCACGGCCACCACCGTCAGGACCTGTGGCACCTCCCTCACCACCCCACCCACCATGCCTGCCCGCCGCTCGCACTACGCCAGTCCCTTCTCCTGCCCTCTCCATGGCCTCCTCCTTCCATCTCCAGCCGTCGCCCCCTCCACAGGCCTGCTTCCCCCCCGAAGCCCCCAGTGGTCCGGCCTCTGGGTCAAGCCTCTCCCCCCGACAGCATTTACCTTGTTGTCTGCTGGCCCCCGTCTGCTCTCTGGCCACGCTGTGGCTTCCCGAGGGCACCACAGTATTATACTTCACGGACCCGTGACGCTTGGCACGCGCCCATCCCAGGTGGGTGGACGGGAAACGCCTAGCGAATGGGCGAGTGTGAGAGTGGTGACCTGCACCGAAGCTTGGAGAGGGGACACACGGTCACCTAGCAGCGCGTGCGTGCACTGCAGCCCTCACCGGGCGACCGGCAGGCCTGGATCGCCCCCAGGCACCCTGAGTGGACCTGGCCCCCCACCCCCGGGTGCTGCGGGGAGTTCCCACCTCCAAGGAGGGGCCTGGGCCTGGCTTCTCGGGGAGCACCCTCCGGTGACAGGCACCTCACTCCCCGACCCGCACCTGTCTGGGCCGGAGCTTCCTCTGCCGTCACACCAGCTCAAGGGCCACCAGAGACTAAGGGATGCCCAGCCAGCCGTGCTCGACAGGGCGCCCCCACTGAAGTTCTTTCCCCAGCCCCCAGGATGAAACAACAGATAAAGGAGGCGATTTCTAAATTCTTATTTTGAACTCACAGCGCCCAGCGACACCGGTGTCTAAAAGATGGAGTTTGGTGTAATGCACAGCAGTTCCTTAGTATTTTGGTGTCCTGGTCCATCTTTCACACTGTCCCTTGCAGAATCAGCCTGCTCTGCCCCTGCCCGTCTCCCAGACAAGCCACTCCACCACCCCCGCCCCAGCTTAGCCCCAGCTCCTCTGCCTCCTGGGTCCCCACAGGGCCGTGCTCCGCCAGGGTCAGGGAGGGGACGGCGCCCTGGGCCTCGGGCGTCCCCACCATCTCTGGCTGCAGAGTGGGCGGGATCTGCTCTGCTCACAGGGCCGCAGATTCAGCAGATAAAAATGCAGGTTGCCCAGTTAATTTCAGACAAACAATGAAGAATTTTCAGTATAGGTATATCCCATGCAGTATTTGGGACATACTTACACTAAAAAAATTGTTTAACATCTCAAATGCAAATTTCACTGAGTGCCCTGTGTTTTAGCTGACGCCCTGCTCCAGGCAGTGGGAGGCGAGGGTGGGAGGGATGGAGGAGCCAGGTGCCCTCTGCAGGTCCTGGGTGCTCCCCCGGGGTCAGTGCACTTGGAAATAGCAGATGCCCAGGTGAAGAGGGTTGACCTGGGGCAGGGGCCACCCCGAGTGTGTCTGCCCGCGTGGCCAGCACCCTGCAAGCTGGCGCTTGCCCACCCACCTCTCCCACTGGGGGCTCTGAGGGTTCAGTCCTGGCCCCAGGCCGGCCAGCTGAGGTCCCCCTCGGTCACTGTGGGTCACTGTGGGGAGGGAAAAGCGGGGGCTGCCAGGGTGGCCTCTGCAGGGCTCATTTGAGACCCCAGGCTCCAAAAGCTGGAGAAAGCGTCGTAGGTGACCCTGAAAGACGGAAGCTTCTAGACCTTCGTTCTGCAATGGCACAGACTCTGTGGGGCTTTGGACCACAAGACCCTCAAGGGCAGGAGCAGGTGGGCTCCTTGACTCGGTGCCTGGTGTACAGTAGGTGCCACATAAATGTGTGCTGACTGGATGGCCGAAGGACCTCGCGCTTGCACCTGAGGGACTCGGAGCCACGAGCCCCCATGCTGTGCTGGGAGGGGTGACCCACCACCACGGGGCGGGGGTCCTGGTGAGTGGCCGGGGGGGCTCGCCCTGTCCCTCGGACTCAGGAGCTCAAGGCGTTTCAGATGTTGTCCAGTCTTAACTCAGAAACACTGATTTTCAGAAGTTTCAATATGAGGCGATTAAACCTGTGATAGTGTGAGGCGGGATCTTTCCATTTTATTACGGCTGGGTTAGAAATACCGTTTTCCAGTGGTGTCTAGATGTCCTCGCCCTCGCTTCACACGGCACTTGCCCTGCCTTGTCCTCCTTCTCACCCTCGCTGTGCTCTGAACAGAAAGGGACGGGGTGGCACCAGGCGCTTGAAGGGGCCCCGGCCCGACGGGTCTCTCCCTGCCCAGGACACTCTGGGGGGCACTCAGGCCAATGAGGGGGCGGAGGACCTAGGGGGTTGCACGTCCCTGATTTGGAACATTTCCCCAGCACTGACAGGGTGCCTGGGCCACCATGCTCGGGGGGGGAGGGACGTGCCGGCTCAGGCCTCTAGAAAATGGTTTAGTGGGAAAGGGGTTTCGTGGGAGGAGGGCTCGAAAGTATTCTTAAGTTTCTGCCTCTGTATGCATACCCTGGAGGTTGCTGAGAGGTGGGGTGGAGGCAGGGCCTGGGGAGGCGGGGGGTTGGGGTAGGGGGGTGGAGTGTGGCTGGGGAGGCACTCAAGGCCTTTCTGGGCTCTGCAACCACAGTGCCTGGGTTCAAATCCCAACTCTGCCACTTCTGGGCTGTGTGGCCTTGGACAAGTGTCTTGACGTCTCTGAGCCTTAAGTTTCCTCCTCCGGCAAATAAAACTTGCATTGGCTGAAAAGTAATATTGAACTGGCTGCTCCTCTCAAATGGTTAAGCAAAGAGTTGCCATACCCCCAGCAGCTCCACTCCTCACTATGCACCCGAGAGAACCAACAACTGATGTCCACACAGAAACTCGTCCCCGAACGTTCACAGCAGTGTGATTCACAACAGCCGAAAGTGGACACAACCCACGTGTGCAACAGACGAGTGGACAAACTGAACGTGTCCACCCAGACAGTGGACTGTTATTCGGCCATAAGAAGGAAGGAAGCTCTGACGCACCCCACAGATGGACCGTGAAGACGTGATGCTCAGTGAAAGAAGCCGCTGACCGGGGGCCACACGGCTCGTGATGCCATTTGTGTGAAACGTCCAGAACAGGCAAAGCCGTGGAGACGGAAAGTGGAGAGGTTGCTGTGGGGTGGAGGGAGGGGGGTGGGGATGGACCGTCCTTTCAGGGTGATGAAAATGTTCTAAAAATTGCCGGAGGTGATGGTTGCACAACTCTGAGAATTTCCCGAAAAACTCTGCACACTCGAGTGAACAGCGAACCGTGTGGCGTGACTCATCGACATCAAGCTGTGGAAGTGGTTGTGGAGAGAGCGAGGCCGTACTAGCCGAATGACCGCCACGGGCCGATCCTAATAACCTGCCGCAGGGCCTGAGCCACCCCTGCCCCCCCACCTTCCCCCGAGGGGTTGGAGCCGGGCCCGTGGGAGCCGGGCGGGCCTTGTAGGAGCCACTGCCTGGGATGGGGTGGGCCCGAGGGGGAGCAGAGCCTGCAGCCTTTGGGGTGTCGCCCACCCCTTGGGGCCCCTAGGACTCTAGGGCCCCGGGGGCCGCCTCGCAGCAGCATCTGGCTGGGCCAAGACCTCGTTGCCGGCCGCAGGGCTGCACACGTGGGAATTCAGCCTCCCTGGTGGCGGGCGGGACCTCCTCCTAGGGGACAGCATGTTTCAGCCTGAATCCTGGCTGCAGCCCCTCGCTGTGCAGCGGGCGGGGTGAGCCACTGAGCCCCCCAGCAAGAACACTCTGGGGGGGGGGATGAGGGCTGAGCTGGGGTGAGGAAGTGGGGGGGGTGAGCCGGGCCGGCTGGGCGCTTTCAGAAGGACTTTGACGGGGCCGTGGGAAAGCGGGAGGCTGGGGGCAGATGTCAGGCGCCTTCCCCGGCACCCCCACCCCCTCCGCTTCCTCCACTGCCCCCCCAGCTCTGCTGGCCCCTCTGCCTGCAGGAAGGGCTGGGTCTGGCAGATGCCCTCACGGGGTCCCTTCCGAGGCCCGGGCCCCAGTGGGGTCCTTTATCAAGGAGAGGCCCCAAAAGTTCAGTGCTGCAGGCCCCCCCAGATCCCAGCCTCCTCTAGGCCCGGCCTCCCCGCCCAACCTCACCTGGCAGTCAGCCACCTCCTAAGAGCCCAGAAAAGGCAAGTGGGAGGAGTGAGGACCCTAAAACACGGTCTGCATGCCGGTCTCTTCTGGACCCTCCTACCCCCACGTACCGGTTGCTGGAGCTCAGATCCAGCCAGGCAGAGACCCCCAGAGCAGCAGGTGACGAGGGGGACAGAGCCAGGGAGGCAGGAGCATGACCCAGGGCCACTCGAGGAGATGCCACCAGCTGCCTGGTGACATCTGAAGGACGATCGAGCCTTCCCCCAGGTGGGGCCGGGTGCACGGAGAGCAGGCTGTGTGAAGGCTCCTCGGGGAGCCAGGGGCTGCCCTGTGCATGGGTGGCCCCCACCTCACGTCTGTTCTCTGTTGGAGAGAAATGAGCAAGCGGTTCCGACCGAGTGGCCTGTGGAGGGGCCAGGTGCCGGGGGCCAGTGGTCAGCAGGACACAGGGCTGCCAGGGACCCCGCTGGGGGCCGAGGTCACCTCTGATTCCTGTTTCCTTTTATGCATTCACCCCCAGGTACATTTGTAATCTTTATGGTTCACTGGGTTAAGTTGTCAGCTGTCACGGCTCCTCCTGAGGGACCTGTGACGATGAAGGTCAGAGCCTCCAGCTGCAGCCTCCGGGGCCTGGCTCTGGGGCTGCAACGGCATCTACACCATTTATCGTAAATCGCCTGCTTTAGCAACGTTGATTCCACTTAATACCAGCTTCCCCTGGCTCGCCTGTGGGAGACTAAGCAGGTCATGATTTCAGGGACGGGAGCCGCACCCGACAGGAGAGACCCTGCCGATTCACCAAGGCCACCAGCCCACCCAGGGCTGTGGCTGCCGCAGCCCGCCCAGCACGCCCACTGTCCCTGCCCCACTCACGGGACACCTGCTTCCTCTGGAAGGAATTTCAGATTCCCACGGCCCCGACCCCAAGCCCAGACCCAGAGGTGGTCTGCTGACTTCTGACAAGGTCAGTCCCGGCCCAGGTGTCAGGCCTGAGGGCTTTGGAGAGAAGATCCAGGACACACACAGGGACACGAGTGGCCACCTGAGCCAGAGCCCCGAGGGACAGCACCTCCGACGTGAGGTCAGAGCATGCGGAGAGCAGAATTTGTAGGAAAGGCTTGTTCCTTTCATTCCTGCCCTGAAGTAGGGGTGGGAGAGTCACCGCCCTCCCCCCCCCCCCCACCAGGGCCAGCCTCCTGGTCCCCAGGAACAGCCTGATCCTGCCAAGGCTGGGACTGTCCCAGAGGATCTCCAGGGCCGGGCAAGACACACCCACCTCCAGTTCCCCAACAGCCAACTCGTTACCACAACTCACATCCTTGAAGCAAAAGAGAATCTGTGGGTGGGCCGGCAGCTAGAAGGATTCCAACCTAAAGTGGCAACTTCCGGAACCTTCCGGCTTGCAGACTGTGGGGCTGCTCAGGCCTCGCCAGCGCCAACTCCTGGCTAAGTCCTAGATGGTGCGTACAGCCTCCTGGCTGTGCTGCTGGTCTGGGGACCCTGCTCTCCAGGGACCAGCTGGGACCGTGGGTGGAGATGGAAGCTGAGCCAGGGAGGGCCTCTTGGCAGGTGGCCACGTCCTGGAGGCTGGGGAAGGAGCTGGGGTGTGGGGCAGCCGCAGGGCTCAGGGCGGGAGGGTGGGCGAGGTCCAACTGAGGCCCCCCGGGCCCAGGGGGCAGCATCCTCCTCTCTTTGTCCAGATCTGCCCATGGTAGCGCCGGTGCTGGACTCAGCCGGGGGCCTGGGTGCCCACACTCTGCATGGGGAGGTGGGTTCCCAGCATTCTCTGGGGGGCTCCTGAGCCAAAGCAACCGGGTGGCCTTCCAGCTCGCC
The DNA here is from genome assembly GCF_041296235.1 of Equus asinus. Classification (NCBI taxonomy): domain Eukaryota; kingdom Metazoa; phylum Chordata; class Mammalia; order Perissodactyla; family Equidae; genus Equus; species Equus asinus. The sequence continues at coordinate 48,837,959 of NC_091803.1, forward strand.
TGGTCCCCAGAGGAGGCCTGCCCCCCTCCCCGCCCCCGCCACCCCAAGCAAGTCTTGTTCTACCCCAAGGAAATGGGGCCGCTCAGGCCACGCGGCACCTGGGTCTGTCTGCCCCGGGAGTGTGTTTGTGCGAGTCAGTGCTCCAGGCCGGAAGAGCAATGAGGGCTGCAGGGAGGCAGAGAGGAGGACACCCCCTGTGTGGGGGCAGGGCTGGGGAGGTGGCCGCCCAGGGGCAGTGAGGCAGGCAGCCCAGGATGTGTCAACCCCAGCGGGGTTTCTCCTGGAGAACGCAGGATGGTGCCCAGCCCCGCTGAGACCTGGCTGGGGCATTGGAGTTCTCCCTCACGGCCAGCAGACGGTAGGGCCAGGCCTGATGGAGAGTCTGGACTCCAGGACGGACCCCCAGTGCAACACCGAGTCCTAGCTGGTGAGTCTGGGGGCCACCTGCCTTTTTCCTTGCCTCCTGTCTCTCGATGTCTTGGTATTCAAGCGTGAAGACACGCAGCTTTTCTCCCAGAACCACTTAGGCTCTGAGGCCCCAGGTGTCCAGCCCCTGCTGGGGTGTGTCCTCTCTCCAGGTCACTGGAGGGTGACCCTCACAGCCAGTTTCCTGGGAGGCATCCGGAGAGGCATTTCCCCAGGTTCCTGGACCAACCCTACATTCTCTGAGGTCACGATGATGCTAGTAGGCCTCACGCCAGCCCCATGGTGACCCCCAAAAGCCATAATGTCACCCCCATGCTCACAGCACAACATGAAAGGGGAAGGCAGCCCTGGTTTGTCAAGGTTCAGAAAGTGCCAGGCGGTGCCAGCCTCCTGTGGGAGCCTGGGGGAACATCACCCCCCCAGGAGCCACCACAGGGGCTAAGGTTCTGGAGGCAGACGACGTCTTGAAAAGGCAGGTGGCCCACAGATAAGGCCTCGGAAAGTTGCCAGCCTCCAACAGCCTCCTGGGCACCTGCTTCTCAGCCAGTCGCAAAGATCGGCGCCCAGGGAGGAAGGCCTGTGCACGGTGTGGGGAGGGCACTCCCACACTATCAGTCGCCAGGGTTGCCCCCTTCGCCCCTTCCACACATGAGCTGTCCTCACTGAGCTGCCCCTCAGAACCTGCCAGCAGCTGAGGATAACTGGGAAGGACCCCCCCCCCCGAACCTGTTCCCAGCCAGTCTGAGAGTCTCATCCACCAGGGTCCACTGCTAGCTGCAAAGTCTTCTTATTCCCAGTGGAAATGGACACTCCAGGGAGCTGCCCGCACCCCCAGTGGAGCCAGCATTGATGGTCGGTCACCAACACTTTAGTATGAATTAGTGTGTCAGGCATTGAAGTGATGGCTCAGAGGCTGGGGAGGGGGAAGAGGTCCTGGAGAAGTTGGCCTGGTTGAGGGCACAGGGTGAGGAGGGGTCTGTCAAGGTGTGAGGTCAGCCCAAGACTGAGGTCCAACAAGCCTGTCCTCCTCTGTGTTCTCAGGATTGTTGGTGACAGTCTTAACAGGGGCTGCAGGATGAGGACATGCCCAGGTCTCTGGCCGGGGCTGGCGAGGAGACTGAATGAGTGGGGTGGGGCCGTGTGCTGAGGCAGGGAGTACTGGAGCAGAAGGGGCGCGTTGAGTGGGCGAGGCAGGTTCAAAGGGCCTGGGAATAAATCCCACAACGTGGTGGCTTCCGCCTCAGGTCGGCTTCCCCCAGAAGCCCACTCCAAGAGGTGGGTTTACTCCTGGGCAAAGGGGGCTCGGTCCTGCTGGGGACCCTGTAGGACCATGTGGATCCCACCCAGAGCCATCGGCTGCGGGGCCAGGCGGGCGGCATTGTCCACCTGCTGCTGTCATCGCCAGGTGAGCGCCCGGGGCTCCTCGCCCCTCCATGCTGCCGTAGACATCAGGGCTCCCTCTGGCCCCTGATGGAGTGAACGCCGTCTGAGCAATGGCTCCGAGCCGGCCCCATCAATCCTGGAGATAACGTCCCCTCTGACGCCTGCTGGGCTCCATACAGCAAGGAGAGAAGTGAGGATTTTTTCTTCCCATTTTTTATGAGTAAAGCATCTTCTCACCGTTGTCAGAGAAGGTGAAGGAAGAGAAAACCCCATCTTTTTGCCACTGTAACAAGTGTGTTCCTGGCAGCGGCTGTGATAAGGGGACATCTGTCATCCAGTTGGCTTGGTCCCTCACTCAGCCACCTGCCACTGCCTGGGGTCCCAGCACCCCTCGTTTATCTCCACCGCATCTCTGCCTGCCGCCAAGCTGCCAGCGGGGCATACGGGGGGGTGGGGAGGTCCTTGCTAAATTCATCAGCCACTGACCACCACAGAGCCGCCGGCCTGCAGCCCCTGGAGGATGGATGGAGGTTCCATCCTTGCCTGGAGCGTGGGAGCATCAGAAATCTCGCCTCCCCACGAGCAGCCTTTCCCCCTGAAGTTCCATGAGCACGTTCCTGTGGGTTAAGTACTGCCCATTTTGGACTTTTCTTTTCATAGGCCACATCCTTCTGGGAGGGGCTGTGTATTGAGCTATAGCAACCATTGACATTTTAGTCTGAATTAATTTCTCAAGCCCTTTCCGCATTGCCAGCAGCAGAGAGCAGACAGTTTAGGTGGCGAGGGTGGAAAAGGCATCAAGGTGTCCCTGGGGTAAACAGACAGAGTGGGGCAGGGATGCAGAGCCGGGGCTGGGAATCGAGGTTCTCGGCTCCTGCCTGCAGAGCCCAGCTGCCTCCAGCCCCTGGGAAGACACTTCTCAGCTTGGAGGCAGGGTCTGCTTCAGGGGCACAGGTTGGGTCTGGTAGAGCCAGGCGGGGTCAGGCCCCTAGGGATGCTTTTCAGGGATGAGAACTTGGGGGACAGCAGGGCCGGGCCGGGCCATGCAGAGGGTCTGGCTGGAGTCACGGGCAAAGTGCCAGAAGAGGGAGCTCCTGGGGCTCCTTTCACAGCAAAGTGGGGGTCCCCCTGAGCCGAGAGCAGCTCAACACCCGGGTCTTTGGAAGGGAGGGGGCTCATGGGGGTGGGAGCCGGGGGGCTGAGTTCAGGACTGAGTTTTGGACCTGTGCTGGCAGCTCAGCCCCTCAGGGTCCCTCCTTGGTCCTCAAGGTCTCTGTGTAAGGCTTCCTGTCCATAGGCTGGGCCCTTGGGGAACAGGAGATGCCTTTGGATGGGGTCCCTAGACATGGGAGGTCCCCAGGCCAGTCTGGGAAGGATGCTGTGGGGCCAAGGGGGCTGTGATGGCACGGCCTCTCCAAGGAGCCTCCTCCAGCTCCTGCCCGCTCGCCCGGCCGGAGAGCAGCTGCAGGAGATGCGGGGATTTCTGCCCGGCAGATGCCGACACTTTAATTTCCCGGGATTTATGGCCTCTTCTGTGGCTTCATTACTGAGATAAGGACGGAGCCCATCACTGTCAGCTCTGCTGGATGTGCAGCCAGCCCTACAGATAAGCACCCACGCCGTGTCTTCCCGAGCAGAGCCAGCAGGAGAGGCCCTGGCATCCACAGGCCTTGGGGCCACCAGATGTCCCGCCGGGGCCGGAATAACAGTGAACTTCTTCGAGCTGATGGAGGCATCTAGGGAAACCCACAGTGAACATGGCGCTTGGTGGTGGGGGACTGGGTGCGCCCCCCACGATCAGGAACAAGACAAGGATGCCTGCTCTGGCCACTGCTGTTCAGTATGGCCCTGCAGGGCTGGCAGTTTAATTAGGCAAGAAAAAGAAATAAAAGGCTGAAAGTTTGGGGAGGAAAGAGTAAAACCGTTTTTACACACAGACTGTGCAGGAAATCTGATGGAATCTACCAAAAATCAGCTACAACTAATACGGACGTCAGCCAGGGCAGAGGACAACAGACAGGGCACATGCCAGTGACAAATGATTACAGAATAAAATTTGAACTTCTATTTAAAATACCATCCCAAAGCTCCAAAATTGTAAAAATCAATTTAACAAAAGATGTGTGAGACCTCTGTAAGGAAACGAATAACAAAAAGCTGCTGAGAGGAGTCTGAGACTTCGGGAAGCGGAGACACAGACATGACCACACGCGTGGATCCAAAGACTCGCGGTTGCTAAGCTGAGAGTTCTCCCCGGTTGCTCTGCGAGTTCAGGGCAATTCCAAACAAAACCCCACCAGGCTTTCGTGTATAGATTAACCGGCTGAATCCAGGACATATATGGAGATGCAAAGAGCAAAGAATGGCCAAATGATCCTGAAACAACAACAACAAAAAGGACAAAGTTGGAGGACTCAGCAACTGAAGACGTCGTTTACCGTGAAGCTTCGGTAATGACATTCGGCCTTGATATAACAACAGTCCCAGAGGTCGACAGTGCTGAGCTGAGAGCAGACGTGGCCTCACTTGTCAACCGACCTTTGACCAAGGGGCCAGGGTAATTCAGTGGGAGAAAGAAAAGTCTCTTCAACAAATGGTTCTGGGAAAATGACCCCCAACCCCTACCTCACACCACACACAAAATAATTAGAAATGGATCAAAAACTTCACAGAAAAACTAAGAAAGTCCAGGGGCGCAGTCTGGTGGTGCAGCGATTAAGTGCGCACGCTCTGCTTCAGTGAACCCCCGGTTCGGATCCTGGGTGTGAACATGGCACAACTTGGTAAGCCATGCTGTGGTAGGCGTCCCACATATAAAGTAGAGGAAGATGGGCACGGATGTGAGCTCAGGGCTAATCTTCCTCAAAAAAAAAAAAACCTAAGAAAGTCCAAAGGAAGACTCAGCCTGAGAGTGAGCATTCACAGAGCCCATCTGCGGTGAGAGGCTTGTGTCCCAGATCTATGAAGAATTACCAGAATTCTCATTAAAATGACAAACAACCCCATCTAAAAATGGTCAGAAGAATGGGACAGACGTGTCACCAAAGCAGTCATTCAGATGGCCACCACGCACGTGGAGAGATGCTCGACGTCACCCCTTTTTCGGGAAACGCACCTGGAAACCATAGGGAGACACGCCCCACACCTGTCGGACGGCCGAAGAGCGGAGGCTGCCGGTGCTGAGTGTGGGAGGATGCGGAGGAACGGGGCTCCCGCACGGCTGCGGGGCTGGAAGGTGGTGCCGTCACCCTGGAAAAGAGTTTGTGTGCACGCACCTCGTGATCCAGTCTTCCTACAGCCGGGTGCTCATCCGGGGCAATGAAGCCCATCTTACAGAGACGTGTGTGAAAGTTCCCGGCAGCTTTCCTGGGAATCACCCTATCTTCGTCTGTCTGGGCTGCCATAACAAAATTCCATAAATTGGGTGGTTTACCATCTGCAGAACTTTGTTTCTCTGAGTTCTGGAGGCTGGACGTCTGACTCAGGGTCTGACGAGAGCCTGCTTCCTGGGTCACGGATGGCGTCTTCTCGCTCAGTCCTCACATGGCGGGAGGGGTGCTAGAGCTCTGTGGGGTCCCTTTTACAAGGACACTAATCCCATCGTGGGGGCTCCTCCCTCACGACCTGGTCACCTCCCAAAGGCCCTGCCTCCTGATACCATCATACTAGGGGTTAAGTTTCAACATGTGAATTCTGGGGAGGCATAAACACTCAGGCCACAGCAAACCCCAAACGGGAAACTGCCCAAATGCCCCTCAGTGGGTGAGTGGACAGACTGTGGGACGTCCACTCCATGATGTGTCACTGAGCAGCACCAAGGACCGAGGGGCCTCTGACACAGACGCAGATGGAGCTCAGGGGAGCCGGAGGACGAGGGGTACACGGTGTGATTGTGTTTCCGTGTCCTATTAATGCAACTAGCCTGAGGTGACAGAGGCAGGTCAGGGGTCACCCCAGACGGGGTGGGGCGGGAGATGACAACTTGGAGCAAACAGGGTTTTCTTATTGTGATTGTGGTGATGGCGTCACAGGCACAACCTTATGTCAAACTTCAAACGTGTGCAGTTTATTGCAGGTTAGCCCTTCCTCACTGAAGCTGTTTGAAATCCTATGTGCTCAGAAATAACCCCCAGACGCAGGGAACATGCACCTTCCGTCTCTGCATCTCACTGTACGTCAAATCGCCCTCGGGGATAGACACGGAGCCAGAGAGAGAGCATTGTGTGCGGCCGGGAGGAGGGAGCGGGCGACCCCATCGCGTGGTATGAAGCCGCCTCTCCTGGAAACCCCGCCTCCTGCCCCATGGGGCCAAGGCCCGGAGCCCGACCGAGGCTGCGGTGACCGTGGCCTGATGTGGCCGAGGTTCCGGGACCGTGCACGAGTTCCGGGCGGTGCTCTCGTTTCAGACCACACACATCCTCTCATCCCACTCTGTGTCTACTCCTTCTTGGTTGAATCCTTTGCCGGCAGGCCGAGAAGAGAAGGCCACGTCTGGGCCCTCAGGGAGGTGACAAAGGGCCCGGAGATGTGTGCAGCTCCAGAACCCAAGACCAGGACTCCAGAGCAGGGGTTTCAGGATCCTTGGGGCTGGGGCCTCTGCAGCCTCGGGGACGTGCTCTTGGGGTGAAGTTTGTGAGGTGGGATATTTCTGGCTCCTCCTGAGCCATCAGAGGTTCCCCCCATCCCAATGTGGGCGCTTCAGAGGCGGTGAGCAATGGGCCAGGGTCCTGATGGAAGCCATGGGCAGTACCCATGAGGTGCCGAGGGCCCACCTACGGGGCCAGTGGGTTTCCTCTTCCTGCGACAGTCGGGGAAGGCCTGAGGGTGGCGCTGCCATGAGGGGCTGGCGGGAGGCTCACCTCCCCGGAGACCTTCCCTCTGGCCCTGAGTGTCCATCTCAGCAGGCTGACCTTGCCTCCAGGCTCCAGACACTCCTGCAAGCCAAAATCGGATGAACAAGTGCCCACCCTCACTGCTGGGGCGCCCGGGGTCCGACCGCTCTGTGCAGGTCTGAGATCCAGACCCCGCTTGTCCCCCAGGGCCACATCCCCGGGGGCAAGGTGCTGACCTCAGAGAGCCTAGGTTTCCCCTCTGCAGAATGGGGGTATGGGTCAGCCCCGGGCAGCTGGGACTGCAGGCTCTCCAACACGTGAGGGGCATGCGAGAGCCCAGAGCAGCATCGGGTCCTGGTGCTCGGCGAGGGGCTCTCTGTCTGAGAGGCACCCTGTGTTGGTGTCTGGGGATCGCCGTAAGAGACTGTCATGAACCGTGGCATTAAAGCTGCAGAAATCTCCTCTCCCAGCTCTGGAGGCTGGAAGTCTGAAGTCAAGGCGTGGCAGGACCCCGCTCCCTCCAACCTCTCTCGGGGTGGGGGCTCCTTCCCGCCTCTCCCAGCTTCTGGTGACGCCGGCGCTCCCGGGTGTCCCTTGGTGGTGGCTGCATCAGCCCATTCTGTGCCTCTGTCGCCACGGCCTGCTCCCTGTGTGTCTGTCTTCTCCCTTCTCTTCTCTTCCAAGGACGCTGCCATCGGGTTCAGGGCCCACCTGGATCATCCGGGCTGATCTCCTTCAGGTTCCTGAACTTAATCACATCGGCAAAGACCCTCCGCTTATGGGGTTCAGCATGTGGACATGTCTTTTGGGGGCCACCTTTCAGTCCACCGCACAGCCCAGGCTGGGGCAGTTCACGGATCCTTTCCGAGGCCCCTGCGTGGTGACCGTCCCTCTCCTGACCCTTGAAGGCAGCACCAGCGTCCAGGCTGATCGCCCTCCTTTGCCGGGTCATCAGCGGAGACCTGGCCCCGTTCCTCGCTCACAGAGCCTCGTTGTGGCCTTGGAGACGGCCGTCCCCGGGAAGCTCCTTTGTCTGATGCACGGATTCCTTTGTTGTGATTTCCTCGCAGCCTTATCGAGCGGCCAGCCCAGCCGCCTGGTGGGTGACCCCCCTGCACTGCCAGGACTGGCGTCTTCTCTCGCGCATTCCTCCTCAGCTGGAGTGCACACGGTCATGTTGGTGTTCAGCACCTCCGCTGGGGCAGGGATGAAGCTCACGCTGAGTGCCCGGAGCCCACACTGGCCTGCAGGGGGCCTGGTGATGTCGGAAGCTGCGGGTTCCTTATCCCTATGGGTCTTCAGCGGGGTCTGGATCTGGCTGAGGGCCCCAGACGGGACGCACAGGATGCAAACAGAGGTCCCGGGCAGCAGCATTGAGGAGAAAAGGTCAACCTGAAAATCCCACCAGTCACACGTGGAAATGCTGGAGAAATAACCACAGACATTGCTGAGAGCTGAGCTGTGCTCACCGGGAGAAAAAGGGAATAATAAACAGAGAGGGTATCCCAGGCTGCTGTCACAGAACACCACCGACCGGGGGCTTATAACCACACACACTCGCTCCTCACAGTTCTGGAGGCTGCCAGTCCCAGACCCGGGTGCCGCATGGCTGCGTTCTGGCGAGATCCCCCCTCTGGGCTGCAGATGGCCGTCCTCCACGGTGTCCTCACGTGGCAGGAGGGTGAGGGAGCTCTCTGGTCTCTTGCATGAGGGCACCAGTCCCATTCATGAGGCCCCCTCATGACCTTGTCACCTCCTGAAGCCCCCCCACCTCCTAATTCCGTCACCTTGGGGGTGAGCTTCCAACGTGTGGATTTGGGGGGATGCAGACACTCAGACCACGGCAGAGGGCACACAGCACCAAGTGGAGTACTGGTGTCTGCATCCACCACATCTTAGGGGGCTGGAGCGGGGTGGGGGCTCCCCGTCTCTGACTCGGGGGTTTGGGGTGTTGACTGATGCGAGGAGACAGGGCCTTGGGTCCAGGTGAGGCAGGATTGGAGCTGGGGCCCCCAAGAGGCTGCGTCATCAGCGGCGGGGAGACTAGAAGAAGTCCACACATGGGAATCCTCTGCCTGCTGGCCTTGCACAGGCTGGGGCGTGACCTATACTCCTGCAGGGTCTAGAAATCCTCTAGCTGAGAAATGTGTATAAGCCCTGGGCTGGCGATACTCCAGGCCCTCAGAGATGTGCTGTCACAGCTTCTCTGAAGGGATAACCCGCGACCCGGGGTCCTGCTGGAGCCCAGCTTACAGGGGAACAACCCACCGAGAGTGAGGGAGAGTGTCGAATGTGAGTCCAAGAATTTGAGCTGACACAACGACCAGTGAAAAAGATTGTGAAGGGAGCGCATTGAAGATTATGGAAAACACAAAAGAAGGAGTCAAAACTCTAAGGAAAAAATAAGATGGCAGGGGGAAGGAGGGGTGAAGCTTACAGACCTGAAAAGGAGGACCTTGGAAATTACAAGGTACGTGGATGAGTCCAACGGCAAAGTGGGCGTAGCTAATAAGATAATCAGTGGATCGGAAGATGAAGATGGGAAAGATTACCCTGAATGCCCCACAGAGAGGGTGAGGGGCCTGGGGACGGATGACAGAGGCTGACACAGGGCCACCCAACTACAGCCAGTGGGCCACGTCTGCCCGCCACCTGCCTGTAAACCACGCTTTACTGAAACATGGCCGGCTGGTTGCATGTCATCTATGATGGATTTCACACGAAAGCCAGAGCTGAGTAGCTGTACTGAGACCCTCTGGCCCACAAAGCTTAAAATGTTTCTGACGTCTGCTCTAAAAAACGTTCGAGAAGGAAGAGAGAGAAAGAAACGAGGGAGAGGCCGTATGTGAAGAGCTATGGGGGAGAATTTTGCAGAATTGATGAAAGATATGAAACTTTAGATTCAAGAAACACAGCAAATCCCATTAATATGAGTAAACAGGATAAACATGAGCAAATTCCCACCAGAGCTCGGCAAGGCGAAGCTGCAGGACCCCACGTGGCGAGAGATCTTGGTGACGGAGAGGAGGCTGACGGGTCAGAGGAACGGCGAGTGGACGGACAGCTGACCAAAGGCCGAGAGACCGTGGAACAGCCCCTGCAAAGAGCAGAGAGGAGCAGGCGCCGGCCGAGAGCTCTGCTGACACCACTCAGCACAGAGGGAGACGGGAAGACCCTGCAGACACCCCAACCCTGAGGGGATTCCCCTCCCTGTCTCCTCCTGGAAGAAGAGAGAAGGAACTGGGCCGAGAAGGAAGATACACATGACGATCACAAAGATAATAAAAAACGTTATTCAAAGACATGAAAGAAGATCTAAATGCATGGAGAACTATGATGGTCGTGGATGGGAAGACCTGATATGACAGAGATGGCACTTCTCCTAAAATTAACCTATAATTCAATGCAATTGCCATCAAAGCCCCACAGGGGTTTCTTGGATCCAGACAAATCAACCCCAAAATATATCTGGATGAATGAAGGGCCAAGATGGGCCACACCAATTTCAAGAAGGAACAATGGGGGAGGGGCCCTCCACCAGGTGTCAAGATTTACCGTCAAGCTGAAGTCATTACAACCCTGGGGACAGACACGTAAAAGAGGGAGGCGGAAGGACAGCTAGAGAGAGGTCCCCACAGGCCTGGCTCACGGCCTGCGGGGTGCAAGGGCCCTGCTTGCGTGGGCCGGTGCCCACAAGTTCAGGAATTTGGTGAGCTGCCTGTTAAGCAGCCACTACGAAAAATTAAATTCTGTAGCCTTACAGTTGGTGCTGAAGTGAAAGCAGCTCAGTTTAATGAATGTAATTGGCACGAGGGCGAGAAACGGTTGAGCAGAGGGTCACGTCCGAGACAATGACAACGCACTGGGTGGCTGGGCGCGGCTCCGCCACCCGGGTCAGCTCCGGATGCACGCGCTGGGCAAAGGTCAGCAGAGCAGGCCCTGGAGAACCGACAGGCCATGTGGGGTTTACGACAGCGTATCACGTATTTTATTACTATTTGTAAACCATGTGCCTCGTGTCGTTATCTGAGAATAATTTATAATAAGCTGCTTTACGCCTATGCGCGCAGACTCTCGGACGTCACCGGTGCCTCACGCACAGGGTGGAGACAGCAGCTTGCAACGGATGTGCGAAGTATGCTGCGATCTGTGTAGATTTTAAAACCCCTGAAGCCACGTGATTTGTGCCCATGTTTGGTCCCAGGGGAGGGTCTCCTGTTAGCACCATTACTCTCTGTGCTTTTCAGCATGTTTGAAATATCTCGTAATTCGAAAGCTGGTTTTAAACAGAGGCAGGTCTTAGCTCCCAGGTTCCCCCTCCCGATGGGACATCCCTGCTCCTCACCTTACAGGCTCCCTTCCGTCAAGGCAGTGATGTCCCGTGGACTCAGGTGGCCCCGCAGCCTGGAGCTCAGGGCAGACGCTTGCTTGGGGCTGTTGAGGAGTGTGGAGCCGGGGAGGGGCACCGGCCCAGCCGTCTGTGCTGGGTGGCAGTGCGGGGCCGGGCCAGCATCTGTGGGGACCCAGGTCAGCCCCTGCCTCCAGGCCCTCCCCCCACGTTCCCGGGCCGATCTGGGCTGGGGAGGCAGAGCGCCAGCTTGGCGGCACAGGCACAGCCGAGAATCGATCCGATTGTAATTGGGGCTTGGAAGAGGTTTAATATTTAACTGGATTAAATATTTAAACAGGACGAGTTGACGGGAGAGCAGCAGCAGATGGGGGCAGGTCCCACTCACGCAGGAGGGAGAGATCAGACACCCCGACCAGCCCTCCAGGTATACAGCAGGCGCTCAACGGTTCCCTTCAGGAGGATGGTGTGGTCCCAACCATCAGGGCTGCTCCGAGACATTTCCTGTTGTCCGCTGGCTGGGTGCACCGATGACCTCTCCAGCCCCCTCCTTGGGCCAACCGTGTACTAAGCAGGGCTGTGAGGTCATGAGGCCCTGCCTCCACCAGGAAGCTTGCCTGGACTGGGCCAGCTCCCCATCACACACACTGTCACCCTCCCGCACGTCCCCCTGCACCTTGTCATTTGTAAGGATCTGTGTGAGGCTGTGTGGTTCCGGGGGATGAACGGTACAGGGCAGCCAGCTGCACTGCTGTCCTGAAAGGGCCAGTCAGTGTCTTGCATGCTGGTGCTTGATGCCTGTCCTTGACTGAGGGGGTCCTTGCCTCGGCCAGAGCTCCCAGCAGAAACCGGGGTGACCTGGCCAGGGGACAAGAGGCTGCTGGGAAGGTCCAGCCCCCAACACCTCCTGGGACCCAGCTCTCTCTGGGCCCCTCATGGCCCACCGGTGTCTGGGACACTGCACATGACAGAGTGGGGCAATGCAGGGGGATGCAGGGGGGCACCCTCGTGTGCAGTGTTGTCCTGCCTGGGGGGCGGGTGGCTGGAGGGACAGTCACGGGAAGCAGAGTGAGGACGCGGGTAGGTAAGTCTCCCGGGCTGCAGACGGTCCCAAACAACAGAGATTCGTCTCTTGCAGCCTGGAGGCCAGAGCCGAGACCGAGGCGTGGCAGGGCCCCTCCTTCCTGCCTCCTGCAGCTCTTGGGGCTCCGGCTGTCCTCCGCTTGTGGCCACATCACCGCAGTCGCTGCCTCCATCATCACATGGCCGTCTCCCTGTGTGTCTGTGTCTCTTTCCTCTTCTTGGAAGGGTGCAGTCACCTTGGATTGGGGCCACCCCAATGACCTCACCCTAAGTTGATCCTCTGCAAAACCCTGTTTCCAAATAAGGTCCCATTGACAGGTACTAGGATTAGGACCCGGACGCATCCTTTGGGGGGCACAAGTCAACGCACTACCTGAGGTCCCTTCCCCCCAGGCGGGGGGCCGAGGGGTGGGCTCCGGGACGCGGGGAGCAGGACCCGGTTCTCACGCCCACTCTACTGCTGACAGCTTGTGGCCCCAGGCCCCTCCTGTGGTCAGCGGTTCCTGATTCACATCCATGGATGGAGCTGAGACGGCAGAGCGGGGTCTGGGCACGGGCCTGTGCCGGGGGAGCCAAGACCGTGCGTAGATGGTCAGGGACGCCGTCTGTGACCACCTGCCCTGAGGCTCAGAGCCACTGGCTTCCTCGTTTCCTGCTGTCTGCATTGTTCTTCCTTCCAAACCGTGGAGTGTTTGGTCTCCCCCCCCGACAACACACACACACAGGAAAGCACTGTGTGGGGGGAGGCTGTTCTAGAATTTCCAGGCTGCAGCATCGTCTTCCCTTCTTCCAGACTCCCCAGAGGGTGTCCCTGAGCTGAGCACCAGGAGGGATGGGACAGCCAGGCGGGGCTGGGGTGAGCTCCCCGCCCTCCAGTCTCCTGGCCCGCTGTCCCCACCACGGCTGGCAGGAGGCGGCTGTCCAGTCACAGGGCTCAGGTCCCCATGGGCTCTCAGCAAAGCCTCTGGTCTCACAGGGCCTCCATCTGCTCCTCGTGGGCCAGCAAGACCCATGGCCTGGGCGTTCTCCATATCTTGGGTGTCCTCTGGGGCCCTCGACAGCCGTGGGCCCGCCTGGTGGCTGTAGGCATCCCGGCTGGTGTGCAGCAGGCAGCCAGGCAGCCTCCCTGTGCCAGGGCGTGAGGGGGGAGCGACACCTGGTGTCCCATGTCCCCGTCCCCTGACAGCCCACATCAGGGCCCTGTGACCCTGGGGGGCGGTCTCCCGCACACAGCACCTCACGTGGCCGGGCGGAGCCGGGTCTGCAGAATGTCAGCTAGTGCGGGAGGAAGTGAGCAGAGCGAGCGGCTGCCTGTGATGTTTTGCAGACCCCGGGAACCGGGGAGACAGAGCCCACACCCCAGGCCGGGACACCGGCTGCGTTCCAGGTGGACCCAGGGCTTCCTGAGGCCTCCAGGTCTGGGGCTGGACCCCAGGGTGTGACCACGGCTGGGAGAGAAAGGGGGCAGGGAAGGAGGGGCTGAGATGGAGCCTGAACCCTCTCGGGGGGGACACGAGGGAGTGGACCACCCTGCCACCCGCCCTGAGACCCGTGCCAACTCGGCTCAGCCCTCTCTGGCCACTTGGGCATGGACATGGGCTCTGAGGCTAGAGGACTGGCCGCTCCGCCTCCTGGTCCCTCTGAGCCTCCATCCCCTCGCTGTAAATTGGGTTCGATAATCATACTTGCTGCAGGGGTGGTCACAGGACCATAAAGCACACGGGCCGAGTGCTCAGGCCGGGGCCCTGATCATCCTCTGTGGAGGACAGACGTACAGGCAGAGGGAAGCGCGATGGAGCCCGGGAGGAGTGGAGGCCTGGCCCCTGGGGGTCTTCTGCAGTCCCCCTCACCTCCTGGCCGCTGGGGAGGTATCTACAAGGCCAGAAAAGGCTGTGATCCCAATTTCTCGAGGCTGCAGCCTCAGCACAGAAGACTCCTGCTCACTCCCTTCTCCTGACCCGGCTCTCTGCACCCCAAGCTGTGTGCCTCTTACAGAACGTCTGCTTTCATTCTGGGGTCTGACCTCCTCTGCTTTGCCAGCCCCGGCCCCGGGATCTTGCTTGAGTCTCCTCAGAGGCTGCAGGGGGAGGGTGGCATGAGGTGGCTGGAGTCGGATGGGCCACTGTGTCCCCCAGGGTTGGGCAGTGGAGGAAGGAGGCCAGGAGAGGCTGCCCCAGGCCTGGTGGGGGTGGGCTGGTGGGCTAGGCCCCTCCCACCTTAAGGCTGGCCCCTCCTGTCCTGGAGCAAGCATGGTGGGCAGCAAAATGGCCAGGTCTGGGGATGGGTCCTATCCCAGTGGGACCCCATCCAGCCAGTGGCCAAGATGGGGCAAGGCCGAGGCAGCTGGGGGCTCTAGGTTCTGCCAGGAGACCCACTGAGGTCGGTGGGGAAACTGAGGCAGGACCCCTCAGATGGAACCAATATGGTGAGTGGGGCAGGCAGGATGTAGCCTAAATGGCAAACAGGTCCCATGGGGCCAGACCACGACCCCCCAGGAAATGGCCTGGCTGTTTGTTCTGTCCAGTCTGCTGGGCACATAGGGGCCACCCAGCCAGTACTGAATGAATGAATGAATGAATGAATGCTGGCTCTCTTGGGAAGCCCAGTGGGGGATGCATTTAGACAACCAGGTGAGGGTCCAGTAGGACCACCTGGCTGGGTTAATACCCAAAGCCAAGGCTCCCTGGGGGGCAGCTGTCCCGGGCTACTGTGACGGGACAGGAGAGACGTGTGGGGGGCCTCGGGATCTGGGAGGTATTGCATGGGGGCCTCTGCTCTGCTGGACGGGGCTGGCCTCCACTGTTCTGCCAGGATGGACACAGGTCTGAGGGCACGAGGTGACTGAGACTGCGTCCAGTGTGTTGTTGGACATTCTGGCTTTTGTAAGCAGGCCACCTCCCACCTGAGTGGAAGGACCAGCTTGGCCAGGCCAGAGCGGCTGGCCCGAGTCCCTGACCATCAAGCCCTGGCCTGGCTCTGTGCCCCGGGGCAGCCTGACTGGCAGCCACATCCCGCTCTGGGCCACGTCACTGAGGCGTGGCCGTCAGTGCTTGGGGCTTCTCGGGATCCCTGGACACGAGGGGCATCGGATACAAATGGGAGGATGTCCTCCGGGCAGGCTGCAGTGTGGGCCTCCCTGGGCAGACCCCTGGTCCCGGTGGGTGGACAGAGCTCCAGGTGGGCACAATGACGTTCAGCTGGCCCTGCAGAGGAGCTGAGAGGGTCCGTTAGCAACGGCACAGCTCACGGCGAGCACTTGGAATGTGCCAGAAGGTGCTAACCTGTGTGGCCGACATACGGAGGCACATGGATGTGGTGGCCCTGCACCTGTGTGCCGGCCCATGGGCCCACTGCCCACCCCACATGGCCATCCCACTGGCCTCCATGCCACATCTCCCTCGCCCACCTGCCGCCCAGCTCCCTGCACCAGCTTGTAGTCCCATCCCGGTATCAGACCTCTGCCTGAGACAAATGGACTGTTTGACCAGACCGACAAGCTGCTCTCAGAATCAAGCAGGGGCTCAGAGGCGTGGACGGTGCTGACCTCTGCCTGGCGGCAGCTCCTCTGTGAGCCCTTGTCCCCTTGGGTGAGGGGTCCCAGGCTGACTGAGGGGTATGCTTCCACCGGGTTCCTGGGCTCTGCCTTGTGTGTTGGGGGTGTAGGATGGTGGGCTGGGGGCTCTGGTTTTATTCTAACCTGATGGGAAGAGGCTACTGGAGAAGTGAGGGGTCTTTCCAACCACCTCAGGGTAGACTCGTGGGGGTGGGCATGGAGGTCAGAGGCTGAAATACTTCAGGTGCAAGATGAGGGGTCATGCTGGGGCTGGGGGTCGAGGGGCAGCAGCAGGGGACCCCCACTCTGCTGTGCGCACCTCACACCCGGGTCTGGT
This sequence comes from Equus asinus, assembly GCF_041296235.1. Taxonomy (NCBI): domain Eukaryota; kingdom Metazoa; phylum Chordata; class Mammalia; order Perissodactyla; family Equidae; genus Equus; species Equus asinus. The sequence goes on from NC_091803.1 coordinate 48,853,921, forward strand.
AAGGAGAGGCTGGGGGAGGCCATGCAGTTTGGTGTGGAATTCGGGGTCCCTGGTACCGGTCAGGGCCCTGAGGCCGGTGGGCTGTCCCCATGGGGAGGGGGCCAGCACAGGGGTCTCTGCGTGCACAGCTCAGACAGGCCCCTTGCCCAGGGCTCAGACCCAGAGGCAGGGACTACAGTTCTTCCGGGGTCCGTCCAGGCTGTTGGGGTCCCAGAAGCTTCCCTGAAGCAGGGGCTCCTGCTTGAGCCAATCCAGACCATGGCTCTTGTCACAGTCCAGAGACTGCCCGGGTTCCGAGGAGGTGCTGGGCAGCCTGCCGCTGGTCTGCCTCGGTGTCGGGATTGGGATCCACACTGAGGTCCCCAGAGCCGGGGGGAGGGAGCATTGCCAGGCGTGGCAGGGGAGCAGGCTATAAAGGGCTGGCTGTCGGCCACGCCCCGAGTTCTCTAGCCGCCCCCCCCCCCCCCCCCCCCCCCCCCCCCCCGCCATCCATCTTCCATGAGGTTCTGCCCAGTGTCGAGTTAGCGGGACACGAGCTGGTGGGTGTCCAGGACTCTGCGGGGGTGTCAGTGGGGGCCCTGGCCTCTGTGGCCAAGAGGGGGCAAGACAACTGGGGTGACAGACAACTTGGGGGTCGGAGGTCATTGGGAGTGACCTGGGAATGGAGACCCCCAACCACAGCTCTGAAGGGGAGAGGGGAGGAGGCACCAAGGTTGTGGGAGGAGGATGCGGAAGGGCCTGAGAAGGAGCCCCCAGCCAAGACCCTCCCCCGTGCCCACCAGAAGGACCCCAGACCACCTGCCTGCCTGCCAACCCCACCCCCGTGCCCTGGCACCAGGGACAGTGCCGGGTGACATCTTTCCCCTCTGGCCCCCAGGCAGCCTCCGTCCTGCACCTAAGGGTCTCGGGGGACCCTGCCAGCCTTCTGCTCCTGCTGGTGAAGGAACCCCCCATGCCCTGGGGGCACCTGGTCCCCCCAGCCACACAGGCCCGGGCAGGTGAGAAAGAAGACAATGAAGGTGGCCACCACTGTGTTTGCCTGTCAGAGAGTTTGTCAGAGCTGCCAGGCTTGTGTCCCAGGACCCTCTGCCTACGTGGTCACATAAACAAGCTGTGCCTCTGGCCCCTGGGCAGACTGTTCCATGCTCCACAGAGGCAGCGCTGGCCTCTGAGGTGGACGCGAGCCCGCTGGACAGCCGAGGGCTGGGACAGGGCTGGCCCTTCCCGGGGTGCAAGCAGGGCTGTGTTAGGCTCGGTGAGGAGCCTGGTGGAAAGTGGGGGGTTGACAGGAGAACTCGGGCTTCTCAGGGGCCAGATAGAGGCCCCTGGGCTCCAGAGCCTCGGAGCCAGCCCCCCTAACTCTCGATCGTTCCACAGCCACGTAACGAGCACCCGGGCCAGTCGGTGTCCCCCGTCCTCTGGGAATTCATCCCGAGGATGAAGCAGGATAATGGCAAGTCAACATGTTAGCGTGGCCAGAGCCTGGGGCAGGGGCTTGGCAAGCGGCAGTCATGCAGCAGCCCCCATGGAGTCAGTGGGCAGCAGAGGGAGGGGAAACTGAGGCACAGGGAGGCTGAGGGGCCTCTCTGTCTTAGGCTGTTTTCCAGAAGCTGATTCCGAGGAGAGTGTTCAGGTGAAGGCTTCCCAGGAAAATCCTCTGCCAGGAGCAGACGGGAAGGGAAGGAGCCCAGGCCCGGGTGCAAAGGCCTGAGGGGACGCCAGGAGTACTGCTGTCGCCTGGTGGGGGGATGGAGCTGGGGTATTTACACCCCACCTCATGAGTGGCTGGTTAAGGGCTCCCCCTGTGTGTGTGGTAGCCCCCTTGACATCCAGAGCGTCGCCAGGAGGGGACAAGGTGGGCCAGGGAAAGGCCACGGGGCACCATCCTACCAGCGGGGGTTGTGCGTCTGGCCCTCGGCCTCTGTGGGGTGGGCGCACGGGGGCGTCAAGGACCCTTTGATTCTGTCCTCACTCTCCTCCTCCCCAAGTGGGCACTGGGCGTCTGCTCGGCACAGCACACGCAGCCTGATCCCAAAATAAAATATTTGGTTTCCAGGCCCGATGGCCTTGAAATGACGACCTTGAACTGACAACCTTGAACTGCGCCTCTGTTTCCAGCAAACAGTCACAGTTGGGCCTCTCAGAGCCCTGAGCTCAGATGACCAGCGTCCACTGCCTGCAGAGGGGAGCCGGGCAGGTGGCAGCTCCCTCCACCCCGTGACGACCCGGGAAGCGGGCACGGGACCCCATCGCTGGTTGAGGGGTGGGAAACGGAGGCTGGGTCTGGGTGGTGACAGCCTGGGCTCCCTGAGGTCCCCCCGAGGATGCCCCAGGAGGAGCCCCCATGCAGGGCTGGGGAGGACACAGCTGTCCATCTGGACTGGGCTGCTAGACCCCTGCCTCCTCTGCCCAGTCCACTCGCCACACTGGTCCATCGCTGCCAGCCTCGCCACCCAGATACCCCCACCCTGAGGCCCCTTCCCACCAGCTACGTGGGACGTTTGATAAAGGGCCTGTTCCCAGTGGGCAGGCTGTGGGGCCCACAGACGACAATACGGTGCCTGCCTGGACTTCAGGGCCTGGACGTCCAGGGCTGAGGCAGGCCACAGGGACAGAGGGAGGCTGCCTGGGTGGGGGGGAGCTGGAATGAGCCCCCGTTCCAGCCCTCCCTCAGCCAGGGCCCCAGAGGCCGGCTGGTCACCTAAACCCAGCCGGAAGCCCATTGAGGGCAGAGGTCAGCCCTGGGCACAGGGTGGGGAGGGGCACAGAGCCCCCGAGCCTGCTACGTCGCCTCCCTGCTCCCCCATCGCATCACGCCGTCCACTGTCTGCCCAGCATGGCGGTTCTCTGAAGTCCACACTGACGTGTGTGTGTGTCGTGTCCTACAGCCCCCTCCCCACCCGAACGGGGCGGCACGAGAGGGGCTGGGTGTGGATCAGTCCTCAGCGCTCAGGCACGCGGGCTCCGCTGGCACAGACGGCAGGTTGGCCTGGCAGCCCCTGTCGGGCTGGGGCAGAGGGGAGGCACGGCCCACACCCTGACCCACCCCTTCTTCAGGCTGTTGGGAGAGGGGGGCTCCTGGAAGTTCTACAACCCTGTCTGAGCCCCGGGCAGTCAGGGACATGAGGGCCTGAAGGCTGGCCCCCCTTTGGGCCAAGGCCGCGTAGATAAAGCGAGGGACTCCTGGCCCGGTGCCCAGGCCCATTCAGACGTTGTCCACAGCCCGGTCAAGGCCTGAGATATCACCCACGGCTGAGCCCAGGCCCAGCCTGCCCCGTGGCCCACCGCCCCCAGGACAGCCTGTGTGGTCCCAGAGGAGAGGGCTGGCCGGCACTCCTCTCTCAGGAGGATGCAGGCCGGGATGCTGGGAGGGCCCCTCCACCTGTCTTGGGACAGGGAGGGAAAAGCTGGCAGCTGTGCCAGCCTGCCTCTGGGTAGGACGACAGCGAAGAGCCCACCTTCCCCCATCAGAAGTTGGGGTGCATGGAGGAGGAGCCCCAGGCCCTGAGGAGGAGGGGAGCTGGATGGCCACCCAAGGCACGGCCGGGCTGGCAGGCTCTCCCAGAGGCTGAGCGAGGCTGGGTACCGGGGCTGGGGAGACAACTGCAGAGACAAAACCCCCCAAAGGCAGCCCCTGTGGCCGGGGTGAGTTCCAGGCTGGTAAGGGGGCTCCTCTGTCCCCAGAGCCTGGGATGGGTCAGACACGTTGGGCCCCGGTCCCTGTCCCAGTGCTGGCCCAGGGGGGTGACCTCAGGTGATGAAAGGCACAAGACCTCCACCTCGAGGTGTGCCAGTGGGGGGGCCCATCACCCTTGCACCCTGGCGACGTCACCGATCCCTTGTTGGGAATATGCCCGACCAGATGAGCCCAGATTATGCTTTACACTTGGGGGGGCCTGTCACCTGCCAGGCTGAAACCGAGTTTCCATGTCTCAAAAAAGCCAGTACTGCCTCGGATTGGGGCCAGGCAGCTCGTGACCTTGGCCCAGCGTGGCTGCTCTGCATCCGTTTACTGGTCCGAGAATGGGCCAGAGACCAGATCCCAGGAATCATTTGGAGGCTCAAGGGGGACCATTTGGTCGGGCGGAGGGCGGCTCCATTTTATCCTCCTCTTTCTAGGGTCGGACATTGAATGTTGAGCATGGAGGGTTGACCAGCAGACACCCCCACCCCTCCCCAGCCCAGGACCCCTCTTCCCCGGGGGACTGCGGCCCAGAGCTCAGCCCAAGGGACGCATGATGGGGGACAGAGGAGAGGCTGCATGGTCCGTCTGCAGAGGGGCTGGCCCGGGTCCCTGAGACACTGAGGGTCACCTCCACCTGCCGCCCCCTCCCACAGAGCGGCTGAGCTGGAGGCACTGAGCGGAGGCAGGACCAGGCTGCGTGGGTGCCGGGGCGCGGGCGCTGGCAGTAGGGTTGCCAGGCAACTGCCACGTGTATCCGGCCTCGTCTCCGGCTCCGTGGGGTGGAGGAGCCCCAGGTTCCAATATTTTTGCTGCTCGCTAGGCTGCTTTCACCCTGGACAGCAGGAGGGGACGGTGTCCTTCACGGCACGTCGGGAGCCCCATGCTCTGGGGTGGCAGGGGCTGCAGCCACTGGGCCTGGAGGGGGAGAATGCTGCACCCCAAGCCCCCCAGTTCTGCTCTCAGGAGAGGGGGTGCTGAAGGTCTCCAAATGGCTTCCAGCTGGAGGCCAAGAAGATGTGATGCTCAACTCCAGGCCCCGGGGAACTTCCTGCTGGGCCCAAAATGATGCCAGGGGGCTGCTGGCCCCTTCTGCTACGCCACAGTGAGGGAAGGACAAAATGAGGGTCCACCCCGTCCCTGCCATCCACAGTGGCCAGCATCACACCAGCAGTCTCCGCTGCACGGTGCTCTGCGCTGGACTCTGCGGCCACTGAGGAACAGGGTGTGGCCTCTATCTCCCTCTGCCTCGGTTTTCCCACAAGAGCAAGGGGTGTCTTGGGTGGCCTAGTCGCTCCCTGAGGATTCCGGGTGACCCACAGCCCAGGGCCCCTGCCAGCCATGGGACTGGGGACCACTGTGGGCTCCAGGAGAGAAGATGTCAGCCATGTGGGAGGCAGGACCAGAGACAGCCCCTCCCTGGGGGCCCGGCACTGCTCTGGGGTACTGACCCCTTGCCAGGCTTCCTGGGGGGTGACGGCTGAGGACGGTGGAAGGTGTCCATCCAGGGGGCAGCAGGACGTGGACACTGCCCACCAAGCTTCCAGCCTGTTCCATCCCTCGTGGGCCAAATGACAGCGTCTGGCCAGGTGAGCCGTGCCGTCCAGTCGGGCTCACTCGGGACCCTGCTGGGCAGCTGGATTTTCCAGCACCTTCTGTGGTCCTGTTTCCTCCCCAACCTGGGCCTCCTGACAATCCGGGGTGGGGATGGGGTGCTCCCTGCTGATGCACTGGGCAGCATGGGGGGCTGGGTGAGGGGTGAAGTCTGCTCGTGTGGGACAGGCCCTACTGGCTGTGACCCCATCCTTCTGTGGGGACCACTGAAGGGGACCTGCAGGCAATATCAAGTCTTGGTTTGTCTCCCCACCCATCACAGGGGCCCAACCCCCTCTAAGCAGGTTGGCTGTGCCCCGATCTGCCCCCGCTGGAGAGGTCCCCGGGCCCTGGGCTGTCCGTGTGTCCGTGTCCAGGTTGCACACCTGGGCCACCCCCTCCCTTCCCTCCATAGCCTCATACAGACCAGGGCGTCCCTGGCCTGAGTGTCTCCTGAGTAGGTGCTGAGCACCCAGGCATCCCAGCTGGGGCTGCTCCTGGCCAGTGAGCAAGGGAGCAGGGCTGATGGGGTCTGGCACCCAGATCCAGTCCAGGCCACACGAACCCCCGCCATGCCCCTCGGCCTAGAAGCTCCCGAGAGAGGCAAGAATCAGGAAAGACCGAGGGTGCAGATAGCAGTGTGGGGGAGCCGGCCTTGAAGGGGCTGTGACGTGATGCCCTTGTCCCTGGGGCTTCTAGGTCAGCCTAGAAGGGGGATCTCCATGCCCCTTACACTGGGCCTGGTCTGCAGGTGGCCACGTCCATGGCCCATGTGGGGGGGTCTCCACCTCACGGGGACCCTCAGGTCTTGAGGATCATCTGGCACTGGGGGGCGGCCCTTGGCAGGAGTCAGGGAGCTGAGTCATCGATCTCCCTCCAAGGGTCCTTGAGGCACAGCTCCTTCCCCCTGCTCAGGGTGGCACCTGGGAACTGGGCACCTGGACACCCCAGATCTTGGCTGCCCAGAGGCTAGCCACCTCAGCCCAGGGGTTCTGGAGGCCAGAGAACTGTGTCTTCTGGGAGGAGGGACCCTCCCCAGCCTGTGAAATTGCAACCCAAACCAGCAGATGGACGCAACTTGCCAGCAATTAGGAGGCAGAGCCGTCACAAATGTGCAAATTTACACACGTGAGTCAGACAGATCTGGGATTTTCCCTTTATTGAGCATGAATTGCGTGCGTGAGATTTCTGAGCACAGAATGTTCGCTCAGTCTAGTCCCAAGTGCCAGCAGCTGGTGATGCCCTTCAGAACCGGGGGGTTGTCTGCAGAGAAAAGGCCTCAGCCAGCCCCCCCACCCAGCCTGGGATCTGGACCGGGGGCCCATCCCTGCCACTGTCCTGCAGCCAGGACTCCCCATGGCCTGGGCACGTGCTGGGACACTACTGGCCTCCCCCGGCGCCTCCCAGCCTGCGTCCGGGTCAGGGTGTCAGCTCTGCTGTCCCTGGGCTGAGGGGCAGCCCCTGCCTGGGGATGGAGGAAGCCCTTGGCCCCTTGCTCCGTCCATCTGTGTAAACCCCAGGCTGCCATGGGTTTGACTTGTTCACATGACAAACAATCAGTGAGCACACACTGGCCTGTCTGAGGGCCCGGGAGCCGTCTGGGGGCCTGAGACCACACCCTCTGGGGCCCCAGCCTTGTCACAGCCCAGGAAGAGCCGGTGAGGGGGACCCTGGGGCTGAGACCCCGAGAGCTCGGCCTCCTGGAGGGGATTTCAGAGGAAGACAGGACGGAGCCGCTGTGTCCTAGCTCCCCTCGACTGCATGGCATCTGGACCTGTCTCCCAAGGGCCCCGGTGCTCTGCAGACCTCTCTCTGCTCAGGGCCTCTGCTCGCAGCCTCTCCAGGAGCCCCCCTGCACCCTGCCTGCTGCACCCGAGAGCTGGGACAGGCCCTGGCTGCCGGGGGCAGAGCATTTAGGGTTTGACCTCTGGCCTGAGATGCCCGGCCGTGCCCTGTGGTGACCGCTGGCCCTGCCCACTCTGGGAATTGTGGGCAAACTGGTGCCCTGGGGACAGGCTCACGGCGCAGACGGGGCAGGAGGTGTGGGGATGGCTCCTACCGGCTCTGGGGTAGACCGGCACCAAGGCCGGGCCTGCCACCCACGGCTGGTCCCGCAGCAACCTGTGACCCTGTGTCTCCTCATGTGGACCCCCGGCCTGATGAAAGGCCCCCGTCCCACCTGCCCTGCTGTGCTGGCACCCTCCGAACCCGTTCGTTTTCACATTCCCTTGATGGACAGTAAGGATTCTTGGCCTGGGGCCCCGGGACCCCTCCTGTCTCTGGCTCCTATGTGGATCCCGGATCCCCACCTGCCACAGGCACCTTGTAGAGAGGGCTGCCTTCTTGGGGTCTCTGGGGCCCTCGATGCCCCCAGGAGAATCGGGGCGGGCGCGCAGATAGGCCGGGCAGTGGCTGCTGGCTGATGGCATTCAGCACCCCAGCCCTTGTGGGGACCCTGGGACCAGCCAAGCCCCTGCTGCTCCCAGCCCCTGACACTGTATTTCCAGAAACAATTTCCTGGCCACCAATCTCTGGAACCTTCCAGAGTGTTCCAGGCTGAGCTGGGGGGACAGACAGTGGGGCTCGAAGTGGGGCCGGCATGGTGGTGGCCCCGCTAAATTCTGACTCTCCTTATTGATCCAAGGACAATTACTTGATGGCAAACCCCATTAGGTCCTCACGCACCATTAGAGAGTTTAAAATAATCGATCACCGATGCCACGGGCAGGCGAAGTTCAGGGCAGGACACTGTGTGCCTGATGGTATAAAGGCGCCCGCCACCTTCGATACGCAGGGCGGGACGTTGTAATCTGGTGCCCCAGCTGGGGGCACACACAGCCAGGCGGTCGCGGGATGACGCTCAGCTGGGAGGCTCGAGTCTGTTCCGGGCCCAGGAAGCTTTGCTCTGCTGCACCTAACCCCCCACCTCCATGGGTGCCGGGTGTCCAGGATGCCCAGCAAAGGGGGTGGGCAGTGCCCAGTGGGAAGCCCCTGCCCCCTGCTCAGAGGTGGGGGGCTGGCTCGACCCTCACTCCTCACCCCCAAGGCCTGGTGAGCAATTCTCCACCAAGACTGGGAGGCCCCGTCATCATAGAAACAGACCACATTCTCGGAGTAAACCACGGCCGTCTGGGTCCCTCTCTGGCCAGGGCTGGGGGCGGGTGGGGACGAGTGACTGAGTTAGGCCCCCGGTCTGTGGTCCTGTGTTTGGACAGCCCTGGGAAGCACACACCACCTTAATTGCTGTCATCAAGGTAATCTTTAACAAGGCAGCCAGCGCCTCCAGTAAGGTGAATAACACGTCTTGGAAGTGTGGTTTACTCAAGACAGTGGGCAATGTTCGGGTGCCCCTGGCCAGGGTCTCATTCTGTCTGTGACCACGAGTGGCCGGGCTCTGCCAGCTGGGCTGGGCTGGCAGCTCTTCCAGCCCTGACATGCCAGCTGCCCCCTCGCCCAATGCAGGGTGGAGCTCCTGCTGCCAGTGTCCGCCCAGCTGGTGGCCCCTCTAGGGCTCTGACAGTGGTCATGATGTCACCTGGAGGAGGACGCTGACTCAGCATCGTGGGGACCGCAGCTCAGGGCCCCACAAATCCTGCAGGCCCCTCTGCTTGGTCAGCCCATGTGCTCATGAGGCCACTGGCTGGGGTAGACAGAGGTGTGGGCAGCCTGGGAGGCCTAGTTGGAGGGCACAGGAGGAGCTGGGGACGGCCTGGAGAGCTTCCGGGAGGAGGGGCCACCAGGGCCCAGTCCTGAGGATGGAGAGGAAAAGCAGCCTGGGGGAAGCCCTGGAAGCGAATGCCCTGGGCTGTCAGGACCCACGAGGTCAGCCTGACCAGAGCAGGGGCCCAGGGGGCCCTGGCAGTCATGGGGGGCATGCAGAGCCCCCAGGAAGGACCGCCCTGGTAATCTGGAGCTAATGTTGTTGGGACGGGGGCCTGCTCCTTCCAGAGGCGGGTCCCCAGGGCCCACCTCCCTTCTCAAGAAAAGGAGGACTGGACGATAATGCGAAGTTTGTCGGCAGGGGAGGGTAGCGGGCAGGCGGCCTCACCCTCTCTCTGTGGGTCAGCGGGTCGATGCCTCGGCTGACGCTGATGGCTGTTTAGAGCCACCTGGGGCCGTGGGGGGAGCACTAACGGGGGGGGTGCCGTTCCCCCAGCCCCGTGGCTGAGCTCGCCCCTCCCTCACTGGCCCTGCCTGGACGGTGGAAGGCCATGTCTGAATCGTGCCCCCACCCACAGAGAAGACCCCAATTCCTAGGAAGCTCCCTGCCCTTCTTGGGGGTCCCGGAGGGTGGATGTTAGCTGGGTCCGTGGTCCTGTGGAGAGTGGGCCTCTGATAGGCCACTGGGGTCAGGGCCAGTCCCATCTCCGATGACTCCCATGCCCAGCAGGGCACCTGGCACACACAGGGTGGTCTGCACGCATTTGGAAAATTGGCGTCTGTGGTCACCACATGTCGGGGGAGCCGCCCACCCTGACTCTGTCCTTACACCCACCAAGAGGCGGGGGGCTACGGGCCAGGTGGAGGACCCGCCCTCCCACTGCCCAGCCATGCCCACCCTCCACCCCCCTCCTTCCTGTCTTGGTCACTGTCAGCTCCCAGAGGAGCCCAGGCCGTGCAGGCTGGCGCCTGTGGGAGACCCAGAGCTGAGGTCCCCAGCCCGGGCCCGTCCCCACATCTCCGATGGGCTCAGGACCTAGGGCTGGCCTCCCTGTGCCCCCAGGGCCCTGCTCCGTGGCCCTCCAGGGTCCCCGGATGCTGCACCCAGCCCTGAGAGCCCCTGGAGTGCAGAGGACAGCGACTGAGCCCTCCTCGTGGGTCCCTGTCCCTCTCGGGACCGTGCTTGCAGCTGCACTGACCTCCGGAGCTCCACTGTCGCCCCACTGGCAGGGCTGGTGGGGTGGGGGGCACCCAGGGACCCTGAGAACCAGCAACCCAGGGTCCCAGGCTCACCCAGGACTGCACGCGTGGGGAGGGACGGCAACACCTGGGAGTGAAACCGAGGAACTGACAAGGAAAGTGTGCTCCCCCTCGGACCTCTGAGCTCAGAGACCAGGCCTGTGGGCGTGGGGCCTCAGTGCTTCGTGGGGTGCACCCGAGCCCGGGCCTGGCTTGTGGAAAGGACGGAGTGGGGTGAATGGGGGCCCTGCTGGTGACCTTGCCCTTGCCCTCCAAGCACTTAGCCGCCCGCTGTCTCCCTCTCGGGTGGCCCCGGTTCCATCAGCTAAGTGGCTCCACGATGCATCCACCGCTCCCGCGAGGGCCATCCAGGGCATGGCGTGCCCATCTATTTTCAGGGCTCTTTGGGTTAAGTGCTGGGCGGAGCTGAGCCCTCGAAGGCCTGGCCCTTGGGTCCATTTGCGTCCTCTCCAGGGCCGCCGGGCATGTGGGGCTGGCCTGGGCTCCCGGTGCGGCCACGGGCCTGACGTCCCCTCAGATGCACTTGGGATGCCCTTGATGCCGGCGCCTTGTTCCTGCGCCAAAGAGTTGTCTTAGAGAGAGCGCCCGTGAAGGGACCCCTTCTCAGGATCCCAGGCCCTTCTGGGGTGGGGTCCCCATGATGGCCCTTCTGGGGCGAGGTCCCCCCTGTGGGCATTCGAGGGCAGGGCTCCCCATCCCACCTCCCCACCCTCCCCACCTGCCTGCTGACCCTCGGGCCGGATTGTCCTAGCTGTGGGCCGTCCGGGCACTGCGGATGCTGAGGAGCACCCACACTTCTACCTGCCAGATGCCAGGAGCACCCCTTCCTCTGCAGCCGTGGCAGCCAGAAATGCTTCCAGACGTTGTCCCTGGACATTTTGCCCCGTGTCCCCTGGGAGCAAAGTCACCCCTAGTTGGGAGCTGCTGCCATTGGAGGATGAGGTGGGCGGTGGTCCCATGGGGCTTGGGGTGACCCTAGGAGGGTGAAGGGAGGGGCCTGGGTGGCCCCTGTGTGGGGGATATATGGGGTCTGAGGACCCCCCAGTCACACTGCATGTGGGAGCCCGACTCCTCTTGTCTGATGGGGGAGTCGCAGGTGCAGCCTAGCCCCAGTGGGCGTCAGGGCCCCCAACCCTGCCAGGAGGAGGGCCGCACGTCCCAGGTCCCCACGGCCCCAACTCCACTGCCAGCCCATGGAGCTATGGGAGGAGCTTCAGACTTCATCGACCTCCCTAATGGGCCAAGGAACCGAGAAGTCAGTGGTGGGAGGACAGGAGCCACCCGGGCTCACCATGGCCCTGAAGCCCACCAGGCTGAGGGCTGGACACCCCATCATGGACATCTTGCAGCCAGGGAAGCAGACTATGGCTCCTGGTTTGCAGACAAGGCACAGAGAGGCTTGGGGAGTTGATAGAAGTCACACAGCGCACAGGCAGGATGTGGGCTCACCCAGGCAGCCTGACTTTGGGGCAGCTCCATGCCCTTGACCAGCTGCCTCCAGAGGGGCAGGATGAGACGGCGGGGGCGGGCAGGCTGCAGGCAGGGGGTGGCCGGGGAAGAAGGCATTCTCCACCGTCTTTTGTGCCTGCCCTCCAAATGACCCTCTGGGCTCTTATCTGGTGCCCACACACCCCTGACCGGCTCGATTGCTGCAGAAGCAACTGCAGACGATGTTGCCGGAGCCTCTTAACATCAGAGGCGCTGACAGCAATGCTGCCCCCTACCCCCACTCCTCTGCCAGGACAGCCCAAGGTCGCTGGGGCTGAGACTGGCCTGGGGGTGTCAGAGAGCCAGGAGTGGGGAGCGTGGCTGCCCTAGAGGCTGGCCAGGAGGGGCAGGGGGGCCAGGGGCAGGCTAACTGAGGTCAGGGTGGGGGGCAGGCACCCCTGCGGTGGCCCTGGGCTCCCTCTGTGCAGCAGGGTCAGGGGACCCCCTCTGCGGCCCCTCCCAGCCCCAGTCCCCCAGATTGCACCATCCGCAGCATCAGGCTGGCCGGGCTCGTGTCATTGCTGCATGAGGCTGGGACAGCCTTGTCCCACCCCAGGCCGCCCCGGGTCCCCTCTCAGCCTTGGACCGGCCTCCTCCAGGTTGGTCTTCCGGGGGCTGCAGAGGCAGTGGGGGCCGGAGAGGGCCAGGAGCCGGGGTGGTGTGAGCACCCGCCGAGACCCACAGGACTGGATCCCAGTGCCAGGGCAGCCGGGACGGCCAGTCCAGCCAGCACCGAGGCCTGAGACGCAGGGCCGGGTCAGGGTGTGGGCCACATACCAACATGGTCCCTCTGACCCCAGATGGGGCCTGACCTGCCAAGACACCCCATTAAAAACAACCTCAGCCCAGCCCTGAGCTGCCTCTCTGGGCCAGCCCCACAGCCTCCCTCCTGGGAACTGGTCAGTGGATCCTGTCACTCTGGTTATAAGCTGATGGGCACAGAGGCAGCCAGAGACTTGTGCAGTCACTCAGTGGGTTGGGGGCTGCGTAGACCCCAGACCTGCTCACAGCCCAGCACCCAGCACTCCCACACCTCCGCCATGACCTGCCAGGATCTGCCACCCCCAGACCATGGCTTCCGGGATGTGGACAACCATAGGCTGGGATTGGCCCCCTCAGTGCGGTCATGTCCACCGGGGTCTGCCGGGCCCAGCCTGGCTGAGAGGTGATGGTGCAGGCCCATCGGAGACCAGCAGAGCCCGTCTGGTGGCAGACACCCACCTGCAGAATAAGGGACCTGGACACGGGCAGACAGCGCAGGTGGCAGGCGGTCAGGCCAGGCAGACGGAGGAGGGGGTCTGCTGGGCCCTCGGGAGGTGAGCCCTGAGCCACTGGGCCGGCCTCGTGACTGTCTCCCTGGGCCCCACTGCCCTTCCCCGGCCCCCTGGCTTCCACCTGTTCAGCCTGGAGCAGGGGGCAAAGTTAGGGGACCGTCCCCAAGACCACCCTCGCGTCCGACACCAATTCATGCCCAGGAGTCCCTGAGGTCACCCTGAGGTCCGGTGAGGGACGCACAGGCTCACTGGGAGCCACGACACTCACGGGTACAGTTTATCACAGAGACAGGGCATAGACGGACACCGGCCACGGGACAAGCCGTGTGGGGCAGGGTCCAGGCCACAAACACAGACGCTCCCTCGTGGTCTCCCCGCCGAGCCGGCACACTTCCCCTCCCGGCATCAAGGGGCAAGGGTGTGAGGGCTCCCAGAGCCCCAGGGTTAGGGTTTTGGGGCGCTGGGCATCACGGGTGCCCTGCGGTGGGCAGGTGGTGGCCCTGCAGGAACCCCTCTGAGCCCCGTGCCTCTTGGGGTCCTGGCTGGTCCTTCCAGAGGCCACCAAGGGCTGGGACTGGAACCCGCAGGTCAGCTCTGGAGCCGGTCTCCCCTCCGCCCAGTGGTCACACTGGTCAGCGGCCCTCCTGGAGCAGGTGCCCGAGCTCCCGAGTCCCGTCTGCCTTGGAGCAGCCAGTCGGCATGGTGACCTTGTCTGGGGCCAGCGGAGCCTCTAGTCCCATGGCTCCCGGCACCGGCCCCGCCTCCTCCGGGCCCACGGGGCGAGAGACGCACTGGCGGCTCTGGGTGCCCACCCGGCGGAGGTGGCCGCTCGGGCCTCGCTCAGCACGACCTCCTTCCTCCGCCGCCCGTGCCCCTCGTCCCTGGGAGCAGTGGCTCGTGGTGGCAGCTTGCTCCTGGCCCTGCTCAGGCCGACGCAGGATCTCCCTAAATCCCGTATTTAATTTTGTTCTCTGAGAAACGGGGAGGTTTGGAGATCAAGCTGAGCTGATAAACCGGGGATTTGGCTGTTCTTGCGGAAACTCGTGGACTGGGAGGCGGGCGGCAAGCTTAGGAGGCCCCCGCTCAGTGCTCCCCGGGGCCCCCCGGCCCAGAACGCGGCTACAGCGGGCTGGCTCAGTAGGCTCCCCAGGGTGACGGCGTGAAGGACATCACAGTTAGCAGGAAACGCACGGGGGTCAGACCCCAAGGGGTGCCCCCAAGGCGCTGTTAGAGGGGGTCTGCTCATTGCAAGAGTTTAGGGGGCTGAATTGCATGGAGGGGTTTGTTGATGCTCAGCCACCCCTTGAACCCTCTTCTCAAAATTGTGCCTTTGCAGACCCTTCCCCTGGGGCTGTGGTGTCGTTCCTCACCCTGGCTGGTTGCTCTGCCCTGGGTGCCCCACTTAGCCAACACCCCACTTTCCAGAACATTATCCTCTAATCTCCCAAGCAAGCTCTGGCCAGTGTGGAAGGGAGTGGGACTATCACTTCCTTCGTTTGGGAACTCTATACCTCTTTTAATGTGACCCAGGATGGCATTTGGTTTGTCAGCCTTGAAACCATTGGCTGACATCCACCAGGCGGCCTCAGAAACCCCTTGGGTAGGGCAGTGTCTGTCCAGTTTGGTCATCGTGGTTGGGTTTGTCTTTGTAACAGGAGCAACTATTTGGCTGGGCCTCCCTGCGCTGAACATGGCAGATGATGGCTCGAACCCAAGAGCGTGCTCCCTCTCAGGCATCAGACGGTGCGAGGTGAGCGCCCAGCATGGCTCCCAGGGCCCCTGCAGTCCCTTTGCCTCGGGAATCTCCCACCTCTCCCTTGTGCGCTCCTCAGGCTCATTTCTCGTAGCTCCTCAGCTTCTCTGAGTTCCTTTGATTCGCAGCAAAGCTATAAATGCAGGATGTGCTGTGCGCTCTGGACTATGGAAGGTAGATGGAGGAGGAGGAGGGCCTGGAGCCAGTTCAGAGACTGCGGGAGGCAATCAGGGCAGACTTCCTGGAGGAGGTGTGAACTGGCAGGAAGTAGAGTGAAGGCATTCCAGGAAGGGGGTGGGCATGGGCGTGAGTGTGGATGATGTTGCTGTGGGGAGGGTGGGTGTGGTGAAGCCGGGATGACCCGGGTCCGGAGTCACAGGCCTGATCAGTTGGGATGGGCCAGAGTTTGCCATGCACGGTAATAGAGGTCTGGTCATCTCAATGGCTTCCCACAGCAAAGGTTTATTTCTTGTCCTGCCCCAGGTCCCTCGTGGCTTGTCCGGGGCCTGCATCATCCTCATTTGGGGACACGGAGGTCACAGGTCACCTGGTAGGGCAAGGTAGATGGAGGACCGCCACCAAATGCTCTGCCTGCAAGTGACTTGGGTCCTTCTGCTCCTGTCTCTCACCCAGCAGGACGGGCGCGGCGCACGGCCTCTGCAGCTCTGGGGACACAGGTCCTCCTTGTGCCCAGAGGGTGGCCAGCCGGCTGTGGACGGGGACGCGGGCTGCCCGGACTCGGGCTCCAGCCGTGGTAAGAAAACTGCTGTTGCTTGGGGTCCCCCGCGGAGGGACAGGGGTCCCCATCGGATGCACGGAGCCCGGGGCCGCCCGGACCTCAGGGCTGCAGGTCCCCACCGAGAAGTGAGGCAGGAGGGGATGTGCCCCCGAGGGACGGAGCCCCGAGGGGAGGCCAGGCCCCTGGCCCCCGGGGTCGGTTCATGTCAGAAGCCTGGTGGCCATGCAAGGCTCGCTTTCTGGAAAGAGAAGCAATTCAAAATTGGCCTTGAAATTCCGGACGTGAACGTTCTCCTGGAATCGTGTCTGGAGACAGAGGTGAGCTGACGCGCCACAGCTGAGCGGGCCAGCCTGCCGCCCTCGGGGAGGGTCCCACCCCAGCCGGCCGGGGGTGCCCCTGTGCCCCGCTGCCCTCCGCTCTGGAGCAGCGCAGCCCCTAGCCCGGGAGGCCGAGCGGTTAAATGCAGGGCAGGTGTTGTCCCCACAGCAGTGTCCAGAGAGGCCCCGGCTGCAGCTTGGGAGAAGGTTCCGGAGTCTTCTGATCCTCCACTGACCCCTGTTGCGTGACCTTGATGGGGCAGCCTTGTCGCTCTGTGCCTCGGTCTCCTGGCCTGTCCATGGGGACCATGGAACCACAGATGAGCATCCAGAAGGTGGCGGGAGTGGGGTCAGCGGGGCCGAGGCCGGGCCAGGCTCGAGGGGAAAGTGTGGCACTGGGCCCACAGGCTCCACCATGAGTCCCTGGACCCCCGCCGGCCCACAGGCTTGGGGGACACCTGGAGGGGACGGCAGCTGCTCCGTGAGCTGCTGAGCGTCCCCCAACCGTCCCCGATGCCTCTGCCGTTCATGGGGCGGGCAGCCAGGAGTCCAGGCCAGGGCGGCGGGCGGAGGGCCCGAGGGGCCTCGGCTCTCATGGAGCTGCAGGAGCGTCTCCCTCTGGGCTGCCTCCTGCTGGGGATGACCGGGCCTCACCCGCTCCCGGACTCTGTCCGGCTCCCACGGGCCGGCTCTGGGCCGCTCCTCCGCCTGCTCCGTGCCCGTGTCCCTGGCGTGGAGGTGGGAGCTCTCAGCATCACGGACGGCCTGTCCTGTTCCTGCTGCTCCACCACATCCTGACAAATGTCTGCTTGAACTCCTCCATGGATGAGGAGCTCACTCCCTGCGGGAAGCACAGCCTCGTGCCCGTCACACTGTAACTAGGGTGTCAAGTGACTTCACGCCCCACTGCTTAGAGCACCCCTGGTTTCGTGGAAGCCTGTCAGCCAGCGCTGGTCTGCGTCCCGATCCCGATGCCCTGTCCCTGGAGCTGAGTCTTCCCTGTGGCTCTTCCTGCCTGATTGTCGGATACCCACCTCCCTCCCCTTCGTTCCGGTCATAAATCTCACTGCTGGGCAGCCTGGCTCAGGCGACACTTTCCTTTCCTTTCCTTTTAAAATGTGCCCTTATTTGCAGTCACTCCCTGGGGCTGGGTTTCAAGGGCTGGAATCGCCGGGATGCGGCAGGGACGGCTTGTCCTCGATGCTGCCTTCCCAATGCTTCCGGAAAAGCTGAACCTGGGGGCAGGCCCGGGGGTGCAGTGGTTAAGTTTGCGTATTCTACTTCTGCAGCCTGGTGTTTGCTGGTTCGGATCCCGGGTGCGGACGTGGCACCACTCAGCAAACCGGAGTCTTCTGGTCCTCCGACTGACCCCTGTTGCGTGACCTTGATGGGGCAGTCATCACCTGTGGTAGGCGTCCCACATATAAAGTAGGGGAAGACAGGCACGAATGTTAGCTCAGGGCCAGTCTTCCTCAGCAAAATAATAATAATAAAAAAAAGCTGAACCTGCTGGCTAGGTCCCCCCACGCTATGTTCCCACCTCCCTCATCTCTCCTGGTGTGATGGGGTGTGGTGGTGGCAGGCAGCTGTCCAGATTTTGTTATTTTTAAGACACCAGGAAGGTGGAGTTGAAAGCCCCTCGCCACATGGCCATGGTTTCATTTCCATGTTTCCACAGTTGTGGCCTTTGAGACTTTTCAAGTCATGTCTCGGTAATAAAAATAAGAACGTACCCCCTAAAGAACTGAAAACAGCGTCCAAGCAAAATCTGTCCGCCCACAGTCATCACAGATCTATTCACAGCAGCCGAAAGGTGGAAACGACCCACGTGTCCATCAACAGGTGAATGGGAAACACAGCGTGATCCATCCACGTGGTGGAATATTACTCAGCCATGAAAAGCAAGGAAGTGCCAACACACTGCGACCTGGACGCATCCTGAGAACAGCATTTCGTGGAGAGAACCACATCCAAAAGGGCCAATATCGTGGTTCTGGTTCTAAGAAACGTCCAGAGGACGTGAACCTGCAGAGATGGGAGGCAGAGCGGTGGGTGCTGGGGGCGGGGGGAGGGGCGTGGGAAGTGGCCGCTGATGGACGGGGCTTCCTTTCGGGGTGATAGGAAGGTCCCAGGAGTAGACAAAGGTGGTGGTTGCACAACCTTGTGAATGTACTAAGTGCCGCCAAATTATACACAATGGTGGAAACGGTGAATTTCCTGCCCTGTTTCACCACAATAAAAAAGTAGCAGGAATAACAGCCAGGTTCCTGCATTGCTCACCGCGTGCCAGCCCCTGTTCTGGGCGCCGCCTCTCCCGCCTCCCGCGGAGCCTCAGCACAGATGGGCACCCGGCATGAGGGTGGCTCTCCCAGGTCACCGGGAAGGGCTGAGGATCCCGCTGCGCGGGCGGGCGGGCACTCCGGGCCTCGTTCGCCTCGTGGGGCGGAAGTTTCTCTTTAGAGCCATTTCTGTTTCTCTGCACCCGGTCTGCCTGCGCCCGCGGCTCCTCATGGTCCGTCAACGGTCGGACACGGATCGGCTCCCGCAGCCACGATCTACGGGCACCTCCTTTCACTCTGGACTCTGACGGCTTCTTCTGAGAGCCACTTCACGTGGCCGCCTCTGGACTTAGTTCTGGAGCGCGGGGTTCCCAGGGGTCAAGGGCACGGTGTCCGGCTCCCAGGCCCCGTGCTGCTTGGGGCAATTGTCGCCTCCTCATGGGCCCCTCTGGTCCCCCACCTGCCTGTTTCTGGACCCTCCCAGCCTCTCCCCACCTGCCGCCGGCCTCTCTACCTGGATGGGCCACAGGCTTTGCCGGGAAGGACTGAGCGTGGGGGCTGACGCTGACCCAGAGCCTTCCAGTGGGGAGGAGGCCAGGGAGTCAGGGCGCTCAGACCAGGGGCCGACCGTGCCAGTAGCTGCATGCACCCGCTTCGCTCCATCCTCAAGCACCCATGAGGGAGGGACTGCCCTCACTCCCGTTTCACAGATGGGGAAACTCTACTGCCCACACCACCCACCTCCAGAGCCTCTCGCAGCAAAGCCAGGCCACGGCGGTGGGGACATCCTGGATGACGGAGCCAATGTCTCGACGGCTGCTGGGGGCTGCACAGAGCCCCCGAGCCCTGGATGTGGACACAGCTGCCAGAGCCCCCCCGCAGCGCCCACCTTCAGCACATGAACTGAGTCACAGGGCGATGTCCGCCCCAGGTGAGATGGGCACAGGACAGCGTCTGTGGTCCTGAGTGCCCCTAGTCCTGAGTCCACTCACTTCCCCGGGGGGACCGGCCAGCGGGCTGAGCGGGAGGAGCCCTCGCCTCTGTCAGCCTCCCTGCCCCCAGCAGGCCCGCCCGCCCACACTCATGCCCTCTGTCTCCTTGTCCTGGCCTGCAGCTCACCGGCTCTGCGGGCCTGACGCCTCCCTGGGGAAGCGGCTTCCACAGCTACCCTGGGGCCGGCTGGGGACAGACCACCCTCGCGGCCTCCCCACAGGCTTGGAAATGCTCTCCACCCCCATCTGGACTGTGTGCCCGTCAAGTCTCAGCTGAGGGGATGCTTCCTCCAGGAAGCCCTCCCAAGCTTCTTCCCCTGAGCCCATCTCTGGGCCTCCCGTGCACGCTCTGGGCTGCTGGGCCTGGAGGAAGGGGCATGTTATCTTCCGTCCTGCACACGGGACGTCCCCTCCCTGCTCCCGGCCTCTCTGTCATCTGTGATGGTGGCCGGCTCAGGGCTGCCTGAGCTGCTTCAGACCCTCCTGTTATGAAAATGCTCTGCTGGCCTGGGGAGAGCTGGGTGGGGAGGGGACGGGCCCCCCGCCTGCGCCCGGCAGGTAGGTCTGCTCAGAGGCTCGAGAGCTCCTTGAGCTGTCACTCCAGGTGGGGGAGCGGGGACGCAGCTGGGGCCTGCCGAGGCCAGATGGCTGAGTCTCTGCTCCGCCCCCACGTCTGAGTGACCTTGGGCCCGTCAGGGCCACCTGGGCCTCCTGGGACGTGCTGGAGGCTGTGAAGCTGAGCAGAAGTGACAGGCTCCTATCTCCCCATCTGGTTAACTTCCAGGCTGGGGACAGAGCGGGGCTGGGGGGGCCTCAGGCCTGAGGAACACTGGACTGGGCCCAGCAGGGCGCCCTTCTCACCAGGCCCACCCATGAAGGATGCCTGCTGGGGGCCCTGGGGACGGGGACATGGCCCCCCGATGGGTCACAGCCGTTCCAGGGTGACCCCATGGTGAGCAAGCCCTGCGTGGGGACAGAGCCCAGGCCCTCCGTGAACATGGATGGGCGTGGGGGTGGCTCCCCTGGGCTGCCCAGCGTCCAGGGCCTCCTGCAGAGCTGGGGTCAGTGGCTCTGCAGCCATCACCAGCTGGCCTGAGGCCTGGTGCCCACAAGATGCCTGTAGGACCTCCAGGTGGTCCATCTCCCTCCAAACCGCCCCCAGCACAGGGACACCTGTCACAGAGCCGTGCCCTGCCCCTGGCTGGCCACCCCCGGAAGCTCCAACTGCTGCCTTGGCCCTGCCCTCCCTGTGTCTGGGTCCCGACCCAGGGGCTCTCGTGAACCCCCCTGACCCCCAACTGCCTGGAAACCCACTGCCCAGCTGCTAGGGGCCCCGCTGACCCCTCCGCCTCAGAGTCTGTTGAGGGGATGCTGGTGCCAGCAGGTCTAGCCAGGGGCTGCAGAGGCCCCACATCGGGGACCTGGGCTTGTCCCCTCCCTGCGAGGTTCTGCCCAGAAACACAGGACCAGCATCCTCTCTGTGCCGCTCCCCCTGGGGGGTCCTGGAGGTGAGCCAGTGGCCTGTGTGTGAATCCTGCCCGCTGCCTCCCAGCTGAGCTGTCTGCCCGTGACTCAGTGTCCCTTCTGTGCAAAGGGAGAGTAACGCCTGAGGCCATGTGAGAGTCGGGTGCAGGGGCCTGAGGGGCTGGTGTGAGCTCTTAGGGAGGAATACCATCAGTCACTCCCTCCTCCTCTGCTGCCTCCTGCCTCAGTTTCTCCTAGAGGATCAGGGCCCTGGGCTGCAGGCTGGGGGGTGTCCTCCAGGACTGCCTTGGGAACAGGGGGTACCCGGTCCCTGGGGGTGTTCACGTGGAGTCTGAGGCCCTTCCTCCCCCACGGCAGGTTCCGAGCCGCTGTCTGAACGCTGTGGAGGAGGGTGCCTGGCAAGGACTTAGCCCGGGGAACCTCGGCGTGTCCTGAGACTCATTTTTCCCGTTACTAATGCAATTTGGAAACAAATAAATCCAATAAGCCTGCCTGTCTGCCCATGCTCAGCCGCACTCCATGCCTCAATGCACGCTGTGCCCACGGTGCCCTCGCAGCCCTCACTCGCTGCAGCCCCTGCAGCCGACCTGCCTGGGGATTCAGGCCCAGAGACCCCTGAGGCTGCATAGGGCGGGAAGGGGCCAAGGAGGGTGCTGGTCACTCCCAGCACCAGGCGCTGGGCCAGACATTCACTGGCCTCCACTCAGGCCGTGCCCACAGCAGCCCCATGCAGTGGGCACTGCAACCCCACTCCCCGGATGGGGAAACTGAGGCTCAGAGAGGACCACCTGCCCAGCCACATGGCAGACAAGGGCAGGGCCAGATTCCAACCTCAGAGTCCTCCCAGGGCGTCTCACCCCAGGATCGCCTCTCGCCCGGGGACCAAGGGTGAGGAGACCTGGGGGTCTGCCGCGGGCTGGGGTGGGGCCCCAGTCCCCTGGCAGGCATTTGCTCAAGTCCTGCTGGTCCAGCCTCACTGCAGGGCAGGTGGGCCTGGAACCCACCTTGGGGACCATGTCCTGTCTCTGAGTAAGTTAGAGGGGGACCTCCATGCTGGCAGGACTCCTTGCCAGCCCAGCCGCCGCACCCCAAGGTTGTCCAAGGTCATGGAGCTCAGCCCTGTGTGCTCCGGCGGGTCCCCTGGGTCCGCTGGCTCCCGGGGAGGGTCAGCAGGTCGACCTGCTCCGGCCACAGACAGACACCGTGGGAGAAGCAGGTTCTCACGAAAGGTGAACCGTGGTCCTGCCTGTGGGCCCCACCCTGAGTGGACCCTGTGTGTCTGCTTCCATTGGGGACATCGAGGCACAAAGAGGCTTGAGGATGGTCCTCAGGCCACGGCAGCCCCGAGAGTCCCCTGTCCCTGCCCACGAGGCCCGGCCCTGGATCAGTCTGTGCGGGGGGACGTCTCAAGCTGCTGTCCCCGAGCCCGCATTGGTGAAGCCCTGCTGTGTGCCAGGTGGTGTCACCTGGGGGGCCCAACCAAAGGTCAGGGCCACGGGAAGGGGGCAGCCCAGGTTGGTGTCCAAGGAGGAGTCCTGGGGTGAGTGGGGGACGAGGTGGCAGCGAGAGAGGAGGGGCAGGGGCCGCGGGACTGTGCTGGGGTGGGGACGTCCTGCAGAGAGCACTGGGGGGTCTCGCGGGCGGGAGGGGGAGAGCTGAAGCGGAGAACCAGGAACCGCTGCCGCGCTCAGCGTTTCACGGCTGACGCCGCCCTCTGCTGGCCATGTTGGGCGTCCCCCAGCGCTCCGGCTTGCCCTCCGGATGGGGGACCAGATGCGCCCCAGGACCAGGAATGAGCCCTGCCCTGGGCGGCCTTGGGGACACTGGCCCCGGGACAGGACCTGCGTCCTCCCGTGTGGGGCAGATTCGGGCGTCTGACTTCAGGTTCCCACTGGAGGCTGAACTCAAGACCCGATCAAAGACGCGTCGGCCCCTGCGTGCCCAGGGGAGACCCCGCAGGGATGAAGGAGACAGGCGGAAGAGGCGGGGCCCCGGTGCGACTCCCGGCAGGCGCCGGACGGGGGGGGCCCTGCCTGGCCCTTTAAGAGGGCCGCTGGGGGAGGGGTCCCCGTCGCCCAGCAACAGGAGGGCTTGGTGTGTACCTGTCTCCGGGAGACCAGGGGCCGTCCTGCTCCGGGGACAGAGTGGCTGGAGCTGCCCTGCTGACCGTGCCGGGTGGGCACCATGGCGCAGACAGACGTGCTCCTGACCAAGCAGCCCGCCCCGCAGACGGTGCCGGCATGCGAGCTGCCCCGCAAGCTGTACGATGTGGCCCGCAACACGGGCGCCTACACGTCCTCGGGCCTGGCCACCGCCGGCTTCCGCACGGCCAAGTACCTGGTGGACGAGTGGTTCCAGAACTGCTACGCCCGCTACCACCAGGCCTTCGCCGACCGTGACCAGTCGGAGCGGCAGCGCCACGAGAGCCGGCAGCTGGCGGCCGAGACGGAGGCGCTGGCCCAGCGCACGCAGGAGGACTCCACCAAGAAGGTGGGCCAGCGGCTGCAGGACACGCACTGCTGGAAGTCGGAGCTGCAGCGCGAGGTGCACGACCTGGTGGCCGAGACCGACTTGCTGCTGGCGCAGAAGCAGCGGCTGGAGCACGCCCTGGACGCCACGGCCCTGCCCTTCAGCATCGCCACTGACAACCTGCAGTGTCGCCAGCGGCGCCAGCACCCCGACCTCGTGCGCGACCACGTGGAGGTGGAGTTGCTGAAGGTGCGCCGGCCCACGCCAACTCCCAGAACGGCAGACCCCACCCTCACCTGTCCCAGGGGGTTCACACGTGAGCCCACCACACCGGAAGATGAAGACTTGGCACCAGTGCACCGCGTGGCTGCACACAGGCCCAGGGAGCCCACACCCTGTGCACACACACACATGGAGCGCACACCTCTGCATACACATGCACACATGGACCACACACCACACACGGAGCACACGCCTCTGCATACAAACACACACATGGACCACACACCACACACGGAGCACACACGTGCACACATGGAGCACACACCACACACGGAGCACACGCCTCTGCATACAAATGCACACATGGACCACACACACACACGGAGCACACACGTGCACACACGGAGCACACACCTCTGCACACACACACACACGGAGCACACACGTGCACACATGGACCACACACACACGGAGCACACACGTGCACACACGGAGCACACACCACTCCACACACACACACACGGAGCACACACCACTCCACACACACGCACACACAGAACACAAAACCCTCTGCACACACACACACACGGAGCACACACGTGCACACATGGAGCACACACCACTCCACACACACACACACGGAGCACACACGTGCACACACGGAGCACACACACACACGGAGCACACACGTGCACATATGGAGCACACACCTCTCCACACACACACGGAGCACACACACACGGAGCACACACACACGGAGCACACACGTGCACACACGGAGCACACGCCTCTGCACACACACACACACAGAACACAAAACCCTCTGCACACATGCACACGTGGAGCACACACCCAGGCCCACACCGGGCACAGAGAAGCTGGCTCTGTTCGTAAGTCGGGGACCAGAAGCACTGGGTGCTGGGGCAGTCCTGGCTGTGGACAGGCTCCGGGCTCAGGCCACCCAGGAGGGAGTGTCCTCCCTGGCCCCAGAGGGGCACCCAGTCTGACCTGCCCAAGCTTGATCCTCACAGTGGGCGCTGGGCGAGGTCGGGCTCCCTGCAAGGTGGCCCCCAGCACAGACTTGCTGGGTTGGAGACACTGCGTCCTGGGGGCAGGTCCAGACATGGGGGTTTGAGCATGTATGGGGGCTGGGGCTGGACCTTGGCACTTGTCCACTCGTCCCAACCCCATGTCCAGGGCCCCTGCAGTGTCTCCCTATTATGGCTCCCACGGGATGAGGCAGAGCCCAGGCCAGGACAGGATTCACACCTGGGACATGTGCTGTGGACGTTTGCTCGAGGATGGGACAGTCAGAGGCCACTGAGGCAGGGAGGGGCCTAACCTGTTCCCCCACAAGCCCTGACACCCCTCGACACACCCTCTGAAGACACGGCGGGGCCTGAGCTGAGCCCTCTGAGGTGGCCCCCTGAGGTCTGGAATGTGTGCAGGGCTGGGGGGCCCCTCTTGGTCATGTCCTGGTGGCACCTACACCTGCTGGGCAGTCCCTCGATCACCCCTGGGTCCTGGCACTCTCTGTGCGGCCCCTCGGGTCACCCCAGATCAAGAAAATTTAGCCAGACCCTGAGCTCCTGGAGGCCAAGCCCACTATAGCATCCCCCCCCCCCACCCCAACGCCCATGGTTGAAATCCAGGCACAGACCAGTGTGCAGGTGTGGACGGGGTGGGGGGGTGGTTGAGGCCACCAGCGGGACTGGTCCTTGGGGCAGCCCCCCAAAAGATCAGGGAGGTACCTTGGCCAGGCCCCTGATCCCGGTGGGTACACCTCTGGTAGCTCTCAGAGCCTGGGGGCTCCCTGAGAACAGGCTGCAGGCCGTGGGCACTCATGGGAGATTCGGGGAGGAAAACAGCCCACCAGGGGCTCCGGGCACCCCTTGCACCCCCAAGCTCAGGCCAGAATCTTGAGTCTCTCCCCTCCCCCTCCTGCTCTCCCCCAGGCCCCAGCCTGCTCCTTGGCCCCCACCACCTGACCCCACCCTCGGCTGCTCAAGAACCTCCTAAGGCTCCATGTGCAACCCCTCCGCCCTGAGCCCAGTGCACGGACTCCTGCAATGGTGCAGGGACGGGGGACAGACCTGGACACATGGGGGCTCAGTGCCTGATGGCGGTGAAAATTCAAATCAGAGTGATGGATTGTTTGCACACAGAAAATGAGAGCATGGAGTCGCAGAAAGAAACACAGGGTTTCCCCTTGTGTTCTCCGTGTGGGGAAGGCCTCTCTGAGCCCAAGGCTTGAGGAGCAGCCCTGGGGGGCACCTGGTCCCCAGGAGCTGGGGTCCTTGGAGGCTGTGGGCCGGGCTGCCCAGGGGCCAACAGGCAGGCTGATGCCCTCAGTGCCCTGGGTGGGCTGCAGGGATGGCCCCCAGAGCCCAGGGCAGGTGGGAATGGCCTTTGGGTGACCTGCCCCGCAGCCCATTAGAAGCCCCCAGAAGACAGGAGCCCACCGCAGTGCACCAAAGAGAACGTTCAAAAGCCCAGAATAAACTTGACGAGAAAGAGCTGGCCTCAGCCCCACCTTCCAGGAAAGAGACTGGGGGTCAACAGATGGGCGTCTGGCCCCAGGCCACCCAGCCAGGGGTCAGGTGCCCCAGCTCCCCTGGATGTCGCCCCAAATCTCAGCTCTTCCTGGCGTTTAAGGGGTGGATCACGGGCCCACAGCAGCCCGGCCGTCAGCAGATCCTCACCGGGGACGGGGGTCTTCTCCCCAGGAGGCCGAGCTCATCCGGAACATTCAGGAGCTCCTGAAAAGGACAATCATGCAGGCCGTGAACCAGATCCGGTGGGTCTCTGTGGCCTCCACGGCTGCCCTCGGGATGACCCCTGTTCTCCTATCCCTGGGGCTGGCTCTGGGCAGGAAGTCGGGGTGACCTGGCCATGAGGCTCAGAGAGGTGGGGCTTGCTCCAGGTCACAGCCCAGAGTGCAGGGCCGGGCGGGCACCTGGTGGGTGGGGGTGGCAGATTCTTGTGTGTGTGGGGGGTGAGCCCTAGGCGTCCAGAGCCCAAGCCAGCATCCGCGGTGGGGAAGCTGCTCCTGGACACTGCTGGCCAGGGGGCCCGCGGACCGAGGACCCCCACGCTAGGCAGATGAGATGGCCTCGCTCCCAGCAGAGAATTGGAGGCGGGCTGGCTCCTGGGGGGCTTGCCCTGTACCACGCCCCTGGGAGGCCCAGCTCCCCCTCCCTCCTCAAACGCAGGCCCTGCCCGCCCCAGGCTGAACCGGGAGCACAAGGAGACGTGCGAGATGGACTGGTCCGACAAGGTGGAGGCCTACAACATCGACGACACCTGCGCGCGCTACCACAACCAGAGCACCGACGTGCAGTTCCACCCGCACTCCACCAAGTTCGAGGAGAGGTGGGCGGCCCAGCCCCAGTCCTTCCGGGGGGTCCTCCGCCCAAACACCCTGTCCCCGCGCCCTTGCCCCTCCCCCCAACCTGCCTGGGCTCCCCGTCCCTCTGCTGGGCGTCCTCCCCATCCCGCCGGCCTCCGCGGCCTCCCGGGTCCTCACCGCACGGGGCCGTCCCAGGCAGGGGGCTGACCTGCAGCTCCGCGCGCGGCCGGCAGGGGGCGCAAGGCCACCGCCCATCGCAGCGCAGCCCCGGGAAGCGCTGGGGGCGCCGGGCACAGGAGGCGCCGGGCGGAGCTGGGAGCACAGGGCACGGGGGGCTGGGGACACAGGGGTGCAGGGGCGAGGCACAGCTGGGGGACGCGGGGCAGAGGGGCGCGGCGCGGGGCTGGGGTGGGCGTAGGAGGCATGGGAGCGTGGCGGGCACCGGGGGTCGCGGCGTGGAGTTGCGGAGCGCAGGTCGCTGGGGGCTTGAGAGGTAACGGGACGCAGGGTCGCGCTGTGTGCGGAGGTCACCGGGCGGGGCGGGGGCTGGGGGAGCGTTCAGGCTGGAACGCGGGGATCACTGGCCGCGGGGGTCGTGGGGAGGGACCAGTGGGCCGGAGCCGCTGGCAGGTGCCCCTACGGACCCCAGTGCCCGCACGCCCACCCCCGCAGTGCCTCCACGCCTGAGACGTGGGCCAAGTTCACCCAGGAAAACCTGTGCCGGGCGGAGCGCGAGCACCTGGCCTCGGCCAACCTGCGGGGGCTCATCGACTGCATCCTGCGGGACACGTCCGAGGACCTGAGGCTGCAGTGTGACGCCGTGAACCTGGCCTTCGGGAACCGCTGCGAGGAGCTGGAGGACGCGCGCCACAAGCTGGAGCACCACCTGCGCAAGGTGTGCCGCTGCGCCCAGGCCACGCCCAGTCACGCCTGCCCCGCCCAGGCCACGCCCACTTCGTGCCCAGGCCACGCCCCGGCCAGCCCCGGGGGCTGGGCGCCCTCAGCCACAGAAAGAGACCGGGTTTCTTGTGGCCCAGCCCTGGCCCGACACGGCCACCAAGCTTGGGTCATGACTTGGCCTTGCTCCTGCTCCTCCTCTGCCCCGCCCATCCGGAGGGACCCCAGAGGCCCTCACTAAACAAACGAAAAACCAAGCGACATTTGGGGTGGTCGGCTGGCATTGCCACCAGAGTGAGTGACCAGGAGGGGCCGTTAGGTGCAACCAGGAGGAGGGAAGAAGGCAGGAGGTGACCGGGCATGGCTGCCTGGTGGGGTGTCCCTGGGCCTAGCCTGGGCCTGGCTGGGCCATGACCCTAGGCTCAGGGTGACCTTCGCTGCCTCTGAGTCTCTGGTTCTTGACCAGGGTTGGGGGCTGGTGACCCTCAGGGCTGGGGGCACTCAGGCCAGAGCTGCTGGATGACAGGCTCTGCTGTCCCACCAGCTCCCTGGGTGCCCTTGGGAGGGCCGAAGTGGCCGTGCACATCCTCCCCCAGAGCCAGCGGACAGGCCACGCGCTGGACAGGGCCCCAGGGCTGGGGGCGGAGGTCAGACCCACCCGTATGCTGGGGTGGGGTGGGGGAGGCGCTGGCACCCACGGGGTTGTCCTGTGCAGACACTGCGAGAGATCACGGACCAGGAGCACAATGTCGCAGCGCTGAAGCAGGCCATCAAGGACAAGGAGGCCCCTCTGAAGGTGGCTCAGACCCGCCTGTACCAGCGCTCCCTCCGGCCCAACGTAGAGCTGTGTCGGGACACCGCCCAGTTCAGGTGCCTGCAGTGCGGGGCCGTCCTGGGCGGGCTGGGCCACTGCCCACCATCCAGGAGCCATCCACCTGCCTCCGGGCCTCCCTCCACCTCTGGGGACACCATGAACACCCCACACACAGCCCAGCAGATGCGCAGAGGGCAGACTCTGGGCCACACACAGCGCAGCACACACACACGCGGGGTCCCCGTCCCCACGCGCGCCCCGATGCTTGACGCTGGGCTGAGTGATCTTCCGGGTGAGGAACTTGGGGTCTGAGGGTCCCACCTGCCCCGTGGACACCATTCACACCTCTGCTGTAACAGGCAGACCCACGTCCAGGCTTGTGGGGTAGGTGGGCTCCTGTCTTCTGTTTTTCCAGCTCGAAGCCCAGTTGCCCCTGTGGACAGAAGTGCCCCCCACTCGGGCGTTCTTCTTTCTCTGTCCCCCATTTATCCAGGAAATGTGGGCCTCTCTCTGCTTGCTCCAAAGGAGTCTGTCCCGCTGTCAGGAATAGAGGAGCCCAGAGCCTCCGTGCGCAGCTGCCATTGTGTGTTACTGCCACATGGTGTCACTGTGGAACACTGAACCCCTCACTGTCCTGAGACACAGGCGCCCCTCTGGTCAGGGGTCAGGGGTCGGCTGGAGGAGGCCCCAGCTCAGGCCCCAGCCAGCTGGTCCTTTGAATTCATCCTCCCGTCCCGTGGGCTTCCATCCGTTCATCCAGGAGCCCGGCACACACCCTCTCCCACACTCTTGGGCCCACCCCCCCCCCCCCCCAGCACTGCTGGTTGGATTCCTTCAGGACTTTTGGGTCCTTTTCTGGGTGAGCACCTGGGCAAGGACCCCTCAGTGGGGTTCCCAGCCCTGGAATCTCAGGCTTTGGTCCCCCCAGCTCACCCCGCCCTCCCCCAAACCCCGCAGGCTGGTGAGCGAGGTGGAACAGCTGAACGCATCCCTTGCAGCACTGAGGGAGAAGCTTCTGGAAGCGGAGCAGTCGCTGCGCAACCTGGAGGATACACGCATGAGCCTGGAGAAGGACATCGCCGTCAAGACCAACAGCCTCTTCATCGACCGCCAGAAGTGCATGACCCACCGCGCCCGCTACCCCACCGTCCTCCAGTTGGCCGGCTACCAGTGACGGGGGCTGGCCCCGTGGTGGGCACCCCCACTCACCCGGCTGGACTCGTCCCCCACCCCTCAAATAAAGAGCACATTAGCTTTCTCCTCATGGCATGTGGTCCTGGCATGCTCTGGAGGCGGCGACCTGGGCAGGTGGGCTCAGCCTGTGGATGGACCTCGTTGTCCCAGCCCAGCCCCCAGTTACCACCTGGGGAGAGGGGTCAGCCAAGTGTCATAGAGGCCCCACTTTGTTGCTCATGGCTGACCACTGGGGGCCTCTCCCCAGCTCTGAGCCCCACCGAGGCACAGACGGATTTCTCTGCCCACCTGGGCCACCTGCAGGATGCTTCAGAGGGAGTGTCACCTCCGGTCCACTCGTCACAGTCTCTGGTCACCACATCACTGCTCTTTTCCTTCCATGTGCCCTGGACACTGTCACCGCGAGGCTGATGGGCTGTCCCCTTGTTAGCAGGAGGTGAGCCTGGAGCAGAGGTGTCAGAACACACTGCTGGCCGGGCTCTCCCCCGAGGGACCTGGCCCCAGGTCTGTGGGTGTCCACAAAGTGCCCCAAAGCCCCTCGAGGGTGCCAGGCAGGGCCTGGGGCAGTGACCACCCCAGGAACCCATGGGACCTCTCCCCGCCACTCCTACCTGGCACAGGCTGGGCATCCGGGGCGACAGACCCTGAGCTGGTGGGGCAGTCCGGGCTGGTTAGGGGGCCTCCACTCCCAGACACCTCGGTAACCTCAGGCAGCCAGTCTCCTCGTCCAGTGAGTGAGGCAGGTGGGGTGTGGGGGGGGTGGGGACCGCAGAGCCCCCACTGGCCACCTGGTCCCACGCCACCCTGCACCCTGTGTCCCTGGGTCTGGACAGAACTGTGGCCCCCATGGGTGCAACAGCCAGGGCTCCCCCCGAGGAGGGCCAGGCACTTTGTGGATGGTCGGCAGGCGGTGAGGCCCCTCTGTCCAAGCCCCCTCCCCCGCCCCCGACCAGCTCCTGGCTGCCGTCTGCTTCCCAGCGACGGCTCACCAACAGGACTCTCAGGGACGCCGCCATTAAGAGGCTGGGAGATAATGATTCCCGCTGTGCACGCAGGCCACTCAGCCCTCATTATCGCCCTGTGGCCGAGGCCGGTTCCACAGCAGTGTTGCCATCGTGCTGAGCACGTCCTCGTCCCAGCCCTGAGGAGGGTGGCAGCTGATGGGGAGCTAAGTGGGGGGCGGTGCATGTGAAGCTCATCATCCTGAAGCTCGGCTGGTGGCAGGAGGCTGGGAGGGTGGTGGGTACGATCCCCGGGGGCCGCCCTGCGGGCTGCTCATTGTCCGTGGTTGTCTCATGGCCACCTAGGAGGCTGGAAACGTTGTTCCCTTGTCGAGACACATGATCGGGCTCTGGAGCTGAGGAACAGCTCAGGCCACAGGGCAAATTCCCAAGGCTGTGTCTTTCTGGAGTGTTAACCTCTCTGGGGGGCCTGGAGGTGGGGCAGATGGCTGTGCCTACCCTGAGGCTGGCCAGTCGCTGCCAGTAGGGGTTCAGCCCCTACACACTCCAGGTCATATGTCACCCCCCTCCAGGCGTCATTAGAGCGCGCTGAGCGGTGGCTCCTTCGGGCACCGTGTTGACCAACACAGTCTTATCATCAGTGCAGTTTATGGCTGGAGAAAGGGAAGCACAGAGGGTCCCGAGCCCACCCTGCCCCCAGCCCAGGGCAGGTCTGTGAGCAGAGCCCACCCCAAGATGGCCCTCACCTCTACCCCTGCTATCTGCATTCCTACGTATGTTCATGTGGCCGGAGAGGCTGTGACAACATATGGGGTCATTCTCCAGCGGCCTGGGGACCTTGACCTGCTAGGCTCCGTAGTGACTGAGCCATTGAGCCCGGTGGCTGGGGTCATGTGCCCCTGTGGTCCTGGGGGAGAGGCTGCAGGGGGGACTCAGGCCTCCAGAGCAGCAGGAGGGTTGCTGTCTCCCCAGCTGTCTTCAGCCCCTGCACACATGGGGCCCATGCTCCAGGCTCCAGCTGCCCAGTCCAGTCTCTGGGTTGGGGCCATGGAGGCTGTCTGGTCCCTCCCCGGTTCCCAGCTGCACTGGATCGAGTCACAAGGAGATGGTGGCCTTCCTGGGCTGCTGTGGGAAGGGAGGCAGTGAGGGGGCTCAGACGGCCCCCCTGGTGACGCTGTGGCCCCTCTGTGAGCCGGCTGACCCTGTGGGGCTGCGGCGTTCTGCCGCACTCCCGTCGCCACGGAGATGCCAGGCTGCATGTCCGAGCCAGGGCTATTTCTGTCCAGGTCCTCTCGCCGCCTGCTGAGTCACCCTTGGCTCTCGCTGAACCCTCAGCTCAGAAGCTGGCCCGCCAGCCATCTCCCAGCAAATGTTCCCCAGCCAGGGTCCCCAAGGCCTGGGCTCAGCCTGGCCCTCCAGCCCAGAGGGACCCCAGGGCCCATTTCCGGCCCTTCACGCCACCCTGACCCTCTTGAAAAGGTGCCTCCCACATGCAGGACAAGTTCAACTCGCCATTCCCCATGAAGGGGACTTGCAGTGATCACCCATGTCTTTTTGGGGGGCAGCTCTGCCTGCTGGCATCATGGAGCTCAGAGGGGAGGGACATTGGGGCCCTGCTGCATGGCTGAAGCTGCGGCGTCCCCCAGTGGCTGTGCTTGGCCCGTGTCCATCCACCACAGGGGGCCCTCCCGCCACTTCTGAGCCATTGGTGCCCAGGATACTGTGGGGAGACCGAGGCTCAGACCCAGGGAGCGGCCGAGCGCGCAGGGAGATGTAGGAGCCCCAGAGGTGATGATGGGGGCCAGAGAGGAGCCCCGGCCCGCCCCTGGGTCCAGCGGCTCCCACACGGTGGTGGTGCCGAGAGGTAGGAGACCAGGCCACGTGTTGCCCACAGGGCTGCCTCCATCTCAGAAGCAGGTCACAGCCGTGCTGCCCAGTGGAGGCTGCAGGGACCCACAGGCGGGTGAGCCAGGGTCTTCACACCCCTCTGTCTGTGCCACCGCTGACTGTGGGGTGAAGACAGTTGCCCCTAAAAGGGCCACTGGGCCCTGCTGGAGGGTAGGCTGTCATCTTGGGGTTGGGGGACCAGCTTCAGTGGCACTGCCCCGTCCACAGCCCTCACAGCCCCACTCCCCCTCTGCCTGGCACGAGAAGCCCCCCACAGGCGGAGGCACCTTGGTCTGCCCCTTTCCTCCCACCCTCGCCCCCTCCCTGGTCATCAGTGTGCAGGGCTGGGCCCCAGGCTGTGCCCAGATGGGCAGTCATAGTGAGCCAGTCTGGCGGCCCACAGCCTGCCTCCCAGCAAGGCGGCCACACTTCCTCAGGCCTGTCCAGCGCCTACCCACAGGCGGCCTGGCATGATGGGGGCAGGAATCGCAAGCCCTGAGTCCAGAGGCCGAGGTGCCCGGCCCTGCCTCTGGGCTCAGTCTCCAGCTGTACAGAACCAGAGTCAGAGTGGGGACGAGGCTGGGCCCTGGTGTGGGCTTGGCTTCCGCTCACAGTGGGTGTGGCCCACCTGCCACTGCCGGGGCGGGAGGGCTCTGTGGTCACTCCCACAGGTGCACTGCAGGGGCACATGTCTGATCTGCTCAAGGGCTGGGCCGATATTGAGGCCCCCAGCAGGGTGTCACACAGGCCTCTCGCTCCACTGGGCACTGTGACCCCAGGAGGGCACAGCGGGAGGTGAGGCAGACACCACCGGCCTGGTCAAATGCTGCTTTTCTAGTCAGAGCTGGGGGGCATCATGGTGCCCAGGCGGGCCAGTGCAGGGCTGGTGGCCCTGTACTGCATCTCCAGCTCCACACGCTATTTGACCTCCAAACCCCTCAGCAGGCTCCACCCAGCCCCAGCTCCACCCCCCCGACTCCCCCAAGTCACTGCACCCAGATGGGGCAGCAGGCTTGGTTTCTGCCAAAGGAGGACAGCGGCCAGCCCACGATGCCATCCCCAAACCTGGTCCATCCCAGATGCCCCCAGGCACCCAGACCCACACCAGGGTGCAGGGAGGGACAGGAGGACCCTGGAGTCCTTGTCACGGGGCTGCACAGACCCTGCGGCAGGTGGCGGGCGGGGGCCCTGTGAGCCTCCTGCCTGGGCTCTGCGGCTGGCCCGAGGTCTGTTGGTCTTGGATGGCTCGGCGGAGCCGTGGGCGCCTGGGCGGCATGAAAGGGCTCTTTCACCGGCCGCTGGGGCAGTGACGCTGGAGACGGCCAGCAGGCAGCAGCGCCCACGGCTGTGCAATGGTAACTGGGTGCATGGGGGCAGGCGGGGGTCTTCACAGCCCCCCTGGGCAGGCTGGGCTTGGGGGGGTTCTGTGCTACCCCTGGACCCCAGCAGGAGGGGGTTCCAGTCCTGAATGGCTGCTGGGCATGGCCAGAGGACCAGCATGGCCAGGACCCTAGGTCTCCACAGGGACAGGGTGGGGGCTCCAGAGGCACAGGCCTGCCTATGGGGTGGGGTCCCCTAGAGACACCCACTTTTGTCAGGTCCATCCATGGGAGGAATCCAGGAGGCCCTTTCAGGGTCCAATGTAACTGGTGGTGGGGGTGGGTCAGGGTCTGCTGAGCTCTGTGGAGGAGTGGAGAGAAGAAGTCCCACCTGCCAGGGAAGCTCGGCCTGGGAGTGGGTCTCAGACCTACAGTGTAAGAGGACCTTACTCTGGACTAGAATCCCTGAGGGCTTCCTGGAAGAGGGGACCTGAGTCTTTGTTCAGCAGGGCTGGCCTCCAGAGAAGAGTGAGGACCCCGACCCCACATGCCTATGCTTGCAGGAGACCAGCCCTGGCTGAGCCTCCTGGACACAGCCTTGGGGAGACCAGGACAGGCAGGACCAACGTGCCAGGGGAAACTGAGGTCCAGGTGCACGTGGGGCTCACCCAGGCCCTCTCTGCAGCAGCTGCTGGTTGAGCTGGGAAGAGGTGCCCCGATCTGGCACGGATGGGCCAGGAGTCAGGCAGGGTCCCCTAGGACAGGGGAGGTGGAGGCAGGAGGCCCAGGCCTGGTGGAGGTCAAAGACCGTCTTCCACACAGCTGGGTGAGGGGCCACATGGGGCAGCCCCCAAGTTGCCCTCCCTCTCCTGGGAGCGCAGGACGCTGTCGCTGCCCTCTGCCCAGCTAGGCAGCATGGCAGAAACTGTGCCAAGCTGGGACCCGGCCCAGCCAGCCGGGGGGGGCCCTGCCCTTCCCTGAAGCAGCCCCGCTGCCCCTCCCCGAGAGCTCTGCCCCCCACAGGTGGGTGGGGGCCTTGGAGGGCTGACTCAGAGCCCCCCGCCCCCACGAAGGCTCCCCTTCCATCTGCCAGGTGGGGGGGTCCCCAGCCATGGGGGCTTTGGGGACCAGGCAGGCAGGGTGCCTGCTACAGCCCAGAGCTAAGGCCCCGGGGAGGGGTGGAGGTGCCACAGAGGCAGCAGCCCCTGGGAAGGAAGCTCCAGTGGGGACGGGTGGGGCTGCCTGGGGCTCCTGAAGGGCAGGTGAGTTGTCCCCCATGCTGGCCCCTCAGATTGGTGGTGGCCCCGTCGTGCTGTGTTGAGGAGGATTCTGAGTCCAGGTCCAGGTGAAAGTGTGCATGTATCAATCAGTGACATCTGTCTGGGGCCGGCGGCCAAGTGTGCAGGGGGCACAGCCAGGCCTCCGTCCGGGGCAGGACAAGGTCTGGCCTTGCCCACTGCGGCCCCTGAGAGGCCCGACTGTCCATCTCCACACAGGCACCCCCTGGTCCCACCCAGTGTCTCCCCCAACAAGGGGGCACAGCCCGGGCTGTGGGGGGGAGGGGGTGTCGGGGGCTCAGCAGGGGTGTCTCCCCCTCACATGCCCTCCCTCCCTGCCCCCTCCCGTCCCCCAGGCTCTGGCCCCAGTGGCAGCCCCTGCCCTCCTGCTCCTCCTGGCATTGCCTGCCCGGGCCTGGCCTGGCCTGGGGCTGCCCCGGAGGCCGTGTGTGCACTGCTGCCGCCCCGCCTGGCCGCCGGCCGCCCCTGGCCCGCACGCCCCCATGAGCGACGGGGAGGAGTGGGTGTGGCCGCCTCGTGTGCAGCCCACCATCGACATCTCAATCCTCAAAGGTGAGTGTCCATGTTCAGGGCACCCCACCTGTCCCCTGTCCCCACAGGGACATCCCACACTGAGGGGCACAGGGGAGAGGGCGCCGGAGGGGAGGGCAGCGCTCCGGGGTCCCGAGTTAGGCAGAGCTGGCTCTGGGAAGGCACCTGGCGCCAGGGGGACACACTGAGCGGCTGTCCTCACTCCCTCAGCCTTGTAAGGACGGTCAGCGCCCAGCAGCCCCCTCAAGCAGGAGGCAAAGTGGCCTGGGGAGGGGGCTGTGAACAGAGGGCCTGAGGGTCCCTCAGTCTTGCTCATTGCCGGTGGTGGCCCTGACAGGCCCAGCCCTGGGGGAGGTGGGGAAGGGAGGGTGGGGTCCCTGTGGCCCCTCGAGTGGCGTCCCCTTGGGAGAAGGCAAGAGAGGCTGGGCTCCAAAAAGGTCGTTGTCCTGGAGGGCTGCACAGAAGACCACACTCAGGTGGGACTTGGGCACCAGTTTCCCAGGCCTCTCCTCCTTCAAAGCCCAGTTCAGACCCTTCCTCCGGTAGCTGCCCCGAGCCTGTTGTCCCTGCTGGCCCCATGCGACAATCTGTGCAGGCCCCAGAACGGCCACAGCTTTGGGGTATGGCTTCTTGTTGCCCTGTGTGAGGGGCGGGTTAGCACCCCTCTTACGG
Source organism: Equus asinus (assembly GCF_041296235.1). Taxonomy (NCBI): domain Eukaryota; kingdom Metazoa; phylum Chordata; class Mammalia; order Perissodactyla; family Equidae; genus Equus; species Equus asinus. The sequence continues at coordinate 48,890,057 of NC_091803.1, forward strand.
ACGAGGAGCCTGGGGCTCAGAGAGGTGAGATCACTTGCAAGGCCACATGGTCAGTGAGTCCGGCCCTGGATCCCAAGCCTTGACCAGCATCCTCGGCTCGCTCCCCTGCAGGTGCAAAGGGCGAAGCAGGGCTTAGAGGTCGCACCGGCAGGAGTGGGAAGGAGGGCCCGCCAGGCTCCCGGGGCCCCCGCGGCCGCAAGGGTCAGAAGGGGCAGGCGGGGCCGCCAGGCGCCCCATGCCAGCGAGCCTACGCGGCCTTCTCGGTGGGCCGGCGAGAGGGGCTGCACAGCTCCGACGACTTCCAGGCCGTGACCTTCGACACGGAGCTGGTGAACCTGGACAGCGCCTTTGACCTGGCCTCCGGTCGCTTCCTCTGTGCCGTGCCCGGCATCTACTTCCTCAGCCTCAACGTGCACACCTGGAACTACAAGGAGACCTATCTGCACGTCATGTGCAACCGGCGGGCCACCGCCGTGCTGTACGCGCAGCCCAGCGAGCGCAGCGTCATGCAGACCCAGAGCCTGCTGCTGCCGCTGGATGCCGGCGACACCGTCTGGGTGCGCATGTTCCAGCGTGACCGTGACAACGCCATCTACGGTGAGCACGGCGACCTCTACATCACCTTCAGCGGCCACCTGGTCAAGCCAGCCACTGAGCTCTAGTGGCCACAGAGAGGCCCCACGCTTGCCCAGCTGCGACGGACGTACCCCCAGACCCCAAACCCGCCCTTGCCTTTACCTTCGCAGCTCGGGGCCTGACCCGGTGGGACAATGCAGGTGGAGTGTTGCCTCCCAGGAAGGCGGGAGGAGAGCCCGGGTGGGGGGCGGCTCTGCACCTGATGGAGTTGGCCCTCTGGGTCCAGCGACCTGTTCTGCTTATAAAGGGCTGTGTGGAGCATCCTGCGTGGGGACACTTGTGAAGTACCTACTGGGTGCCAGGGTGGACGATGGGGAGGCCGGTGGTCAAACGCAGACCCTGGCCCTCTCGGAGCCGATTCCGGCAGGAAACATGCTAAATTCGGGGGGTGTTAGCAGGCGGCAAGGGCTCCTGAGACAGGATGACGTCAGGCTGGGTGGGGACGAGAGGCTCGCCCTCGGTTGAACACGCGGCCTGGCTCTGGTGGCATCCTCTCGTCTGTCTGGAATGGGCTGGCCGGTGGAGGAAGGTCATAGCTCCATGTGCACCAGAGCCCGAGGGAGCCCCAGGCCCCAAGTCCCCTGTGCCTGAGGGCATGAGGGCGGACCTGGAGCTGGCCACACTCACTCTGCAGGAGGCCTCTGTCGACCCTGGGTTGGAGCCACCAGGCTGCTCTGCTCTAAAATAGACTCCCAGTCTGTTCCTTTCCTGCCACGTGTTCCCTGGCCACTCCAGAACCTTCTGCCCAGCCCCTCTGGCCCCACCACTGCTGCCTCCTCCCTGGGGCCTCTCCAGTATCTCTTCCGAGGCTGCTCCCTCCTGAGTGAGGACTCTGGGTCAAAAAGGCCACCAAGACCCTGGCAGGAGCAGCGTGTGAAATCACTAGAGCCTAGCCAAGGTGGCTGAGGTCCTGGGCCATGGTGAGGTGGCTGGAGCTGCAGGCTGGCCGGGCTGGGCTGGGCTGGGCTGGAGCTCTTGCTGAAGGAAAGCCCATGGGCCACTGGCTGGAGAGCGGGAGGGGGCAGGAGGCATCTAGGGCAGCCCCAGGTCCCTCTGCTCCACGGATGCACCAGGAGCAGGCTGCCCGCTGGGCTGCCTGGGGCCTCATGGTGCTGGACAGGCACGGGGGCTTGCTCAGTCCTCGTCCACCTCAGGGGCTCTGGGCCCACAGAGCACCCAGCCTGGCTGGTCCCTCCATCACGGCCCACCCCAGCTTGGCTCCGTCCCTCCAGGAGCCCCAGCCCATGAATCGATGACCCACTGGGGGCCCCACATCTTCGGGCTCACTGGGGCCCCAAGGAGGGTGGTGTGCGGGCCGGGGGACCTTCTCTGGACAATGGTCAGCGGATGGGGGCAGGTGGGAAGGAGGTGGAGGACCTGCTCATCCATGTCACACGCAGGCACCTCTTTGTCCCTGTGCTGGGGGAGGAGACGCAGGTGGGCACACGAACACCCTCCCGGCCCACATGGAGCTCGGTTACCCCACAGGAACATCACCCCTGAGCTGGGGCTGGAGCAGGAACCTCCCTGCCCGCCCCGTGGACAGGGGCCGGGCAGAGGGGACCTGGGGCACAAAAGCCTAGAAAAGCAGAGCTGGGGGGGAGGGGTGGTGAGCAGGCCCCGGCCTCCCGGACACACAGAGTGGGGCTCCCTTGACAGGTAGGGAAACTGAGGCTAGCAAGCGTCTCCAGAACCCCTGTGCCTGTGTTGACCTTGTCTGCCGCCTCCTCAGGGCAGGAGCCTGCTTTGTCTGAACCCAGCACCCTGTCGGGGGGTGGGGGAGCCCGGGCCGGGGCTGGGGGTTTGGAGTCATGGCCTCCCCCAGGTCTGAGCACAGGCCCCACGCCCAAGGCCTCAGCTTCTCCCTGGGGCCTCCCAGAAGCAGGTGTCCGGACCCAGAGACACAGAGCATCAGGGGCTTAAAGGGAACCCCTGTCCCCGGGACCCCTCGCTGGACCAGACGCGGCCATGGCACTTGGCCAGTGACAGCACACTCCTGGGGGGCTTGACGTGGGAGGGGGGCCACGTCCTGGCCTGGCGGAGCCGTGGCCCTGCCGGAGACAGGACTGGTGCTGGGAGGCAGCCCTGGACGCTGAGCTGGGCGGAGGCTGCCCTTTGGCCCCTCGGCCTGTGTCCTTTTATGGCTGGAATAGCCGGGCACACCCAGGGCGCTCGGCAACGGGCAGACGCGACGGGAGCCACCTCGGAGGCTGATGGGGCTCAGTGGTGGGGAGATTCTGCTGTAGAGATAAAGGAGCCTGAACAAGAACACGGGGTCTGCAGGGCATTGGGAGGACCCCGCCTCCCTCCATCCTCCCAGGCCCTGGACTCCGCACCCAATCCCGGCCAGAACCCCAGACACCCCTGTGTGCCACGGGCCAGCCTGGCCAGGAGGCGGGGGAGGGAAGTCTCTGTTCGGGCTACAAACAAGCCCATGTTCTTCTCAGCTCCCCGCCGGACAGTGGGGACCCAGGGCCTCTGCCAGGCCCCCCAGAGCGGCCTCCAGGGACCCTGAAGGTGCAGGGCTGAGAGCACCGTGGCCTGGGAGGGGTGCCTGGGCCCGGGGAGTCTGCAGACCCGGCGGCCCCTGCCTCCTTCTCACCTCCCCATGTGAGCCTGGCTGTCCACGGAGCCAGGCAGGGATCACAGGGGCAGCTCGGCCGAGCTCCCCAGACAGACCCTGCTCCCAGCCACTGACCCAGGAAGGTAGAGCCGGTCAGGCCAAGAAGGGCATCCAAGCGCCAAGGTGACTTGCATCCTCAGTGAACCAGGGGTGGGGTGGGGCTCATGTCCTGCACGTGGCCGAGACCCCCAACAAGATGCCCCCAGAGCCTCAGGGCACTGGAGGGGGACACTCAGGGGGATGCAAACTGCCGGAGGGTCCAGGAGGAGACGGCAGTCCCGTGACCCCTCACACCCTCCAAGCTTATTTATTTAAAAAAAACCTACTGAGAACAGAGGACAAGGAGGGCTGATGCAGAGGCACTGTCTCCACGAGGTAAGAAAGGCTGGAGGCAGCTGAGCAGCCTGGGGGGGCCACACGGGCGCCCCGCCCTCGGGAAGAGGCCGGAGACACGAAAGTCAATGCACCCGGGCGCTGCCGACCACTGGGAATCTAAGAGGGTGAATGACCCCCATCAGCACAGCGGGTGACGCAATCAGGAGGGGACCCCGCCACTGGGGAGAGAAGCCGGGGGAAGGGGGGACCGAGGGACACGAATGAGGGGTGGCTGCGCCTTCTCCTGACAGAGGGAAGCCCGTCGGCCAGCCAATTCATCCATATTTATCTGTTGAGTGGAATTCAAGTAAAACATCCATTTTTTAAATTTAGGTGAAATTTATAGAACATAAAACGAACCATTTTTAAGTGCAGAATTCAGAGACATTCAGCACATTCACAGTGCTGTGCAACCACATCCTGTATCTGGTTCCAGACATTTTGAACCCTCAAAGAGACCCCGTCACCATCTGTGGTCACTCCCTGTCCCCTCCTCCCACCCCTGGCGCCCATCGATCTGCTGTCTGTCCCCGTGGGTCAGCCTGTTCTGGACATTTCACAGAAATAGACTCACACACCACGTGGCCTTCTCCGTCTGGCCTCCCTCACTGAGCATGCCGTCCTCAGGCTCATCCAGGTCGCCGAATGTGTCAGGATTTCACTCCTTCTTGTGGCCGAATAACATCCCACGGTCTGGATGAAGCGGAGTTTGTTTATCCGTCATCCGTCAATAAATATTTGGGGTGTTTCTCGAATGAGGCCATTATGGGTGTGCTATTATGAACATTTGGGCATAAAATCCATTTTTTTCACTTTAAAAAATAATGTTGGAGAGAACCTGGAAGAACGAATAGGCAGAAGGAACCTGGAGGATTGTGACCCAGCTCCGTTTTGTGGGGACACTTGTCCTAGTCGATACTGAAATAGAGTTTGAAGATGTAACTATGAATGCAGTGGGCACCAGTCAGGGACAAATGGAAGCCCCAAGGTCTGTCATCCCAGAGGACAAGGGAGCGTGCACGTGCCAGCAAAGCCGGAGGCTGCGAGGAGGGGGATGTCCATCGGAGGTTCGCCTCCTGTGCCAAGGCAAACTGCAGTTGAGTGAAAGAGTCATCAGCAAGGCAATCATTACAGATACATGGGATACACACCCACGGGCACAGCAGCATCATTCAGAAGAGCCAAAATGTGGAAACAACCCAAGTGATCTATCGATGATGGACAGATAAACAAATGTGGTACCCACAGTGGAATATCACTGCTACGACCTGGCTGAACCTGAGGACACGAGGCTCAGGGAAATGAGCCAGACACAGAAAGACAAACGCCGTGTGATTCCACTCATAGGAGGCCCCTGGAGGAGTCAAATCACAGAGATGGGGAGCAGGACTGTGGGGGGCCAGGGGCCTAGGGAGGCAGCTGGGGGATTGTTTAGTGGGGACAGTTTCAGTTTTGCGAGATGCCCAAGTTCTGGAGATGACGGTTGCACAGCAGCATGAGTGTAATTAATGTCACGGGACTGTGCACTTCAAGTGGTGACGGTGAATTTTATGTTGTGTGTATTTTACCACGATTAAAAAAATATGTGGGGATATTTAACTAATCTCTGGATGGGAAAGACTTCTCGATTCTAAAGAGAGTGGAAGAATTCCCCAAGTAGACGAGTGATGGGTTTGACTTTGTAAAAACAGGAAGCAGGGTTCTATATCAATCCTGAAGCCAAAATGCAAAACACAGGGAAGCGCTCCTGCCCTGGGGAGCCACGGGGGGCTTCCTGCCGTCAGAGAGCCTGCACAGACAGACGGATGAGAGGACAGGCAAGGAGTAAACCCATCGTGGTCACCATGGGCCCAGGGGTGCTCCTTCCAAACCCCCCAGAGTGTCGGCATCTAGATATTCTTCTCTCCAGGCTGCCTGGTCAGCACCGTCACCTGTGTCCCTCAGGGAACATGTGGGCAGGGCCTGGTGGGGGACCCAGGTGGAGCCCCCAGCTTGGCCAGCTCCCAACAGGGTGGCCTCGGAGGAGCATGGACAGACCCATCGTGCAGAGGGCCGGGCGAGGCCACAGCCTGGTGTGGGAAGTTCTGTCGCCCCATGTCCACCCCTTCCCGTCCCACCGACCCCTGTGGAGCTTCCAGGCTTCCTCTGTCCTGCAGTGGGGAGCCCAGCAGGGTGCAGGAAGAAGGGAGGGTCAGGGCTCAGTCACTGGCCACCAGGTGGCTGCTGCCTCGGCTGAAGGAAGCCCCTTGGTCTCCTGGTTCTGATACCCCATCCCCCACCCTTGGGACGTAAAGCCCCAACATTGTCAGCCCAGGGCACTGTGCCACCCACCGCCCTGCAAAGTGTCCTTTAATTAAAGTTCCTCAAACTGCGCACATGGATGGGGCTGCCCGCAGAGTGGGGACGGGGTGCGGCAGACATTGGGGCAGCGGGAGCCACGAGGGCTGTCGGGCAGAAGAGAGACACGGCTGGTGCCCCCTGCCCAGTGCTCACTTTCTTCCACTGAGAACCAGCCCTGCGGACAGCCCCAGAAGGACTGTGCCCCTTCCCCTCAGGGCACCCCTGCCCTGCACCCACAGCCCAGAGCAACTCACACACATGAGTGTGGCCTGGAGGATGGACACTGGCCCGTGGGTGCAAATGTCGGGGATCAGATTGGCTTAGGAAGGGCCTCAAGCCCCTCTCTCGAGGCAGCGGCCTGAGGAGGGATGTTTGCTTGGGCGGAGTCCCTGCCCCCCCAGTGCTGGGACCCACCCAGGCACCTAGATGGTGCCCCTTGATCCCCGTCAGTGAGAATCTGGCAAATGCACAGCTGTCACCACCATCTCCAGATATGTAGCCTGACAGAGGGGAGAGAGTGGGCCTGGGACCGGGAGGGGCCAGGGCCCTGGAGGGAGGTGAGAGCCCCAGGGCAGGGAGGGGCAGAAATGGGGAACCCCCCCCCTCAGGCTCCTGGGCAGTCACAGGACCTTCAAGGTAAGGTCCCCCACCTGGCAGAGTGCCCACCACTTAATGTCACTCAATTATTCACTCAACAAACACCCTTCAGGGCCAGGGTGGCCAGACCAGCCCTCAGGAGCCGGGATGGCATAAGCCAGTCTGCACAGAACAGGACAGTGTGCTTGGCTGCAACAGAGGGGAGCCGGCAGTGTTGGGGTTGGGGACCCCTGTCGCCAGGGCTGGAGGAGGGTCACAGACTCAGGTGTCCTTCCAGGTCCTCCTTTCCACCCAGCCCTTGAGATCCAGGGTTCTGCAGGGGCCTGAGAGGTGACCATCGAAGATCCTATTCCCAATGCCATTCAGTCTCCCTGACCCCACCAGAGGACATCACAGCCCCCTCGGTCCCCAGGTTCCTGTGGGAAGTCCTTCCTGGTGTCTGCCTGTGGTCCGCCCATCGTCCTGTCACAGGACATCCAAGGAGGGTGGGCCCTTCTGACCCCTCCTCAGGACCCCACCCAGGGCACCCGACACCCCTCCTGCCGATGGGGATTCAGCTGGGAAGAGCCGCCACCCGCCGGGGCCTGTGAGCACAGCCTCGCTCAGCCCCCGGGATGGGCCAGACTCAGTTTCCTTCACTGTTGGGGTACAAGACCGGCTCTGCCTGTGGGAGCTGTGCCCTGATCACCCGCCCTCCCACCCGTGCCCCACCCTGCCAGGCAAACAGACCCCTCCTGCCTCTGCCCCCATCCCGGAGGCACCGCGTCCTGGCCCCGGGCCGGATTTCCTGAGCAAGGTCACTCCGGGAGCCACTGGAGCCCAGCGGCCAATAAAACCCATTGATGCGGACAGAAAGCCCATAAAGTCGTCACCCCCCCAGAGGGTGTTTGCTCTATGTCCCCCCCCCACTCCCAATCAGGGCCTGGGGATGCCGGACCTGCAGGCAGTGTGGAGGCTCTGGGGCCCCGACAGCTGTCCCCAGCCTGCGCTGGGTACAGGAGGGCAGCGGCCTGGCCAGGATGTGTTCCCGTGTCCACTGGCTCCCAGGGCCCATGCTCCTCCTGGCACACTCATGGGCCTGTCCCGTGACAGATGCTCGGGGGTGTCCAGGTCCTCGTTCCCTCCAGCTCCATGCCCCATCCCCCCTGGGGGCTTCAAGGACTGTCCACGCTGGTCAAGCCTCGTTCCCCACGTCCACCTAGACCCAGCGTCCACGGCTGCCTGGAGTCTCACGGAACATCCCACAGGTTCCCCCGCCCACTGGGTCCACACACACATGCACACGCACACGTTCACACCCCACAAGGGCAGGAGCCGGTCAGGACACTGCTGGCGTCTGTCGTCCCCATGCTGGCGCGGTCCTGGGGAGGGAGCTCGCGATGTCGGATCAATCGGGAGAAATTGATCTGGGCAGAGATTTCTGAGCCATCTGCTCGCTCCCCAAAGTCATTCTGAACAGATGTACTTTGTATCCACATCCTGGGGGAGGCCTGACCGTGTAGGGGAGGCACAGGGTGAACAGGCCTCAGTTTCTCCCTGGGCACCCCGCCTCGCTCTGGGATGCTGTCCCTAGGGCAAGTCGGGAATGGGTTTGGTCACCAGTACCTGCTGACTCTGATTCCAGGCTCTGGAATGGAGGAGCTGTCCCCCTGCGCCCCAAATTGAGCCCAGGAGGGATGGAGACTCAGCCTGGAGCCCTGGAGGCTGCTGGGTCCCCACCCACCCAGGAAGAGGGTCCCCAACCAGTCTCCCACTCCCAGCCCCGTCCTGGGGCCTTGAGGGGAAACACCACTCCCCCCTTCCAAGCTGGTTTACACCTCTGCTTTGTTACGTCTAAGTGACCCAGCTGCCCACTTCCAGCCAGGGGTCCGCCCACCCCCACCCCAGGCTCCTCCATCCACTGCCTCTGATTTGCACCAGCTTCGATCGGCTCCAGGGACAATATTTGCTTTGGGAAAGAGTCAAACATTTATCCTCTCGTTTATTCAGGAGAGCGGCTGTCACACACAAGCGCCCTCATTATGCGATGGTGTTCCCAGGGCTTGGCCTCTGTCTGGCCAGTGCTCAGGCCCGGGCAGCGTGGACCAGGCCTGTCCCTTGCCCAGTACATCTCTGCCTGCTCCCTGTGCCCTCCTGGGGGTCAGGGTCCTGCTCTGGGAAGACCCAGGAAGCCCGAGCCAAGCTGGGGGTGGCACCGGGCAGGGCTATCCCAGATGGGGGCCCCGCGGGCTGAGTGAGCCCCCAACTCTGACCCTTCTCCTTCCAGCCTCAGAGAGAGGCCCAAGGCCCCGGGCTCCCAGCAAAGCATGGGCATCTTCCAGGGACCCACAGGCCTGGTGGCGGGAGGAGCTGGCGTTTCTGGGGGTGGATAAGACCACTCTTGTCCAGGGACGCAGAATTCCTCAGGGGCCTGGCATTTGCTGGTGTTTTCACGCCTACACGGCACTACCTTTCCAAGCCGCCTGCTATTTGCGCTGGGAGGCGGCTCCCCCACTGCCGTCTGGATATTTCTCTTCTGCTCCTATCCACTCTCCCTCCCGGGCCGGAGCCCCTGCTGAAAGCAGAAGAGCCGGCTGCAGCTTCCTGCGTCCTTGCCTGCCCCTCCCCAGGAGGGCCTCTCGCTGTGCTCCTGGGGACACCTGTGTCACCCCCGAAGCCTGGGGGCCTACTCTCCACCCCTGACCTCAGCCCCTTCGCTCTCCCTCTGCACTTGCTGCCCTCCCCACTCGCTTCCACGGTGGGACCAACGGAGCCCCGCCCAACCTCAGCAGCCTCCTGGGACCATGCCTGCAGCCAGCCAGGAAGGGAGAGACAGTGACGGGGATGGGTGGCAGGGCGGATGGGGGCTCGAGGACAGGAGAGCTCAGCAGGCCTGGCTGTCTCCCCTGGAATGCCAGTGCACTCGCTGCCGGGGGGCCGTGTGCAGCTTCACACCTGCCACCCCCAAAGTCAGCACAGCCATAGGTCCTGAGAGCTCTGGGGTAGAGGCCGCAGCCCAGCGCCTTCTGGCTCTTCAGTTTCACAGAGCAGCACCTGATGCTGACCAGGGGACACAGGGCTGATGTGTGGGGGGTACATGTGATAAGAGGGTGGGGGCCGGGCAAGCCATCACCAGCTCACACCGATGGTCACTCCCGCAGCCTGAGGACAGGACTGGAGGGTCAGGATGCCCTGACTGTTGCCCGGGACACCCAGGCCTGTCCTACCCACCCCCTAACATCCCGGGACCTGGCCTGCATGGCGACAACAGACTGGTGAAAGTGACAGCTTGTCACTGCAGGACCAGGACCACCCATGGTCCTCACACCACAGGGAACCTCCAGGCCGCTGAGGGGGTCAGCTGGGCAGGCCCCCGAGTCTTGGGGGAGTGTTCTGCCTGGGAGAACGAGACCAGACAGGGGCAGGAGCCACCCGGCGCCGCCCGCCCACGGCCCTCACAGCTTGCTGGTCTGCATGAGCCCATTGGCCTCGGAGCTGCGGGCGGGTAGCGTGGCCTCCTCTGGGCGGCCACCCTTGTCAGGCCGAGGCTCCGTGGCATCTGCGTCCTCAGCACCTGAACCCTTGCGGAGGCACAGAACCTTCCGGAAGCTCTGGCGGAAGTTGTCAGAGAGGAAGCCATAGAGCACGGGGTTGGCGCAGCTGTTGGCGTAGGACAAGATGACCACGAAGAAGTAGGCGCCGGCAGAGGCGGGCTCCTCGGGCAGGACGAAGGCCAGGTTGACGATGTTGACAATGAAGAAGGGCAGCCAGCAGCCCACGAACACCACCACCACCACCACCACCATGCGGGTCACCTTGCGCTCCGACCGCCGCCTCGTGGAGCCCACGCGCACGCCTGACGCCTTCACCTTCACCACGATGAGCAGGTAGCACAGGCAGATGACGAGCAGCGGCCCGAAGAAGCCCAGGACGGACGTGTAGATGATGAAGACGGCACCCCACAGGCCCACGGGCTCCGGCCAGCTGAGGTTGCAGGTGTTCCAGCCCTCCTGGATGTCCGCGAAGATGACCAGCGGCAGCGACATGAGCAGCGAGAAGGCCCAGACTGCGGCGCTGGCCAGCTTGGCCACCCTCGGGCGGCGCCAGCGGGTGGAGCGGATGGGGTGGACAATGGCCAGGTAGCGGTCCACGCTCATGACGGTCAGGCAGAAGATGCTGGTGAACTGGTTGATGCCGTCCAGCGTCATGACCAGGCGGCACAGGACGTGGCCGAAGGGCCAGTAGGAGATGGCGTTCTGCGTGGCCAGGAAGGGCAGCCCCAGCATGAGCAGCACGTCGGCCACGGCCAGGTTGAGGATGTAGATGTTGGTGACCGTCTTCATCTTGGCGTGGCGCAACACCACGTAGATGACCAGCGTGTTGCCGCCCAGCCCCGCCACGCACACCAGCAGGTACAGCACGGGCACCACGACCGCCCGGGCCCCCGGCGAGGGTGCGGGCCCCACCAGCGTCCCGTTCTCGCCACCTCCACTGGTGGCCGCTGAGGAGGTGTTCCAGCTGGCCAGTGCGGAGGCCGGGGACAGAGGCTCCATCGCGACACTGAGGGCAGGGCTGGTGCGTCGTCTTCTCTGCAAGAGAAGAGGAGGGGACGCGGGGACCATTAACCGGACAGCCAGGCACTTCCTCTCCCGCGTCCGCCCTGCCTGCCGGTGAGGCACAGGATTACCCCACGGCATCGGGTAAACACGATTACTCGTGGTCGACTCCCCGGGAATCACGTTAAGCAGATTGTTTGGAAAACAAGCCCAGAGAGGAAGGAGCACATCTGCCTGTGAGCCGAGGCGTCGTCTGTCGATGCCCTGATGGCTTCCGGAGACATAACCGTCCCCAAACCGTCCATGGCCTCCCAGCTTGGCCATGGCCACCCTTGCGTCTGCATCTGGTCTTGCTGAGGCTCATGGAGCCCTGGGGGCAGCACTGCCACCCCTAACTGGCAGCAAAGGGACTGAGGAAGGCAGGAGTCACCTCCCCAGGGACCCACAGGATGGGTGGAGAGGGACAGACTTGGCAAGCCCCTCACACCCAGCCAATGCCACCCACCAAGCCCTGCTCTCCTGGGCGGCCCCAAAGCCGGACTCTGGGTGGCCTTCTGGAACCGTCAGGAGGGGCTGGGCTTTCTGTGTGGCCGAGAAGCCAGACTTCAGGCTGCAGAGGCTCTGCCAGTGTCCACCTCGCTCTCGGGAAAGCTGCCTCCTGGGAAGGGGCGTCTGTGCCACCCCCGGCACAGCCCTGGCCATGTGGCCGAGCAGCCTTGGCCTCACTGCCCCCTGCCAGCCCCTGTCCAGCCCATCCACCACAGCATGGATGTCACTGGGCCAAGGAGACGACCTGGAACAGTTGGGGGAAACGCACATGTGTGTGCGCACGCGTGGGTGTGCAGGGCAAGCCCAACCCTGGGAGAGGGCGTGTGGAAGGGGAAGCTGGGGAGAACAATGGAACGCAAGGGGTTTTGCAGGGAAAGAGCCGAGGCAAAGATGGGGGAATGGTAATGCCCGTGGTGCAGGGTGACAGGCATACATATTCCTTACACAGCTTTCATCCTTCTCCATGTGTCTGAAACAGTCCATCACGATGATGATGCTCAACAGGAAATGCCTCCATGGATGGGAGGGGGAGGGGAGAGGGTAGGCGGGCAGGGCTGGGGCCTTGGCCACACAAAGTAGGGTGGGGGTCCAGCAGGGAGGCTAAGTGCCCCCAGGGACCCAGACAAGGACCTGCGAGGGGCTGGAAAGGGCGGCGATGCCCCAGCAGGGTCCCTCAGGCCCAGCAGCACCCAGGGCTTCTCAGAACTCACGACACCCTCCAGGAGGCCCGGAATCAACCACACTGACAACGACAGAAAGGATCCTCTGCTCCCAAAGGGCAGACACACCAGAATTTCCAGGTTCACTGGGCCAACTGACACCAGGAAACGTGAACACGACCAAGAACATCGCCAATGGGCAGGTGGACGGGTGGATTCATTTCAGGTGAAGTAAAAGCCATGTGACAACAAGAATGCCTGAGACACGTTTCTATGTGTTTAGCATCCTCAGCAAGGCGTGGATAAAAATATTATGAAATAAATTTGGCTTCTGTCTAAGAAGTAAAACGAACAAGTGTCTATTTTTGAAAATTACAACTCTTGGGTATGAAAAATTATCATTTGGACAAAAAAAATAAAACAACACACAAAAGTCAGGATCAACGCCAGTCTGGATGCAGTTGGAGAGAGAATTGGCAAATCGGAGGAGGGGCTGAGGGAGGCCCCCAGAGCGTGGCACTGAGGCCAGGAGCCTGCAGGGGGCTGGGAGGGCCAGGGGGCAAATGCGTCATTCAGGTGGAAGGCTGGCCACAGACAAGAGTCCTGCTCGAAAGCACCAACCCTTCCCCAGAAGGATAAAGTAAAAATGCAACAGCATCAGAGCCAACCTCCGGAGCATCAGTGATAAAAGACGGCCTTATGGAGGGACAAGACAAAACCCATGAGGAGTGAGGATCCAGACAACAAGTCCCACCGGCCACAGGAGCCACGGAGGCAGCTGAAGAGAGAAATGCCATCACCCTGGATCCCCACCTGGATGGGATGTTGTGACCTGATGTGAGGTGTGTGACAAAACCTCTGTTAAAAAAGGTCAAAGTTTGATGTTGGGGACCACTGCATTTCAAGACAAAGCTGGGGTCCCTCAGGCAGCCTGCTGGGCCCTCAGTCAGAAGGGGTGCTCCTGGGTTGGGGGAACCCACCCTTCCCGGGTATTTTACCTGCGTCTGTGCCCAGCGGGGAGGAGGGCCTCCCGGGACACTCAGAGATGGGTGACCTGCAGGCTCGCTCTGCAGGCAGGGAGTCAGGCTGCTGATCTCTGTTCCTGGGACCTGGTGCAGAGGGGGCCCTGCTCATATTTAACAAAGCAATAAAAAATTTAAAATAATGTTTGAAGCTCCCTTGAGGTGCTGGTGGGGAATGACTTCTACCAGGACGCTGGTCTGGAGACAGCCGGGTGGGCTGTGTGCATGTCGAGGTGGAGAGTCCTGGGGGCCGCACCTCTCCCCAAAAACACCCAAGGAGAGGCTTCCGGCCCATTCTGCGTGGGACCCAAGGGGGCTGGGTGGGGAGGAAGTCGCAGCCCCCAGAGGAGTTTTGTTCACCCACAGAGAGCGGGGTCTCAGACGCGGCCCCAGCATGGGGCCTGGATGCGTTTGATGCTAAATCAGGAATGTGCTCTCGGCTGCTCAGGGCGCCTCCAGGGCCACTGCCCGGCGCCCGGCCGCCCAGGACCCTGAGCGGGCTGCGCAGAATGCCAGGCACCCCTGCTGTCCCCCCAAACGCCCCAACTCCCGACCGACTTCAGAGCGGCGAGGAGCTAAATCAGGCCGCGCTGCTGTGCCCGCGCTCGGAACATAATTCCGCAGGAGCCATTATTCAGAAGCGGCAATCTTCTTAGTCACAGAAATTGCACACTCGTGGGAAAACCATCCCTGGGGCCCTTTTCCCTGTGGGTGGGGGATGCAGCAGGGGTGGGCTGTGCAACGGACTGTGAGCCAATGCTGGGGGCTTCCCCATCCAGGAGGGATCTTGTGGGGAACAGACCCCGTCTTCACCCTGCCCCAGCCACCCCCACACACTGGCCCAGTGATCCTGGGCAAGTCATGCCGTGTCTCCAAGCCCTGGCTTCCTGTAATCAGTGACTCCTACAAACTGCAATGTTGTGAAGCAGATGAAATAAGCTCGGGTGTGCAGGACGCAGTGTGCAGCACCTGGCTCACTGCCGGTGCTGCCCGCTCGCCTGCCCCAAACAGCCCGGCACCTCCTGCCCACCGTCAGGAAAGGCACCTACCCTGGGCAACACGGAGGAGGGGGCTTCCCAGGGGCTTGGGGACAGGGACGAGTCAATGCTCAAGTGCTCTGTGCCTGGGCGGGAGGTCCAGCCTGCACCACTCCAAGCCCTCCCAGGCTAGCCTGATATCAGGTCAGTGGGAGGGAGCCGGCATCCCCCATCCATGGGCAGCTGCCGCTCGGAGGAGTCGAGTCTCCGTGCTCCTGGGGCCCATGCCTCACCTGGGAGGCTGCGGATCCACAGGTGCTCCCTTGACCTGTGTAGGGCGGGGGCAAATGTGGGGGATGGCATGGCTAAGAGGACAGGCCCCAGCACCACCCCAGGGCCCTGGATCCAGGCCTGCCGCCCCTGTGGGAGGACCTTGCTCTGGTGTGCAGCCAACTCCTGCTCCTTCCCCAAATATGCTCCGGCCGTCCTTATGGCAGCCTGTGGTCAGGGGCTGTACCCTCTCCCCAGGAGGGGGACACTGAGGTGGGTGTGGGCAGCTCTGTGCAGCAACAGGGAGGCCAGGCCAGCAAAACCACCTCCTCAGGGTCTTGGTGGGGTCTGCACACCCTCAAGACCACGTTTCACCCCCAGCAAACTTTCTTGGAAATCTGGGTTGTTATTTTGCCGGGAACGAATGGTGGTGAGTCATTGTCATTGGTGCTATGGACCACCTTGTGCCCGGAGGCTCCCAAGTGGTTGGCTGTCCCCAGGAACCTGTTCTTCAGTGGCGGCTCATCAGCAGCCAGCGCAGCCTCAGAGTCTGGACAGCACTGGCTCCAGCCCTCACCCTCACCCAGGACCCAGGGTGGCTGGCAGACCAGGGACAGTGGGCCAAGCAGGTGGGCAGGTGAGGGCCCTGCCGGGAGCCTGGGTGGGGAAAGGGTACACAGGTGAACTTCCAGGGCTGTGTTCCCTTCTGGGGAGGCTGCAAGAGGGCTCCAGAGCACAGGTTCCAAGCCCTGGAGAGGTGAGGGCTCCGTATCCAGCAGGCAGGGGCAGCCCCATCTCCTCCCCAGGTCAGGGTCACGCAACTGCTGGAGTCCCCAGGGCCAAGCAGACCGTGCGCCGGCCGACAGGCCCCTGGAGCTGGCCCCAATGCCTACAGTCTTCCCACCACCTCCCCCCCCCGGTCGAAGGGCAGACCCCACCTCTACCGGCCAGCTCAGACCGGCTCCCGCTCGCACCCCCACGGCTCCTGCTCCCTCGGAGTTCCGCTTTCCACACCCACCCCCATCCACACCCACCCCCCATCCACAGCCTCTGAGCAAGGGAGCTAACCCTCCCCAGACGCGCCGCCTACCCTTCACCAGCCCCAGGACAAACCCCACTGTGGCGCCCACCACGGGGATGTCAGGCCGGGAGGGGCGCGGTGAGCAGTGTCCCTGCGGCCTCTGCCTGGACCCTGGCGCACAGGGCCCAGAGGCCGGAGGATGGCGAGGGCGAGGGCGAGGGCAGCGAGGTTTCGGGAGGGGATGGAGGGGCTGAGACTGGAGAGCAGACGGAGGGGAGGGGAGGGACCCCGCGCGGCAGCAGAGGTGCATAGGGGGCTCGTGGGGGACAGGGCGAGCCGCAGCGAGGAGAGCACGGCGGGACCCCAGGCCAGGGCGGCGCGGGGCTGCACGCAGGGTGATGAGACCCCCGCAGAGGATAACAGGGACCTGAAGCGGGACCCCGGCGAGAGCGGAGGGCAGGGGCGCGGGTGCGGGGGCGCAGCACTCACCTGCGGTGGCGGCGGCGGCGGCGCCCTCTGGCCCGGGGAGCCGAGTGCCGCGCTGCGCTCGCTCGGGGCTCGGGGCACCGGCGGGGCGGGGCGGGGCGCGGGGCGGGGCGGGGGGCGGGCGCTCGGCTCCCCGGGCCCCAAGCCCGTCTGCCTGTCTCCGGTCCCAAAGCCTTCGCATGTTTGCCCGCAGCCCTTGTCCCGTCGCGGCGACTGGGTGACAGCGGCGCCCCACCTCCTTTTCTGTCCGTCTGGTCTCAGATCTGAGCTCGGAGGGGCTCCTGCAGCCAGCACGACGGGGGCGGAGGGGCCGGAGCGCACTCCCGGGAGTCCGAGGTGGATCAGGAGAGTCCTGCCTCCGGGGAGAAGCGCTGGAGGCGTCTGCTCTGACGGATGCGGCCGGCTGTGCTGCAGAGACGGTCAGCGGCGTGGCCGAGGGGCAGCAGGAGGCCCCAGCTGGTGGGGTGGTTTTGGGGTTCCCAGCATGCTCCCTTCATTCTGGGGTCTCCCGTTAGCAGGCATGAGAGCCCCCCTTGCCCATCAAAACAGGCCCCCCCCCCCACCGTCTCACACCTAGGGTGGCCAAATTGGCAGGTCGGCCGAGAATCTGCATTTCTGACAAGTTTCCGTGTGCTGCCATTGCTGCTGGCTGGGGCCCCGCTGTGACAGCCACTGACTTTGACAAGTAGTATGAGCTCCTCATGTCCACTAGGCACCGAGAGCTGGGTGGGCATTTGGACAGTACCCTACACGGGATGCAGCCCCGAGCTTGGGGAGCCCAGCTGCTGGCTGAATGACACTCCGTGCTGGACACTCTGTCTAGAGGCCTGAGGGCACACAGCCAACCCCTGGCCCCACTGTGGCCCCTTCCAGTGACATCGGGATCCTTCCAGGCCTGGCGCTGGGCCTGGGCCCCTGGGGCTGCCGGGACAGGGCAGCCTGTGGGAGGAGCCCCTGCTCGGGGGCAGAACCCAAGGACCCCTAGTTCACCTCCGCCCCCTCACACACTCCGGACCTTCCACTCACCCTGCCCTGGCTGAACTGGGCTTTGCTCTGGAGACCTCCCTTCCGCCAAGATTCAGCTGGAGCCAGGCGCTGGGGAGGGGCTACAGGCTGGGTCCCAGGGCCCCTCCCCAGAATCTGCCTCCTGTAAGCCCTTCACCCTCTCGCCCTCTCTGGAGGGTCCCGCGTGGGAATTGGTGCCCAGTGGATGGGTGCTTGGTCCAGTCATAGCCCAGCACCAGGCTGGGATGCCTCTGACACTCTAACATCCAGGTGGTCTCACCTGGGTCCTCCTGGGGGCTCTGATGGGAAAGGAGAGAAGGTGCCCAGAGATGTGGCCGTCCCCTCCAAGGCTACCTTCCCCCCCCCCCCCGTCACCCAGTGCTCCTGGCAAGAGTCTCCTCGCCCTTCAGCCCCGAGTTCTGAGACTGCACACCACCCCCTGCCCCAGGAGGATCAAGTGAGGTGAAGCCTGGGGACACTCTGCAGAGGTCATGCCCAGCACGGGCAAGGAGGGCAAGGATTAGTGGCAGCTGGATGCCATGGCAACAGGGCAATGCCCGATGTACTCCCCAGAGACCATCTCTGACCCCTCGCTTGGGGACCCCACCTTAGCTGTGAGTTCCATCATAGCTTGTGATTCACCCTTTCCAGAGGCTGAGGCCTTGGAGGCTGCTGGACATGAAGTCTGCCCCCTCCTGCCCTCCAGCCACTCTGCATCCCTGCCCCCCCGCCCATGCCAGGCTTGGCCACCGCTGCTGAGGCTGCCCGTGATTATTCAACAGCGATGGAGGCTGACTCCAGTTCACCTGGAAACACCCCGGAGGCCCCTTGTCTGTGTTCCCAGGAAGGTCCCCAGGCTGGGGCGGGCCCTGGGGTGGGGGTGAGACACTCTCTGTGCTCTGGACACGCTGGCCTTCCCTCCACTCTTCGGGTGGGCTGTGCTGCCCCACACTGGCTGTTTGTCCCTTGGCCACCCACTGCTCCAGACCACATCCCCTTGGAGATGTCTGTCCTGGTTGCAGAAGGTGTGAATGTCGGTGAGTGAGCGTCTGCCCCCCACCACTCTGCAGATGCCACTGTGGGCTCGCGGGAGGCACAGGGCCGCCTGCAGGGGCCTGAGCCCCTGGGAGCCTGGGGGTGGCTGGGCTGACCCTCCTGGCCATGGTTAAAATGGGGGCACATTAAATTGCAGTTTCCCAGCCTTCAGAGTGGGAGGTGGGGTGCTGTGAGGCTTCATCCCAAAGGGACTTAGTGGGCATCACGCTGCGCCGGGCACCAGCCAGGAGCCAGGATAGAGTGGGGACCAGAGACCCAGCCCCTGGCAAAGGGGCGATGAGCCTGGCTCAGCTGGGAAAGGGAGGATGGGGAATTTGGGTGGAGTGCACCCCAGGAGACTTGGCATCCGGCGCTAGTGAGGAACCCCTGCACCCCTCGGGGCATCTTTGGCACCCTCCTGGCCCCACCCTCTCCTAGGCGGCTCTTCCCTCACCTGCCAGTTGCACAACCCTGATGAGGCCTCAGGCCCGCCCTGGGCACTCTGATTGGCTCAGCTGGGGCTGGGGTGGGGCCTGTCTCCTGAGGGCACTCTGATTGGCTCAGCTGGGGGCGGAGCCTATGCTAGCCTAGCCCCACTCCCCGCCTGGAGAAAGAGGTGGAGCCTGTCAAGTCAGGACCGGGCAGGTGTGCCTCCCCGCTGAGTCTCTCCTGGGCACTCCAGAGGGTCAACACGGCTGGAGCACCATGGCCAGACCCCCAGGTGGAGGGCACATGCCACCAGACACGAACGGGCAAAGGAAGAGGCGCAGGTGGGACACACGGTGGGGGTGCACCTGCACCTGCCCAGCCTCCTGGCACACGTGGGCCCCTCCCCATCCTGTGGCCTGGAGGGGAAGCGGCAGAATTCTGCAGGTCCTAGCTCTTCATTTGAAGAGGCTCAGAGAGGGCAAGGGGCTTCGGCG
The DNA here is from genome assembly GCF_041296235.1 of Equus asinus. Taxonomy (NCBI): domain Eukaryota; kingdom Metazoa; phylum Chordata; class Mammalia; order Perissodactyla; family Equidae; genus Equus; species Equus asinus. Next base: position 48,909,110 of record NC_091803.1, read on the forward strand.
GGTGCAGAGCAATGGTGGACTAGGATCCAAGTCTCTGGATGCCGAAACTGGGCCCTGCTCAGGACAACCTGCTGTCCCTCGAATGTCGGGCTCTGCAGGGGTGAGGAGGGGACTGATGTAGGCTGTCCTGTCTTACGTGGGCTGGGATGTCCCACATGTGGCTGCTGCAGCCCAGCTGGGAGCCGCCTCATCCTAGACGGTGAGTTCCTGGGAGGCCAGGCCCAGCCTCACCTCTGGCAGGGCCTGCATGCCCAGGAGAGGCCTCTCAGAGTGACTCAGCAGCCCCACTCTTGCCAAAGACTCCCCATAAGGCACGCTGCTCTTCCCCACCTCCCCACTGGCTGCGTTGGGTGGCCCTCAGGCCATTGCTTTGGGGGGCCGGAGGCTCAGCCCAGCAGGGTGACAAAAGCAGCCGAGGCCCATCCATGCAGGTGATGTGGCTGTTTCCAGGGCCACCCTGCCTGTGTGCAGGACACCAGCCCCTCAGGCAGGGCCAAATCTGGCACTTGGGCCATGTGGCACCGAGCAGAGCCATCGGCACTGACTCAGCAGTAGGGTGTGAAGGCAGGCGAGCCATGAGAGGGAGGAGGAAGGCAGTGAGCTTCCAGAATTAGCAGACATGAGGTGGGGGCTGGTATTGTCCTGTTTACAGACAGCGTCATTGATCCAGGAGAATCACCAAGTGCCTGCCCTGAGCCCGGGGCTGTTCTGGAGGCTGAGGGCACCAGGAGAAGGTGGCAGAGCCGGGACCCAACCCTGCCTGATGTCAAAGGCTGTGGGCTTCCCTGCTGCCTGGCCAGGGAGGAGGAGGCAGATGGAGGGGGAAGTCCTGAGGTTTGGAGCCCAGGCAATGAGGAGAGGGCAGTGCTGTGGCATGGAGAGGAAATACACATCCCATTTGGGGATGCTGTGTCCCAGGGGCCTGGGCCTGTCTGCAGAGGTGCTGGAAGGCAGTGTGTCTTGGGGTCCAGAATGCTCTATGTGGCCAGGCAGAATGGTGGCCCCCTCCTCACACAGGCTGCAGTCTGCTTAGACCAGCCTCTCCTGGAGTCAGGGTGCGTCCTGCGGGCCCCGAGTGGGCTGCTGGGTTTGGGCTGCCGTGCACTTCCACTGCCCTGAACCCCTAGGGGGCAGGGGCAGGAAATGCCCAAAGGAGATGACTGGAGTTGGGGCAGCCCACTGGGGGTGGGAGACTGAATATACAGATGGACAGTGGCCAGCCACATATGACAAGGGAACTCTGATCCACAACGTGCGGCACCCAGGCGGGAGGCCCAACCACAGCCTCTGCCCAGATGGGCCAGGACTTGGTCAGTGACAGCAGCTACCCTGCGTTGTTCCTGCTTCCAACCCAGGATCAGTCAGAGAAAGCCCACTGTGCTCCCAAACCCATCACATGGGGCACCTGCTTCTAGTCGGCCGCCCTGGCCTCTGTGAGGACACACCTGCAGCTGCCCCTTTTGTCCACCATTAAGCTTTCCCCATCCCCAGCCCACCCTGGAGTCTGCCCAAGGCGGTGGCAGAGGCCCACCCCTTGTTATGACCAGCTGTGAGTAAACGGCCTCTCTGTTCTCGCCTGGGTCTATAGCCAGTCGGTCGGAAGCACAAGGAACTACCTGGAATTGCAACTGGCATCTGAAGTGGGGGCGATCTGGTGGGGCTGAGCCCTCAATCTGTGGGATCTGATGCCATCTCCAGATAGACAGTGTCAGAATTGAGTTAAATTGCGGGACGCCTGGCTAGTGCTTGTTGTGTAGATATGTCTGGTGTCAGACGTGAAGAACTGAGCATTCCGAGGGTGGAGAAAATAGAAGAGGTTCTCCTATACAGCGTGTGACCGTGTGGTCACGCAGGGCCCCGTGCTTGGTCGAATGCTCTGCTGTGGCCATCTTGAAATTCTTAACAACTTGATCTTTGAACCAGGGTTTTGTAAGTGATGTCCGATGGCTCAGTGGTGCATGGCTGGGGGCAGAGGAGATGCATGCAATATGCCCCGTGTGCATGTGGCATCCGTGATGCCCCTGAGCACAATTCCGGTGGGGCCTCCATGCATGGAGTTTAAGACCAGAGCTGGTATAGGGGCTCCTGGGGCCACCATAACAGAGGACCATAAACTGGGGGGCTTAGGACAACATAGATGTAATTTCTCCAGTCTGGAGGCCAGAAGTCTGGAATCAAGGTGTCAGCGGGTCCACACTCCCGCCAAGGCTCTAAGGGAGAATCCACTCCTGCCCCTTCCAGCTGCTGGTGTTGGGACAACCCTTGGTGTCCCGTGGCTTGTGGCCACATCACTCCAACCTCTGCCTCCATCTTCATGTGGCCGCTTCCCTGTGTCTGTGTGTCTGTGTGTCTGTCTGCATCCTCTCCTCTTCCTATAAGGGTTGGATGTAGGGCCCTCTAAACCCGGGTTGATTTCATCTTGAGATCCTTAATTACATCTGCAAGGCCCTATTTCCGAATAAGATCATGTTCTGAGGTTCAGGTGGACATGAATTCTGGGGTGTGTGTTGGGGGGTACTTTTCAAGCTGGTACACAAGGTGAGCCTGTGGTGTCTATGACTGAGTGATCCAGGAGGGAGGGAGGGAGGGAGGCAGTGGCAGTGAGGGGCCGTGCTCTCTGTTGGAACCAGAACCTGCTGTGAAGGCACACAGAAAGACGGCAGGGCTGTTCTAAGAAACACAACAGACCGGGGCCCCATCTCATCCTTCCAGGCTATTTCCTGCGTGAGCTGGCCAGTTACAGGGAAGCGGTGGTGGAGAAGGAAAAGGGGGATGAAGGTGACACGGTTCCCTTTCCCTGGGTCCTGGCTCCCTTCCTCTCCGAGGCCCAGCAACAGGCAGGACGTGTGCATCAAGGAGCGGGGTTGCGGCAGTGCTGCGTGAGTCCCACTGATCAGGTAACAACAAAACACAGGTGCAGGGACGAACCACGACGTCGACATCGAGGTGGGCGATTCGGGCAATTTCCCTGAAGGCGAGGAGAGCCACAGCTGCCTTTACAAGTGACGTCACACAGAGAGGAGGCGGAGGGTAACATCCACGTCGGTGGTTTTAGTCTCTAATGTTTCCTTACATGGAGCAACGTTAAATAACAAATGGAAACACGACCGCAGGTTGCAAGGGGCTGCGGGAGAGGCAGACGTTTTCTGTATTAGTGCCGTCAATGGCCCCACTTTCTCATCTTGCGCTGAGCCCCACAAACTGTGTAGCCGGTTAATCCGAAGGAAGAGGCGAGAAAGGAGAGGAGCAGAGAGCAGGTGGGACCAGCAGAGAGAAGAAGCAGACGCGTCTCCTGCCTGGGTGCTGTCTGGTGGCTGTGTGGGCTCTTGGCACCTAAAAGATGTGTTAGCGAGCACCAGCCTTGCAAACCAGAATGAGCAAACGAGCAGAGGACTGACCCCAAAGCAGGCTGCACACACACCCCTTCGAGGTGCCAACTCCTGCCCAGTTACTCAGTTAACAGACCCCACTGAGGGTGGGCCTGGCGTCAGTGGACATTCGCCCAATGTGGCCTTTAGCAGCCTGTGGGTGCCTTTCCCCCCTGGACTGTGCCCGCAGCGCCCAGTGGCCAGAGCCGGGTTGTCACTGCCTCCCCCACAGCCTGGCTTTAGCTGGAAGGAGATGCTGGGCCACGAGTGACCATTTCTCCAAGGCAAGAGGGCAGCCTCGGCTGAACTCAGTGAGAAGGTGGAGCTGTCAGCCAGGGTGGGCTGGCCAGTGGTGACCTGCCCCTTCTGTCCTGGGGCCTTGGTTGCAGTTCATCTCTGTCCCCACTCGGAGCCCCTTGGGCTAGAATCAGGAGCTGCGCCCTCCCCCACGACGCCCTTGATTTCTCCCCTGCCCTTGAGGACCCACAGAGCCTGCCTGGAGGGGCTTCAATCAGCGTGATGTGACAGCAGTGGCCGGCAGTGTAATGTAATCAACTCGGCTGATTGCTACAGTGACATGATGGCACTTGGTGGCATAGTGATGAGGCGCAAGTTCCAGATCTAAGGCAGGAGTGACAAACACACAGCCTTGGCCCTGAGGAGGGGCCCGGGGATGGCAGGCCTGGGGGGACAGGTGCGGGGACGGAGTCCTGGGGCTCCCACAGACACCTCCACGGCCAGCCTGCGGTGGCCTGGCTGCAGCCTGAAACCCAGGAACTGGCCCCTTTTTTAAAGTAATAGACTTCATATTTTAGGGCAGTTTTAGGTTTACAGAAAATGGAGTAGATAGTACAGAATGTTGCCCTATATCCCTGCCCCGGCGATTTCCTCTATTGGGGATCTTGCATTTGTGTGACACATTTGTTATAAGTCATGTTGCATTCATGTGACACATTTGTTATCACTGGTGTTGCATTCATGTGATACACTTGTTATCACTGATGTTGCAATGACCCATGGTATTGATACATTATTACCAACTAAGCCCGTAGTTGATGTGCTGGTTCCCTCTGGGTGGTGTCGGTGCTGTGGGTTTGGACAGACGTATATGACGTGTATCGCCCATTATGGTATCACCCAGAGAGATGCCACTGCCCTAAGAACCCCCTCCCTCCCCAGTGTACCCCTCCCTCCAATACCCCCTGGGAACCCCGATCCTTTTCTTGTCTCCATGGTTGTGCATTTCCCAGGCCGTCACGTCGTTGCAATCATCCGGGATGTGCCCTTTGCAAACTGGCTTCCCTCCCTTAGTCACGTGCATTCAAGGTTCCTCCGTGTCTCCTCGTGGCTTGGTAGCTCATTTCCTTTTAGTGCTGAATAATAATCCATGTAAGGATGGACCACAGTTTATTTCTTTCTTCATCGCTTCCTGAAGGAAGTTTGGTTGCTCCCAGCCCCTGCCCTTCGAGGGACAAGCAACACTCAAAGTCCCCAGCAGTGCCCTCCCCGCAGCCCTGTGGCCTGTGCCCTGCACACGCCTGTGAGGGGTTTGTTCAGGTGTCCACCTTTCGGGAACAAGAACATCTGGAAGCTTCCCCGGGCCCATCTCAGCCTCGCTGCAGGCCTGGGACAGGGCCAGGCAAACGCCAGGGTCTCTGCTAGCGTCGGATGGGTCTTGCCCAAAGAATGCTGGTCCCAGAACACAAGGGGGAGATACATCAACTCTGGGTAGCAGAGCCCTGCTGTCTCCTCCAAGAAGCGCTCCTGCTCAGAGCTCTGTTGCCATCGTGGGCTTACGAGTGTTAGAGGGCCTGTACTGGGCTGAACAGCGTCGCCGCAAAATTCGCATCCACCCAGAACCTTGGAATGTGACCTTATTCGGAAATGGGGTCCTTACAGATGTCATTAAGTGAGGGATCTCGAGATCGTCCTGGATCAGGGTGGCCCGAAATCCATTGACTTGTCTCCTTACAGAAGACGGACATGGACACAGGAGGAGGCCACGTGGAGACGGAGGCAGAGACTGGGGTGATGTGGCCACACGCCCAGGATTGTCTTGTTTGGAGCCCTCAGAAGCTGGAAGAGGCAGGAAGGATCCTCCCCAGAGCCTCAGAGGGAGCTGCCGACGCCCTGACCTGGGACTTCTGGCCTCCGGAGCTGTGAGAGGATGCAGCTCTGTTGCTGTAAGCCTCCAGGTTTGCGAGAATTTGTTCCAGTGGCCCCAGGACACTAGGACAGGCTCGGTCCCCGCAGGCTGCCTCCCCCCCTCTCCATGTCGGGGCCCCCGGAGCCCCTCCTCCCGGGCTGATCCCCGTGCTCTCCTGGACTCTGGTCTCCCCTCAGAGACCTTGCTGGTTGCAGCTGAACGTCCAGAGGGCCCGGCGGGGTCTCTGTGGCCCCAGCTCCCAGGGGAAGGAAGGGCTGCATCTTGGGGGGTGGGGCACCCCAGCACTTCTGCACCTTTGCTCTCCCGCACACGACAGCGCTGTCCGCACTTTTCCATTTCATGTTTGCACATCGAGTGCGTTTTGGTGTTGACGCATTTGAACCTCATTTCAGTCACTTAATTTCCCACTCGGAGGCAAATCAGAGGAGAATTTTCCTTGATTTGTTCGTATCTGTTAACTTTTACATCAATAAAAAAAGCCCATTTCGCTCGCCGGAAGCCACGGTAATGCTCTTTTCTAATATATTAGCATTTACTCATTCATCAACTTAGTTCATTCCATTTTACATCTGGAAGCCAAATGGCACTTGGAGACAGAATTCCTCATCAGAGAAGCAGTCGTTTCCAAGTCAGCAAGAAGACAGAAGCTCGTCGCTCGGCTCTGGTGGTGAACTGGGGGGCTCGAGGGTTAGGGGACACGTGCCCCACCTCACCTCACGTATCCGGGCCCGGGCCAAGAAGAACCACCAGACCCTCCCAGGGCGTCCTGGCCTCGTCTCACCTCACAGCTGCCCTGACACCGGGGGGCTGGCCACTCTTCCTTCGAGCCAGCTGGCCCGTGGGGACACGCTGGCCCCAGGGTCTGGTCCAGTGGCTGCGTCTCCCCAGACCCCCAACACCTGACCAGCAGCCTGGTGTCCTTGGGTCCTTGGGGACCTCAGCTCAGCCCTGACCCGCTGCAGACCCAGGACAGTGGTCACCTCTGAGCCTCTGCTTCATCATCTGCAAAGCGGGGATAATAAAAATAATGAAAATGAGGAACAGCGACACTGACCGTGATGGGTGGTTTTGTGTGTCCACCTGGTGAGGCTCCAGGACCCATTCCCCAGGCTCACGATGGTGCAGGTGCTGCAGTGGCCGTCTGTGGATGTGGATGTGGTGGCTCTAAGCAAAGGAGATGACTTCTGGGGTGTGGGTGGGCCTCATTCAAGTGCTTGGAGGCCTTAAGAACAAAGCCGAGGTTTCTGCCCCAAGAGACTGCCACAGCATCAAAGGCCACCATGGGGATGCTGCCATTGCAGGGACCCTGGACCCCGTGGAAGCCATGAACACGTGGATGCAGACGCCTGCAGCGACTGCCCTGGGTGGCGGTGGACCCCGCTCTGTGCCTGGCCGGGCCTGAGTCACGGGTTAGCTCCACGCACTGAGATCAGAGCCTCTTAAAAGGCGACCAATGTGTGGCCTAATTTAACCTGTGATGACCGGGGGCTCCAGCAGGGGCGTCCAGTGGGCAAAGTGTCCAGCTGCCTCACGTGTCTTGGGTGGCCGAGTGATGGCAGAGGTCACCCAGGCCAGGTGGGGCGGTGGGTCACACAGCCGCCCCCCGTGCGTGTCTGTGTCCAAGTTTCCCTCCCCTCTTGAGGACACAGTCATTGTGCTGCCCCCTTACCTCCAGTCTGACCTCATCTTCTCTTGGTCACGTCTGCAAAGACCTTATTTCCAACAGGCTCACGCTCGGTGACTGGGGGAGAACTTAGATGTATCTTTCGTGGGGACACAATTCAACCCCCACAACCAGCTTCAGAGCATCAGGGCCTGATTCTGCCCCAGGCTTCCGGCTGCGCTGACCACTGGGCTGTGCTGCTCATCGGCAAGCTCCCTGCCGGGGCAAAGGCTGGATCCTCCACTTGCCTCCATGAAGGGACCACCTGGAACTCCCACAGTAGAGGGAGAGCCTGGGGAGGGACTGGGCCCCCCGCCAGGCTGCTGGACCCCCCAGGGACTGCACTGAGGGTGCCTCCACGAGGAGGGGGCTCCCCTGAGATACCCCCCTCCAAGTGCCAGGCCAACCTTGGGGTCCTCTCAGAGAGCTCCAGGCTCTGGACTGGTGGCCGAGAGTGACCGATGTCCACTCCGCGCCCCAGCGGGGCTGTCCGAGGCTCCTCTGGGTGTCTGGACAGTGTCCCTGGAGACTGGTAGGCAATTCATTTGCTCATCAGCTCTGTAAGGCTCTCAGCGGCTCCCTGGAGGCATTTAAGAGCCGCTGTCTCTAACTTCATTAGGGGCGGCTGGACCAGAGGAGGCCTGAGCTCCACCCTCCAGGTGGGGTGGGGCCAACGACCGAGTCGGCCATGCCCCCTCTCAGCCCTGCCCCAGCCCCGTCTGCCCTGGCTTTGGAATCCTCCCTGTCTGGGGCGCTTAGGCTGGGGACAGGTTCCTGGCTGCCGAGAAGTGGCCACAAATGTCGCCAGGCCAAGGGTCACCCCACCCCCAACCCCTGGTAGTGAGACTGGGCAGCTGCTGTGGGATGTCGTCCCCCCTGGGCTCTGAGAGGACGCTGGCGGTCGCCCTGAGAAAGCCACGGGTGTTTTCACATCCCAGCAGGTGCATGGATGTGTCCTTGTCAATACCCGTCTGCTCCCTGGGAAGGCCTGGAGTTCAGCCAGCTCCCGGCCTGGCCAGCACTCACTGGCCGTCGGTTGGAGGGCCAGAGCCGGGCTTGCTGGCCTGAGGCGGGATGCTGGGACGGGCTCTTCAAGGTCTGCCCCATTCAGCTCTGCCAGGGGACCTCTGGTTCTCCCGGCCTGGGGGGCTGGGAGGGGCTGACGGACCGTGTGCGCGAATAGCATAGCGTTTACCCTGAGCCGGGAGCTCTGTCTTTTCAACTATTGTCCTGTTTGATCCTTTCAGTTCCCACGAGGGAGGTGCCTGCCACCATCCTGTGCCACCAGGAGGGGACGGGGGCTCCAAGGGCTGCAAGCTCGCCCCCACCACACATCTGCTAAGCAGTAGGGCTGAATCCTGATGCCCCGGCTCGTGCCTGAACCTGCGGTGCCCACTGCTTGTCTTCTCCAGGGGATGGTCAACAGGGCACCACCAGCAACTCCGTGGGTGGGGATGGGGGAACATGGGGTCTGTTCTAGGACACAGAGACCACCCACGCTCCAGCGAGGCAAGCCTGGGTGCTGTGCAGAGATGTGTCCACCCCAGGGTGAGGGCTCCGCAGGAGGAACCATCCAGATGGGGATGACCTCACACCAAGAGGGAGCGCCCGTGTCAGCACTTTAAGAACTAGAAATGACAACAGCAGAATGATTCAAAGGAGATCATGCAATAAGCATAAATGATTAAAGAGATAAGAGTGGAAATAAAACCAATACGACAGTGTGAAAAAAGACTCAGCAGATTCGAAAAACAAATGGAAACTTCAGGATGAGAGGTGTGCTGAGTGGCATAGAAACCTCACCCTGTGGGCTAGAAGGCAGCTTAGATGTGGCCAGAAGAGGCTAAGGGAGTCGGAAGACAGAGCCAAGGAAATCGCCAGGCGGTGCCTCGCTGACTGAAGTGAGAGGTGCAGCAAGATTAGGGTTCTCCTGCCGCAGGATGTGACAGCCATGAACCGAAGCCTAGACCCAAACAGGAGGGTGGGGGACATCAGGAAATGTGCAACGGGGGCTCCCGAAGGCCCTGTGCTCAGTGCCCATGTCTGTGATGACGAGATGAGGAGCAGGTGTTGGGCCCCCAGCCCAGCGTGGTCCCCAGAAGGAGCAGGGTGCCCTGATGATGGATGGGGCTGGGCGGTCAGTGGTTCCTGCCAGGCCAGGAAGCAGGTTGGGGGAGTGACCTGTAGCCCCAGTGCCAGCATGGAGAGGGGCTCCCAGGCAGCTCGGGGACCCCCCCACCAGTCTCTGGTTGGACAAGGTGGGCAGAGGGGGACGTCTGGAGTCAGCAGCCAGCTGTCTTAGGGGCTCAGCCCTGGCCCCCTTCCCTTCACACCAGGCAGTTAGGGGGGTGGGCATAGGGGCTGTGTTGGGGGTACTCAGGCCTCAGTAGAAAATGTTCAAAGCCGCCAAGAACCTCCAGCCCTGCGTGTGCTTCCAAGTGGATCCTCGGAGCATCAAGCTGACATTGCGATAATTGGTTAAAAAGACAAATTAAGGCATTAGCCAAGGACAAATTACAGGCTCTCAACACTGCTGGGAGGGGGGGAGGGGACCTGGTTTGAACCGAGATGGCGCAGTGAGGGGGGAGGGGAGGGGAGAGACACAGGGGCTCAGGGCCCCTCCCTCTGCCATCCCTGCCTCCTCCCCCAACACCTCTCAATGGGTTCCTGAAGGGGTGTGCACCCCACTGCCCCCTCCCCTACCAGGGCACCCCCATGGAGGGTCCTCTTCCTGGGACCCCCATGTCCCCTGCCATGTCCCCTCCACCTGTCCTGGACCCCAGGCTCTCCTCCTCCCCACACCTCCCTCTCTGCCTAGACCCTGCCTGGGCAGTGGCGGGGCAGCTTGTGGTGGGGGAGAAGGGAAGGCAAGGACCCACTCCCTCCCCAGGTTTCTGAGAGGAGGCAGCCCCCCTGCTCTCCCCGAGGGGAAGTGGCCTCCCTGCTTACAGTCAAGGGTGCCAGGGCCTGACCCCCGACATCTCAGCTCCCACCAGCTCCCCCCTCCTCCCTCGCCGGACCCTGGGCACACGCGGGGCCTCGGGCATCGGCCGGCCTCTGGCGCCATCTGCTGGGCACTGTGGTCACTGCGGGAGGCGGGCTTGGCTGGGAGCAGAGGGTCGAGGATTAAGAGGGTGGGAGAGCCCCCCCAACGCTCTCCTTCCGGATGGGGGCGCGGTTAGAAAGCCTGGGCCTAGGGCCCGCCCACGGCCCCACAACTCCGCCCACAACCCCACGGCCCCGCCCACAACCCCACCCACAGTCGGATCTCCGCGCTACCCGCCACGGCCCTGCCCAGGTCCTAGCAAGGAGCAGGTTCCCGTGGCGCCTGCTGTGTGGCCTCAGCGGGTCACTCAACCTCTCTGAGCCTCAACGTCCTCCGCAGCAACACGAGGTCATCATTACTTCCCCTCCTGTTCTCTCTGCCGGGAGTTTCCAGGAGGGCCCGGCCCTGCACCTGCCCCAAGACCCAAGTCTGCGCGGCTCAGACCTCCCGCAGCACTGCTGGGTCCCTGGGGACCCCTCGGTTGGAAGGCTCCTCCCAGTGCCCCCCACGGCCCCTCTGCCTGACCCGCAGCCCTCCATGGGCGAGCCCTTGTCTTGGGGATCAGTGCGGACAGCTTCAGGGCCCCAAGTGCAGATGGTGTGAACAGAACGGGGGACGGGGGGCTCTGCAAGGACCTACCTGGGGGTCTGTGTCCACTCTCGCAGGAGCCCCTCCAGCAAGAGCTCACCATTCCCGCCCAAAGGACAGCTGGGGCCGGGTCTCGGCGGGTGCTGGGCGACCCCACCTGACAGCGGGGCCGGTAAGACCTGGCACAGCCACCCCAATGCCCGAGGGTGCCCCTGGGCCGCTCCTAAGCCCCCACCCTCCCCAGCCTTCCTGCTAGGGTCTCAGGGCCAGATCTGGGAACCCCAACCCGAGGCAGCCTCCTCCCGGTCCCCTCCTCCACCCCAGCCCCCTCGACATCCCCCCATGGAGAGTTCAGAAGCCGCTCTGATCCTGCGCTCTCAGTGGACCGCAGCACAGCGCCGCCTGGCTGCTCCCTGATCCCTGGGCCCCGGTCCGCGGAAGCACCCGGAATAAAGCGGGCGTTGGCCACCGGGGGGCGCGAGCACTTCGCACACAGCTCCAGAGCTGCCGACACAAAACCGGGAGCGTCCTGCGCAGCTGAGACCCCAAGCCTGGGGGAGGGGGATGTCCTCGCCGTGGCTCCTCCCTGCGTTCTGGTTATGACTTCCCACTGGGACTGAGGACCTGGGTTTCAGGCGGAGAACCAGGGAGGCTGTGGGGCCTTGAGGAGCTGGCTTGCATCTCGGCTCTGGCAGGGGTTCCCGGACCAATGGGGAGTGTGGGCCCTCTTGCTGCCCCCAGCCCGTCCACCCTCTGCTGGCTTGGCTGCCTGGGCCAGTGGCCAGCCCGGCCGCCCCACACCCTCCAGCAGCTGGCTGGCGACCATCCTGGCGGCCGGTGGACTCCGCTCAGCCCGGCTGGCCACACCTGCCACAGCAGCTGGTTCAAAATCCCCAAATCCCAAAAAACCGGCCCTGCTTGGCCAGGCCGGGGAGTCCTTGGCCCTGACGGTTGGCCTGTCCTTTGCTGAACTGGCTGTCAGGAACTGCAGCCAGGCCAGTGGGCAGACAGCACCCCAGCGCCCCGAGGTGCCAGGGGCTGCGGGTGCCCCAGGCTGTGTGGACCTTGGCTTGGTGGGGTGGATGTGTCCCCACTGCTGGAGTGGCTCTCAAGTCTGCAGACTCACTTTTCGGCACAAGGATTAGTGGAGATGCTCGCACAGCAGTCTGACCACCCCGCCACCTCAGGCCAAGGAGGAGGGGGCGTCTGGGGCGCCCTGTGCAGTCAGGCCGCCACTGGGGAGGCCCCAGCCCGCTGTTGTGACGGGGACCCTCGGGCCCCTATGGCCTGGAGGGAAGGGACGCAGTGCTGCAGGGGCCCCTGGGTTGGCTCCCAGCCTGGGGTGAGGCCCTGCTCCCCTCCTGCTCAGGGCTCCCACCCAGGGCCCAGGCAGGGGGCTGCTCCCTGACTCCCTGAATCTCAGGCTACGGGGACATGACAGGCCCCCCAGGAGTAACCTCACAAGTCTGTGCGCTCGGCACCTCACCACGCGGATGCTCACTGACTCCTCGAGCGTTTACTGAGCCCCTGCTGAATGCCAAGGGGCCCCTGGTGACCATGCTGTGCCCACACAGGGCAGCCTTCTCCCAGATTCCCACCTCCTCCCTGCGGTGTCTCTCCCCGAGGTCGCACAGCCTCCACCTTGACCCCTGACCTGCCTACCTCCATCAGCCCCAGGACGCTGGTCTGGGACATATGCCTCAGGAACAGGGTGAGGGCAGCTTCTTGGGGTCACTGTGTGCTGCCCAGAGAGTTAACGGGAGCGGGTTTTCTGGGGGCTGGGGACGGCGGTGGTCAGAGCAGCGAGCAGACCCAGACCAGGGGAGGCCGGGTGCCATCAGTGGTAAACCGCCCCAGGGGGATAACTTCCTGCGAGAAGTGCACGACTCCCGGAGGAGGGGGCCATCCCAGGAGCCGTGTCCATGTGGCCTCCCATCTGAGGAAGTGCTGGTACCTGGGGGCTGGGGGTCAGGTGGGGGTCAGCCGTGTGCTCTCCCCGATGCCTGCCCTCCCCGCTGCGCCCCCTGCCCCCGCATTGTTCCCCAAGCATCTGCAGCCGCTGTAACCGATCCCCGGGCGGGCGGGGCCAGCCTGGGCTCTAGGCTCTCCTGGCTCTGGAGCCTCCGGCCCAGCTGTTGCTGGGGAGGCCATGTCTGTCCTGGGGACCAACAGCTGCAGGCCCGGAAGCACCCCCCTCCCCCCGGAGCAGGTGTGCCCCTCACGGCCAGCCCAGCCTGCCAAGGGCCGGTCCCAGGGGCACGGGGGCCCCTCACCCTCGTCTACTTGGCCTTGGGGAGGCCCTGGGCTGGGACTGGCATTCGGGGTCCACAGGCCTGTGGCAGCAGAAGCTAGGTCCCCTGAGACCAGCCTGTGCGTAAGGCTGGCCGGGTGCTCACTGTGGCTGCCACCAAGAGTGGCCCCTGCCACGAGCCCCACTGCCCCGACCTTGTGAGGCCGGCCGTGCAAACCCAGACAGGGTGCCTTCTCCAAGGTCCTGGGGGCAGGGGCCAGGAGGTCAGCCTCCCTGGAGGGACACGGAGCCTACTTGATCCCGGCCACCCAAGTAGGTAGCAGTGAGCAGCCGGGGAGCCCACCCCTCTCCTCCATCCAGGCTCGGCTGGCCTGCCCCATGCCGGTCCCTGCCCTCCAGGCCGCAGGACCCACAGCGCCTCCCTGATCCAGGAGCCTGCTCCACTGTCCTCTCCGATTCTGGGGTGGGGTGCCCTGGACTGTCGAGGCCACTTGTGAACATTTGTCCAGGGGTGTCCCTGCCCTGGGGTGCCTCCAACCGGCATTTGGCCCTGCAGCCTGGCTGCCTTTCCCCGGGCCGTCCGTGGCCATGGTGGCAGGAGCTCGAGGTTTCAAACCAGGAGCACCCTGGGGGCCGCCTCCCCCTGCCCTGCGCCAGCTCTGGGCATTGACTCTCGCCCTGAGTGCCCTCCGTGCCCTCCAACTCCCCACCTCGGCCCGGAGCCTTCCTTTCTAGTCCTCGGAGCCCCTTCCCCATCTATGCCAGCTCCCGCCGCCAGCGCACCCTTCGAGGAGAGGGAGCAGCTCTCAGTTAGGGCACAGGGACGGGAGGCCCAGCGGGGGCCCCAAGGGCAACTGGCCCCCTTTACGGAAGAGAGGCTGGGACTCTGGGAGGGGGCTGGCCCCATGGGTCGGTGTGAGCCACGCTGGCTGCCCCTCGCACACTTGGTGCCTGTCCTGTGTTGGGTAGTGTCCCCCCAAAGTCGTGTCCACCTGGCCCCACAGCATGTGATCCTGTTCGTACGTGGATTATGGTAAGAGGAGGTCAGACTGGATTAGACGGGGCCCTAAATGCAGCGACTGGTGTCCTCAGGGGAGAAGGGAGATGAAACCAGAAGGAGCTGGGGCCAGGAGGGCGGGGTCAGCCTGGCGTGGACGTAGGGTCTGGGCTGAGGTTCTGGGAGGAGAGAAGACTCGTTGCTCCCTCTGGTACCACCAGGGCCACCGCTGGCTGTGGGTGGGCTGGGCATCTCTTGGGCCGGGGTCACCAGATTCCCCACAGCTGCCTGGAGGGATAAGCTGCCAAGGCCGTGAGGCCGTTTCTGCCAGAGCGCAGGCTCCCTTAGTGACATCTGCCCCGGGCCGTGCTGAGGGACGGTGTCACACGTGCCCGTGCTCACCATGCCAGCTGAGAGGGACGAACCAGAACCCGTATAGATCCTCCCCAGCCGGCTCCTAGCCTGGGGTCACTCGGGGCCTCAGAACGAGGCTGAGGCCACTCCCGGGAGCCATCTCTTCCACGTCAGCCTCAGACGTCTCCAGGACCTCGGGACTTCCTGCCTCCCTGGGCTGCCCTGCAGGACGGGAAGGGGGTGGGCACGTCAGCTTCCCCAGCCAGGTCCTTTCCTGACGCCCCGGTGATGGGAGGCTGGGCCAGAGGTGGCTGGTCAGGCAGACGCGATCCCCATGCTCCTTGGAGCCCCCGGCATCTCCAGTGTCAGTTACCGCGGCCCCCTCCTCAGCACCCAATCCATCAGCCCCTCAGCACAGGCACCGCCAGCCCGGGGCCCGGCGGCGAGGTGGCCAGCTGGCTCCCCGCAGGTGATTCGTCTGGGCCATTTCTCCCCAGTGTCTTCAGACGAACATCTGATGACCTCACGCCGAGGGGCGGCTCTCCGCGGGGTCTGGATTTCCCATCTCCGGGAGCCTTTCTGCACGGGGCCGAGTGGTGGATGTTTATTTTATCGCTTCCCCCACGCAGGGGTTTCATCATTTAGCAGCAGGCTTGAGGCGGCTCCACGAGGACCCATTTGTTTCTCCAGATTTCTCTCCTTTTCCAGACCCCCAAGTGTACGCGCCGCTGGCCGCGTATCATGTGTTCCCTCGAAAGAAGTGGTTTTGCTATTAAGGGCTTCATTTCAGCCAGATTGTTCTACCATCCCTCGTCGTGGGTCCAGCTGCCCGGGGCCAACGGCCGCTCCACGGGGCTGAATGGACCCATGGGGCTGGACGGACCCATGAGGCTGGGCTGGCTCAGCCCAGAAACGCCTGCCAGAGGTTCAGCTCAGGTGCTCGGGCCAAATGCTCGGCAGGCACTCTCAGCCCCATTTCATGGGCCCCTCAGGGATCTAACACCACAGAGGGCAGACCCTGGGGTAGCCGCCGCC
This sequence comes from Equus asinus, assembly GCF_041296235.1. Lineage (NCBI taxonomy): Eukaryota > Metazoa > Chordata > Mammalia > Perissodactyla > Equidae > Equus > Equus asinus. The sequence continues at coordinate 48,924,579 of NC_091803.1, forward strand.
TCGCAGGGGTCTTTGCTCTGGCCAGGGCCGTCGGGCACCCACCAGAAAGACTGTAAAGAAAAACGAGCACTCATTAGGCACCTACTGTGTGCAGCTGGCTCTGCCCACCTTCTCTCTAAACGAGAAGTTCAAGGCCTTCCTGCCCCTCCCAGAGAGGATGTGCGGCTCCGAGAAGTGATGGTTCACAGACGCATGGAGCATCGGGTGCGCCAGACGCTGGTCAGAGAACATGTGCTCTGTTCTCTCCAGCCCAGTCCAGGTACAGGTGTGACTGTTGTCCTTTTTCTCAGACAGGAAACCCAGCCAGAGGCTGAGCACCCATCAACGCTGGTGCCCACTGGCCGCCTGCCAGCCCCTCCTCCACACTGGGCCCGGTGTGGGTGCCCGGGTGGGCAAGAGGGGTGGGTCTGGATGAAGGAGGAAGGGTTCAGGAGTCCAGGAAGACTCACTGACTGAGGGGATTGGGGGCGCCTGGGGGGGCCCAGGTCTGCCCCTGCTGGCCTGGATGCAGGGGGCCTGGAGGGCAAGCCTGGAGTGTGCTGCCTGGATGGGGCAATGGGGCCTGGGGTATTCCCCACCTCCTGGCCCCTCCCTCTCTGTGACCATCTTGCGAGTCACCATCAAATGGCCGTCGAGCTCCTTCTGCGCTCCAGCCGTCTTAGGGAGGCACCTTAATTCAAACAGCCTTGCGCTGACTGTGCTCCTTGGTCCTGCCCAGGCCCCTGGACAGATCTGAGGGGCCCAGGGTTGGGCCTGGCCTCCCCTCCCCACCTGGGTCCTGAGGCTCGGTGAGTCCCGTCAGAGAGGACAACTGGGACCAGGGGGTCAAACGGACAGACGAGGAGAGCAGGTGTGGCCACCTCTCAGGCTCTGTGGGCTCGTCCACAGCCTGGAGCCTGGCTCGCCGGGGTTATCAGGATGACATGAGGGTGATGCCCTTCGGCCCATGAGGCAGCAGCGGCTTCAGCCTGTCTCTGACACCTGCCAGCACCAGGCCCCAGGCTGCCTGGCTCATGCAGGGGGAGGCCCGGGGAGCAGCCGTGTGCTGGAGGGAGCACTTCCTGACCCCCGACCCTGTTTCCAGGACCGAACGCAGGTCTGAGGAGCCCGTGCAAAATGAAGATGTTCACAGATGGCTGAGAACCTCGAGTCGTAGCCGCAAAGCGCTGCCCAGCACAAGCCCACAGATGGGAGCACCAGGGCCTGCCCCCCACGGCACATGTCCTCGAGCCCCTTGACACAGCAGCTCACGGCCCCATGGATGCAGATTCTCAGGCTGTGGGACTGGAGGACCCCTGTGGGCCCCCAGCCCACCTCCCCCAACCCAGGCCGGCTGGGGGTCTCCAGGAGCCGTTTGCCTTCTCATCTCCTCGGTGTGAGCGCAGCTGTGGCCCCGGCGGAGGAAATCCTCAGCTTTGCACGGCCCCCGGGGACGCACAGCTCGTCTGGAACAGCTGGGAGGGAGCTGGCTGACGGGACGTGGGGCTGCTGCCCGTTCTCAGGCAGGGCTTGGCTGGGGGCGCCATTTCCGAAATGGGGGACCCCCGCCAGGAGCCAGCCCCCCAGAGTTCAGGGATCTGCCCCACCTGCCAAGGAGAACTGGGTCGCGGGCCTGTGTCAGCATCCCGGGCGGGTCCACCACCCTCATAGGGCTGCCCCAGGTGAGGGGCTGGGGCCCCAGGCCACTCCTACTTCCAGGCAGGGGCAATCCCCCTGAGTGGCTGTGGCTGCTCCCAGAGTAAGACTCAGCGCCCCCCCCCGCCCTTGCTGGGAAATAACCCCATCCAAATGCCAGGAGTTTGTGTCACTGAATTACCTCCACGACACCCAGGGTTCTGGGCACAACCAGGGGCCAAGAGAGAGAGTAGGGCGGCTGCCCCTGGAGCCGTCCTGGGGCCACAACGCTGTGATCTAGTGTAACTGTGACACAAGAGACCCCCAAGGGGGTGGTGGTCTTGGGGTGAGGCATGGGGGTGAGACACTGTGGCAGGCTGGACGGGGCGCATGCCCCTGCTCAGAGACCCCCCGACACTCCCAGCTGGAGGGAGAGGTCTTCTTGGAGGTCCTTGCAACCACAGCATCTCCCTGATCAGGTCGTGCTGCCCTGAGGGGCAGGGAACTTGTCCCCAGGTCCCCAAGGGTGAGGGGCTGTTTGGTGTCCCCACAGTGGGGTTGGGGAAGAGGAAGACAGCCTGCTGCGTCTGCCAGGCTGGAGAGGGTTGGCGATGCCCGTTAGGGCAACACATGGGCACAGGCAGATGAGACGAGGCCCAGGCCACTGAAGCCTTGGGGTTCCCAGGAGAAGGAGGGACAAGAATGGGGCTCACCCATCTCAGGCCCTGAGCTTGTCCTGGGTGCTCCTCCCCTACCCAAAACGCCTGAAGGCTTCTGAGGCAAATAACAGAAACATCCATCTCCCAGACTCAAGTGAAAAGCACTAGTTTCTAGATCATGAAGTTAGGATATGGCTTCAGGCATAGCTGGATCCAGGTGCTCAGCTCTCCTGCCTGTCCCACTGCTCAGCTCAGCTTCTTCACTCTTTTTTTTTCCTAAAGATTGGCACCTGGGCTAACAACTGTTGCCAATCTTTTTTTTTTTTTTCTGCTTTATCTCCCCAAACCCCCCCTCCCCGGCCCGTACACAGTTGTATATCTTAGTTGCATGTCCTTCTAGTTAAGGGATGTTGGACACCACCTCAACGTGGCCTAACGAGCAGTGCCATGTCCGCGCCCAGGATCCGAACCCTTGGCCGCCACAGCAGAGCCCACGAACTTAACCACTCGGCCACAGAGCCGGCCCCAGCTTCTTCACTCTTTCAGGGAAGATGGCCTCTTCCATGCACTGAGCGCCCAGGGATGAGAGGCCCTGTCTCTCCTTCATCCAGCTCAGGGGTGGCTCAGGTTAGCCCTGTGGTCACATGTCACATGCCATGGTTGGGAAGAGGACCCTGTGATAAAGCCCCTTGCCCACCCAACAAAGTCCAGATGGCCAGGGAAAGAGTGACCTGTATCCCCTCTGAGGACCTGTGAGGTCCGAACCTCCAAGAACTTCAGTGTTGAAAGGCTGACACTTGAGGCTGTTGGCCACTGACCTGGAGACCACCCATCTCTTAGCCCAGCAGAGACACTTGGTCTTTCTGGGTGACCAGCCTGGAGTGTCAGCAGGATCCCAGGACAAGCTCCCTACAGCCCCTGGGGAAGCAACAAGAAGCAGGACAGCTCCGAGCCCATGAGCCCTGTGTCCTGCACCGGCCGCACTCAGGCCTCCCCACCGCCCAGCACAGGGACACAGGCAGCTCCCCCTAGGCTGGCAGCTGTTCCCAGAGCAGCACCCAGTAGGCTCTCCGGGGACCCCTTTCCCAATGGGACGTATCCACAGGCTGCCCCAGGCCCCCAGGAGCAGAAGGCCTGAGCAGCTATCCATCCACAGGGTGCCTCCCACTGCACCCTGGCCGTGAGGAGGCCGAGGTTTTGGGGGGAGGTGAAGCCAGGAGTGGACGGTGGCGAGGGCTGGTGTGCAGCTCCAGGCGGCACCCTGGGGAAGGGGTTCTTGGCCCGGACGGGCCCCGCCTCCCCACCGTGGGTGCTGGGCCATGGGGTGGGTGGGGCGGCCTCTCTGGCTCTGTGCTGCCGGCCAGGGCGGCCGCCCCACACAGCACGGCTCTGAGCCCGGGGCGGGCCGGGAGGTGCTGCCCGCTGCCTGCCCGCCGGCCGCCCGCTCACAAGGGCCCCATTGTGCGGCTGCGGCTGTGGGCAGCAGGTGGCTGCCCGGTCCCACACGGGGAGGCCCTGCCGCCAGCCGCGCGAGCGGAGGAGGGCACGGCGGGCACCGGCGGGGTGGGGGGTGGCTGGGCCGGCTGGGCCGGGGCGCAGCACACACAGAGCGGGGCTGCAGCATGAAGGCGCCTATTCTTCCGGCCCGGCCCGCCTGCTCGGCCCGGACGGCATGTGGCGAGGCAGCCCCCACCCGGCCTCGGGCCTCGGGCCAGTGCCCGGCCGCACCCCAGACTCGGATGCTGGCTCCGTGGCCTGGACAGTGGCTGGGGCTGGGGATGCAGGGCCAGTTCTGAGCAGGGCAGTCCAGGCAGCTTCCCGGGGGTGGTGAGAGGCAGGAGAGGCAGGGAGCAAGCAGCAGGGGACCAGCATGAGAGCGAGGGACCCCAGGCGCCAGGCGAGGCCAAGCGCAGCCACTGGGCACTTGCGGGCAACAAGCTGGCCCCTCAGGAAAGGCCTGAGCACAGTGGCGAGGTTCTCACGTCCCCTCTCTGTGCCTCAGTTTCCCCAGTTGTGGAAGGAGAGGGCACTGGAATTGCCCTGGAGGTGGCTTGAAGATGACCCATGGATAGGCCAGGGGGCGGAGGGTGAGCGCCAGGCCAGGGCTGGTCATCCCTCCCCTTCAGCCTATGCATGAACCAGAAAGACCGCCTGCTCTGGGGCCTCTGGCCACCCAGCCCTCTCTGGGAGCCCCCTGCCCACCTGGCTGGGCCCATCTCTGGCAGCTGGTGGGGATGGGGCTCCAGGAGGGGCTCGGCCACCGCCTCCCTGGGCCCCTGTCTCTTCTCCCCTCCCCAACCCATCAGGCAGGGAGGCCCCAGGCTGGCCGCTGGGCAGGCAGCTCCTGTGCAGGCGGGAATACACGTGGGGGCAGCAGCCCAGCTTCCCCGCCCCCCCCGCCCCGGCATTAGGTGAGGACAGCTGGAGCCAGCCAGGGAGGCCAGACGGCCCAACGGTCATGCGGGCCTCTGGCAACCGGACGCTGGGCCGGCTCCCCGCAGCTCCAGCCCGGGCCCGGCGGGCGGTCGGAGAGGATGCCCAGTGCCCAGACCAGGGCCAGTGGCCCTCCCTCCGGTGCCCCAGGGCCTCATGGCTGGTGTTGGCACAGTTGTTTCTCAAAATGAGAGGCTGGAGTCAATGCTGCTTTAATGCCCAGGATGTGACAGATCGAAGGGTGGGAGCAGTTGGCCCAACGGCAGAATTTGAGTCAAAATAAAGCTTGGCCCTGGGCCTGGCTCCCCGGGCCCTACAGGAGTGTGGGCGCACCCTCCCCACGTGGACACAAGGCCCGGGATGGGAGGGCACCTGCGAGCGTCCACCGTGGTGCAGGCCACCCGCCTGGCGTGAGCTTCCGACGACGGCCTCGGGAACCGGGCGGAGCCCCCACGGTCACCTTCACAGATGAGAACCCGGGGCCAGAGCCCGCCGACGCCAGGGACTGCGTGCGCAGGCTCGCTGCTGGATGCCAGCCTGGACCAGGCCCGCGGGGTCCTTCTTCTGAGGAGGGCACTCCTGGGACTCAGCCTGTGCCCTCAGAGGCTCCTCCCGCACTTGCCCCCAAGGGCCCAGGGGCTGGGTCTCCGCGGAGCTCCCCCCCAACACACAGTGTCAGGTGGTGGACGAGCCACTGGGCTCTGAGAGCCAGAACCCTCTGGTGCCTTTCCCACTCGGGTCCTGACCGGGCCTCCCGGCGGGCCCCCTGCCCAGCTGTGCCTGTCCCCAGATGCACCCGGCGAGGAGGACCTGGGGCCGGCGCCCTGGAAGGGCCCCGCATACAAGATCAGCCTGTGGGCCACCTCGGCTCTCTGGGAGCTGGGGCGTCGGGGGGGAGAGGTTCCCACAACTGAGAGCGCTCAGCCAGTTGTGAGCCGGCAGGAAGAGCTCTGTTAACTCACTGGAGCTGGCATCCGGTGCCCGGCCGGCTCCCGAGCCAGGTGAAGCCTCCCCCAGGCCTGGCCCTCAGGGCTGCCTTGCTACCGCAGGACCCAGGAAACGTACAGCTCTGACCGAGGCCCCGCAGCTCTCACCTCCTGCCAAGCATTCACTCTCCCTCCTCGGCCCTACCCACCAAGCCCTGCCCGTCCCCACCTGCATGGCTCAAGGCCGCCTCCTCCAGGAAGCCTGCCTGAAGCCCCCCTCTCCTTCCTGTAGTGGCTCACAGCTGGATGGTCAAAGAGCCCAAGGAAAGGAAGTGGGGCCTGGAGACGTCTGTCCATTCATCTGCCGGCCTCACCACCCAGGCCTGGGAACAGGGTGTCTTGAACACACTCCCCGCCTCTGACAGTCCCCTGGATGAGTGTCCCTGCCCTAGTGGCCCTCAGGTCAGGGCGTATTCTTCATCTCTGTGTCCTGGCCTGGCATGGCGCCAGCCGGCAGGTGAGGCCCGTGTGCAGAATGTTGCCCCAGGAGACCCTGCTGGGCTCCTGCCTCTGGTGGTGACCGGGCCCTGCACGCAGGCCTCCACCACCGCTCCTGGCTCCGCCTTTCCCGGCGCCAGCAGGCTGGCCAGGGGTACTGGGGAGGGTGGGGAGAGGGGAGGGTGGGGGCCGGGCCGGGGGCTCCCCACCCCCGGTGGCCTGGACGTGGCACAAATCAATTCTCCCCCAATTTCTTCCTGGGCCAATCTGGAGACGGATCAGACGAGGAATTCCACAGCCGGCGGAGTGGAGCCAGGCTTAATGCCGACCAAACCCGCTGCACCGCTGCCGGCCTCCCCCGAGCCCCAGTCACAGCCAGAGCCCGATTACTGTGCTCCCGTCACGCCCTGCGGCTCCGTGGAGGGGGAGCCTGACGCCCCCAGGCCCGAGGGGGCCCCACCCCCACCCAACTGCTGCTTGGTGGTCGGCCACCCACTGGCCCTGTGTCCCGGAGAGGCAGAGCTGGACCCCCGGGCGGGGACCTCACTGTCCCCCTGAGGCCTGGACTTGGCCCCCTCCCTCCAGCAGGTCAACCCTGATGGCCAGCTTCCGGGCCACGGAGGGCACCAAACCAATGTCCGCTCTGGGTGGACACTGAGTGTCTGTCAGTGTCCCTGAAGATGTGGGCTTCATGGCTGCAGAGTAACACACCCCATGGCATGTCCCCAATACTTCTCAGATTTTAAAAATACTCTGCCGGGGGAAGAGGGGTGCCGGGTTTGGTTTTAAAGTGAGGAGGTCTGGTGGAGGAGGGCCAGAGGCAGCATCAGAAAACCACACGTTGTCGCGTCGGGGTGCACGTGCTGTGGGGTGGGCAGGGGTCCCACCGAGGGGGCTGAGAAGACCGGGCTCAGGTGTTTGGGTGTCACTGGGCAGCTGAAAGGGCAGCTGGAGACGTCCGTGCGAGGGAGTGGCATTCGGAAGGGGCAGACCTGGGGGGGCTGCAGGGAGGCCCCCAGACTTAGGGGGCAGGCGGCTCATGTTTCCCCCACCTGGGGCTCCCATCTGTGAGGAAGGAGCTCTGGGCTCAACCACACGTGGAAGGTACCGGTCAACAGGCGGCTCGGCCACGTTGCTGCCCTTCCCACCCTCATGGGTCTCCTGCTCCAGTCACCGCCTCTGGCTTCTCTGTTGTCCGCTCCATCTCCCTCCCACCATGCTGAGCACGGTGACATGAGGCCAGGGGCACAAGCTCTTGCTCCTCCCGGGCTTCCTCCACCCCAGATCTTTCCATGTGGGCTGTGTCTTGTCCACCAGACCCAGACAAGACGGCCACCTCCCCTGCCTTCATCCTCAGGCTTCTGTCACAGACTGCCGTGCACTGGGTGGCTTAGACAACAGACGCTTATTTCTTACAGTTCTGCAGGCTGCCATGTCAGGGCGCCAGCAGATTCAGTGTCTGGTGAGAACCCATTTCCTGGTTCAGACAGCCAACCTCTTGCTGTGTCCTCCTTGCAGAGGGGGCAATGGGACTCTCTGGGTCTCTTTTATGAGGGCGCTAATCCTATTCATGAAGCTCATGACCTGTCACCACTCAGAGTCCCCATCTCTTAACACGATGACCTTGGGGGTTAGGATTTAGCACAAGAATTTTGGGGGGACATGAGCCTTTAGTCCATAGCATCCTCTGAGAAGCCCTCCCCGACTGGCCACCGTGTCGTCTTCCCCCAGCACTGTCCCTCACAGAAGTGGCCCCGTGTGTGTCTCTGCCTGCCTGGCTGGTGTCTCTTCCTTCTCAGTTGTCTGGATCCTCAGCCCCACTTGCTGCCACCGGCCCTGCCGCCCAGTCCAGCACCCGGCACTCGGAGGCCATCAACACGTGTCGCCCAGCGAATCGGTGAGCAAGTGGTGACCAGAATCCCCGGCTAAAACTGAAAATAGAGACTCAGCCATTTGGTTACATGATCTGCCGACATCTGGCGTGCAATTCTTTTCACTGAATTAACCAGCTGTTTTGGAGTCATGCATAACCAGGCTGATTAAATTCATTTTTGTAGGTTGGTTTGAGTTGATGGAACAGAACAGAGTCCAGCATCGGACCTCGCACGCGGAAGGGCCGAGCGTGTTGAGAGTTGGTGGAAGACAAGCGTGCGTTCTGTAACAACCGGTGTGGGGACAATCGTCCCCCTGTAAATACATGCACAGCTGGATCCCTACCTCACACCGCACACGAAAGTAAATTCCAGATGGTGGAAACGGTTAACGTGGAGAATAAAAACTTGTAAGCGCTGGAAGACATGAGAGATAACATTGTAGCAAGACTGAGGTGGGGATGCTCGTGTAAGCCTGATGCTGAAGCCAGAAACCACCAAGGAAAAGACCGTCGTGGTTCATTCACAAGCAATTAAATATCCCAGCTCCACCCAGGGTGCACGGAGCGAGGTTACAAATGAGCGACAAATGGCGGTAGGGCAAGATTTGCCTCAGTAACATGACGTCACAGGGTAGGAGGGAGGTGGTCTTAGCTCGGAAGATGTGAGGTCCAGTGGTCCCTGGAGGCTGGCCATTAGTCAAAACATGGAAGGATGAGGGGGGGGGGTCCCTTAACCGTCTCTGCTTTCTGGGAACGTGAGGCTCAGGAAAGCTTCACAGAGGGAAAGCTTCCCGCGGCCGACTTTCTCGAGTTCTCGAGCCGGGGTGGGGAAGCTCTTCGTGGTGGACACAGAACCGAGTCCCTCTCCTTGCAGAGCCCGTGTGACTTCTGCAGTGGCCGACAGCAGGTGTCCGGGGACAACCCAGCCCATGCAGGACTGAGTCCTGCAAACTTTATATCAAGTAAAATACGCGTGACATCAGTTTACCAACTTAACCGTGTCTCAGTGGCATTAAGCACCTTCACAGTGTTGTGGAGCCATCCCCACCCTCCATCTCCAGAGCTCTTCATTGTGTAAAACTGAAACTCTGTCCCCGTTAAACACTCACTCCCCCTCCCCCAGCCCCCAGCACCCACCCTTCTACTCTCTGTTGCTATGAGTTTGACTCCTCCAGGGACCTCCTATGGGTGGACTCATACAGCATTTGTCCTTTTGTGTCTGGCTTATTTCACTGAGCATGATGTCCTCACGGTTCATGCACATTGTAGCAGGTGTCAGGATCTCTTTCCTTTTCAAGGCTGAATAATATTCCGTTGTGTGGAGAGACCACATTTTGCTTGTCCACTCATCTGTCAATGGACACTTTGGGTTGTTTCCATCTTTTGGCTCCTGTAAGTAACAGACCTGTGAATGTGGGTGTACAAGGATCTGTTTGAATCCCTGCTTTCAACTCCTTTGGTTGACTGCTTCGGCCCAGGACTGCTGGGCCCCATGGTTTAATGTTTTAGGTCCTTCATGTGCCTTTGAATGCATCGGCTGTGCGTGTCACCTGCCTGACGTGGTTTCAGATTCCCTCCTCCTCTGGGCCCGTGTTCAGGATGCAGCCATGGCCGGGGGAGAGAGCAGGTGCTTGCACACCGAGGGGTGGGCGCCTGCACTGCACGTCCCCGCCAGGGCCAGATTTGCCCTGGAGCAGCCCTGGACAGAGCCCCTCTGTGCCCACCTTGTTCCGCTGTGGTTGTCATGGTGAATTCCGGGGGCGTCTGCCTGCCTCCAGCAGTTTCTGGAAGTCTCCAGGTACAATTTTTGCGGCCGCACCAAGACTTGCTTGATCTGAGGCAGCCGCTTTTTGGCAGCTTCTGGAAAAGAACCATTCCTATGTGCCTGCCCCCATGAGGGTTGGGGGCAACTCAAGAGAAAGTCGCTCAGGAAGATGTGCACAGAAACCCCTTCCTTCAGCTTTGGTTCGCCCTCCACTCTCCTGACCTCCTGAGCCATTCCTCCCTGCCCCCCCAACCCGCCCCCTACCCGGGCCCATCACCCCACCGCTCCCCTCCTCTTCCATGGCCTCCCCTTGGGTTTCCACTCCAGGGCGACACCAGCATCTGTGCGAGGAAGGCAGAGCCCCTTGCAGGGTCCCAGAGCAGCGTCTCCCTGGACGGTCAGCCAGAGCTGATGGTGCCGGCCAGTGCCCTGGGCCTGGCAGATGGGTCATCAGGCCTGGATCTCCCCTGATGCAGCTCCCGGGCTGCCTGGGGACCTAGGGCAAAGGGACAGCCCAGGAAAGGAGGCCCAGAGGATGAAAAGAGCGAGCGAGGAGGGGGGCGCTCAGGGAGAAGGTGGGGGGCCCTCAGGACTGAGGACAATGCCAGGGCTCAGAGTGGAGGCTCTTGTGGTCAAGGGCTGGCCGCCGTCTGTGATCCCAGGTACTCAGTCTCCGTGGTGGGAGCAAGGCCCGCACACTCGCCCCTTAGCTCAGGGTGTCGGTGGAACCGCCCCCCGGCTTAGTTGGGGAGCTGCCTGACATCGCCTGCAGCTTACGACACCAGGGCTGGCTTCTCAGCCAGCTGCGTCTGCCCAGGGCTCTGCGGTCCCCACTGAAAGCCCACTTCCCTAATTACACGTTGGGACGGTGGTGGGGCCAGCCTGGCGGCAGTCGCAGGCCTGGCTGTCGTCTCAGAAGGAAGTTTCCAGCCTCGGGGCCCCAGGAGACCCAAGACCCTCCAGGCTCCCCGGGCAGCCGTGGGGCTGTGCACGTACACGGCTGTTTGTTGAGTGGGAATGTCTGTGCCGCCAGATGTCCCACGGCCGTGCTCCCATGGTGCAGGCCAGGTCTCCTCTCCCGAGACTTCTGTCTCCAAAGATGGAGCCGCCACTGTTCTCGGTGAGCAGATGGACTTTTGTCAGATTTGGGTTCAATGTCCAGCTTAGCTACCAGCTGTGTGACTTTGCCCAGGTCACCTAACCTCTCTGAGCCCCTCTTTCTGCACGTGAGATGGAAATAATAATCCTCTCTTCTCTCAGGCTGAGGATTGAGAGCGAGGCTGCGTGCGCAGCTCGGGGCCCGTCCTGCTCCGAGCTTGAGGGGCTGTGGGCCTCAGCGGGCAGAAGGCCGCGCCTGCATGTCAACCAGCAGCACCGTGCAGGGAAAGAGCCTTCCTCTTGGTCCTCCTCAGCCTCCTCGTGATCTGACGGAGAACGGCAAGGGTGGTCACCCCGACTCACGCAGGGAGGGCAGGCCTCAGGCCCAGAGCCTCCCAGGATGGGGCAGCAGCCTCTGTCATGGTGCTCAGCCTGCCCACTTTGTGTGGCCGTCCAGGCAGTGTGTTTAGCATAATGTGGAACTGAAGACCCCAGACTCAACAGGGGCCTGAGTTTGACATTTGGCACATCACTCAGTCCTGTCTGCCTCAGTTTCCCCATCTGAGAAGGGAGAGGCCGACAGAACGTGCCTCAGCAGGCCAACATCAGGAAACCTGCACAATGGGCCCCTTCTTGGAGCTTTAGGGGTCCAGAGCAAGCTGTGTGGAGAGTTCCGCGAAGTTCTGGGACCCAGCGGAGCCCAGGGTGTGGGCAGGAGCCGGGGCAGAGTGGAGAGGCTAGAACAGGCCCACACACGAAACCAGCTCTGCGGGGTGGGCAAGGGGGATGGCACTCACGGCGCGTCCCCAGGACTCAGCCTGTGCTTGGCACAGTGAGGACTCAGAAGGTGCTTTGTTAATGAATGAAAGCGTGAATGAACGAATGCGGGAATGAGTAAATGTGTGAATGGGTGAACGTGGGAATGAATTAGTGACCACACTCATGTTGGGGAGCAGGGGGCAGGCCGGCCCCTCCAGCCCCAGGACTCCACGTGCCCTCTCCCTGCAAAGGCAGCAGTTCAGATCGTCCCCTGGCAGCCAGTGCTTCTGTTGGACACCTCAGCGGGGGTTGGAGGGGCAGGGGCTTCTGACGGAGGCTGGGGGGGCACGACATCAACCTCACCGGAAAATGCTTGAGAAGTGGCCAGTGTCGCTCTCGTCAGATGAAATGGTGAAAGACAGAAAGTCGACCAAGGACACGGGACCCCTCTCCCTCGCTGCCCCGCGAGTGCCAGCTCGTGCAGCCTTTGGAAGGAAGCCCTTTGCTGTGGCGTCCACATTCCCAGGAATGGGTCCTGAGCAACAAGTCACAGGTGGATGGTGTGCCAGGGTGGGCCACACCACAGCAGCTGCAGGGGAGAAAGTAAACAGCCCTGGACCTGCAGACTGGGAGGCCACATGGTGCCTCTCTAGGACGGGCAGTGGGCAATGAGTCTTCATGGGAAGATGGCCTCGAGAGAGCAAAGGCCACAGAGAGGGCACCCAGTGCAGTGTGGGCACCAGACTCCTGCGTCCCAGCCTCTGGGCCTTGGGATGAGACTGCTTATGAAGACGGGGTCTTTGAAGAGAGGATAAAGGTAAAACGAGGCCCCTCAGGTGGGCCCTAATCCAGTGTGACTGTGTCCTCGTGAGAGGAGGAGATCGGGACACAGACACACGGGGATGACCACGTAGGGACACAGGGAGGAGACGGCCGTCTGCCCGCCAAGGACGGAGGCCTCAGGAGAAACCAGCCCTGCCGACGCCCAGACCTCAGACCTCCAGCCTCCAGGACCCGGAGCAAATACATTTGTGGGGTTTAAGCCGCCCGGTCTGCGGTGCTTTGCTGTGGCGGCCTGAGCTGACCAGAGCGGCCGCGTAAAACTTGCCCCACACTTAGCTGCTTAGAACAACTACCAACGTTTCTTCTTATTTTTTTTTCTTAAAGATTGGCACCTGAGCTAACAACCGATGCCAATCATCTTTTTTTTTTCCTCTCTGCTTTTTCTCCCCAGATCCCCCCAGTATATAGTTGCATATCTTAGCTGTGGGTCCTTCTACTTGTGGCACGTGGGGCGCCACCTCAGCGTGGCCTGACGAGCAGTGCCATGTCCGCGCCCAGGATCCGAACCAGCGAAACCCTGGGCTGCTGCAGCGGAGCACGTGAACTCAACCACTCGGCCACGGGGCTGGCCCCATTACCAACATTTCTGCCTCACGGCTTCTGAGGTCAGGGGTCCGGGAGCAGCTTCACCAGGTGGCTCTGGCTCGGGGTGCCCCGTGAAGTTGCATGTAAGATGTCAGCCGGGCTGCGTCACCTGACGGCTGGACTGGGGCCGGAGGGTCCACTTCCCAAGGGGCCCACTTGTGTGGCTGCAAGTCAGTCTGGCTGGGCGAGGCCTCGGCGCCATGTGGACCTCCCCACGGGCAGCTCCCTGGGCGAGGCACCTGAGAGAGAGGCGGAAGCCGGAAGGCCTGTCGGACCAAGCTTCGGGAGCCACACTTTGCAGCGTCCTGCCAGTTACACAGGCCAGCCCTACTCAGGGTGTCAGGGACCACAGCAAGGTGGCAATACCTGAGGACGAGGACCATTGGGACCACCTTGGAGGCTGGCTGTCCACATGGGGTTACGTGGACCTGGTTCCATTTTGCTTTGCAAGATTTTACAGTCGGTAAACAAACACGCTCTACCCACCTTCACAGGGCATCATCTGGAGGGACGCACACTCCGACGTTCCCCGAGGTCGCGCCTGTGCATTTGGGGGTCACAGTAGAAACCTGGGCTGTCCTCTCTGCCGTAGTGGGCACATTCTAAGGGGCTTTGTGATGGGCGTGTCTTACTTGTTTTTAATGTTTAAAACTTTGTGCAAAAGAAAAAGATCAGAGATTCCTGAGTCCCGACCTTGAAACTGAAGGCCACTTCGCAGATCAGACAGCCCTTCCTGGGGCCCCACCGCCCAAGGAGGCGAGAGATGATGACTGAGTACAGGAACCTGGCCGCGGGGGGTCCCGGCTCCATCGAACCAGCCTCACCGTCCTCCTGTGCCGCAGCTCCCGGCGCAGCTGGTCACTGCTGAAGTTGGAGGCTCAGCTCCTTCTTTAGGGGTGAAGGACTCAGTGGGTGTTTCTTCCGGTGGGCTCTGCTCTCACCAGGGGTGAGTCTATACACAGAAGTATTGACTGAGCCCTGCTCCCAGCGAAAGCCATGAACAGGAGGAAGAGGCTCGGCCGTCATGAGGGCTCTTGAGCCAGGCTTCAGGCTAGCAGACCTGGGCTAAGAGTGGACTTCTCCCTCTGAGTGGACACCCATCCCCTCCCTGTGACATAGAGCCCGCCCCTGGGGCCGTGATGGGGCTGAGTGATGGGAAGTCTGTCTCACTCGGAGGGGTCACATGCGCTGCTGACCATGACGGCGGACCCATTGAGAAGGGCTGTGGACACACTCACAGCACCTGCGAGGTGCCATTTGGGGTGATTGGCACCTATGGCCCCTTGGCCCCTGACCCTAATCCTCACACATGCTCCCTGGACCCCACCACAGTGGCTGAGTTACAGGCTATGTGGCCACTGCCGCCACCCTGGTGGCTCTGAGAACCTCAGCCAGCCAATGGCCGGCACAGGAAGGACTCATGAGTCCACAGAGTTGAAGGGGAGTGTTGAGGTCACCTGGCTGGATGGGGTGAGACAGTGGATGCCCAGGCCGAGGCTCCACCTTGCAGCAGAAATCACCTGTGTGGGCGGAGGCCTGGCCTGAACCCAGACCCTCCCGGTGCGACCGGCCCAGGTGCCACCCCACCCCTGGCCTCGGTCCTTTTCAGTCATGGGCGGTAACCGGCAATTACCAAGGAAAACCCACAAACGATTGTATGTAATTGTCCCAAATCCCCAAAGCCACAGACGCACAATCCGCCTGCTGGAGGGCCAGGCCGTGCGGGGAGGCGTCTCCAGGCAGATCCCAGCTCTCAGCCGAGGGATCTCCGGGCCCAGCCCCTCCCGGGCCCCCCAAGAGGCTGCAGTGCAGCCCCCCAGGCCTCCTCCCGGCCTTCCTCCCTCCTCACGAGGGCGCCCCCGGGGTCCGGGCTCTCCCACGGGAAGCTGCGCTGGTCCTGCTGATGGCAGGGCTTCCTTCGGAAGTTTCTCGGCTGGAGCCGAGGTGAGCACGGGCGAGGGGAGAGCCCCACCATTGTAAGTGGGCAGGACTCGCCGGGCCGTCGGAAATGGGACGACGACGTGCTGGGGTGGCAGCACCGTTGGACGAGCATTCTGGAATGAATTTCGGCCAGTTCCCCCTCCTAACTCCACGGCCTGCTTGGCTCTGGGGGTCTGCCCCTGCCAGGACGGTGGTGCGACGCGCAGTGCCTGGACCCCAGGCACCGATGACCCCCTTCCCGGTCAGAGGGTCTCCCCTCAGCTTTGAGGTTCAGAGGGTGGGGGATGCCTGGACAGAACCCCGGGTCCCAGCCCCCTTCCTGCCCTGAGACCCCATGAAAGGCAGGCACTCAGGGGGCCAGTGGGGACCCCTGCTCAGCCCTGTGAGCCCCCGGACGAGGGTCCCAGAGGTGGGCCCCACCTCCATCCAGAGTCAGACCCCAACGAGGCCAAGCGCCTGGAGCTTGTTTGCAGGGGTGGGGAGGTAGAGGGGGCTCCTGGCGCTCCCTCTGCAGGTGGGAAGCCGTGTTTATGCACCAGCTCCTGGGCCTTCAGCGTCCAGAGGGTGCCTCGGCCCGCGGGCTGCGGCAGGAGCAGAGGGGAAGTGCCACGGAGAGTCTGGCTGTGTCCCGTCAGGGTCTCCTCTGCAGGGAAGAGAACGTGGCCCCACACATGGGTCTGCGGGACATTTCCTGAACAGCCGGGCACACCAGAGGCAATTAATAAGCGCAGATGCCCTCCTGTGGGGGTGAGGCAAAGGGATGAGGGAACCCATGCCTCTCCTAGCACAGATGGTAAGAGCCGTGTGGTGCACCTTGTCCTGGGGACGTGGCCCCTGCCGCAGCACAGGCCTGAGCTGCGCACAGTAGGTGTGGAGGTAAGATCCGCCCCCTAGGGACCCACTGTGCACCCGGGAGCCCTGGGGAGCTGGCCCACCCCTCCCTGACTCCGGCCCGGCCTTAAGGGGTTAATGACAGGTGGTCAGGCGAGCCCCTGTCCTCCGCCCCTGCTGACCCCTCCCGACCCCCTGAGCTTTTCCTCTTCCCCCCCAGTGCCCACTCATCCAGCTCTGAACAGGGCCCTGTTGTCCACTGCGGCCCACACCAGGGGGCAGGGGACGTCAGGCCACTGCCCTGAATGCCTGTGGCCTGCTTGGCAGGACGGCAGGAGAAGCTGCTGCCTGGCTCGCTAGCATGGCTGGGCCTGGTGGCTGGCTCAGGGGCCTCCATGAGGGGGCACTGACCAGGGCCAACTGCCCCATCTCCTCGCTGGCCTCTGTCCACAGTGGCAGCAGTGGCCAAGAACACGGGCCCCACCACTTCCCACCTGCGTGGCACTGAGCCTCAGTTTTCCCCCTGTACCTCTCAGGGAGGTTGGAAGCTTGAGGGAGGCATGTGGGAGGCGCTGGACCAGGGCCAGTGCTCATCAAGGTCCCCTCCCTCCTGGTGGTCCTCCAAACCAGGGTCCCATCCGAAGCCAAGGCCCCCAGACTCCTGGCAGCTGCTGGTGGCCCCCACAGCCCCAGACTGGCCCCTCCAGGCACCCTGAGGGTCACCTCCATGGCCAGCAGCCTCAGACCAGCTCCGCTGGCCTCAGGAGCCTGGGGGAGGGGCTGTCAAATTGGAGTCAGAGGATGTTGGTCACTGCACCTGGAGCGCCATCCACTCGGGCCCCGGCCCCTCCAGGCCCCTGTCCAGACACCCTGGTCATGTGCTTTACCATGAAGCTAGCCTGCGCTGGGCCCAGCGCCCCCCTCACTGAGTTCCCAGGGCCCTGGAAGCCCAGCCACCCTGGCCAGCAGCTCCCCCTCCTCAGCCAAGCACACACCCCAGGTGCCCCCTCCCTGGGTGCTCCTCGTCCCCTCCAAGGCTGACATTGCACCCTCAGGCCCCAGTAAAGTCTGGACAGATGGATACTGGGGGCATGTGGAGCTGCCCTCCCTGGGACCCTTGCCCTTTCACAGCCACCTGCTCTCGCCCTTCCACCCCTGCCCAAAACACCCTTTGTCCGCTTTTTCTGTTCTCTCCTTGGTGTGAATCAGCTTGGACCGGCCACACCTCTTCCCTCCCTGAGATTTCCCCCGCCTCAAGGAGGGCCAGCAATTACGCTGCTGCAAACTGGAAACACTCCTTGGTGCAGCGACAGGCGCCAGCAGGCGCAGACTCCCACCCTGAGCCCACAGACGCAGGCTGGGCAGCCTGCCTGGCGACCAGCGGGGAAGCCAAGACCCCGGGAGGAGGGTGGGCTGTGAGGGGCCGGGGGCCTGTCTGGGGCTCCCCTCCACTCCCATTCATCCTTCACCCAAGTTCAGACACGTGGAGGGATGGGTGTGTGGACAGACAAATAGATGGACAAACAGATGGTTGGATGGGTTAATAGATGGGCAGATGGATGGGTGGACAGATGGATGGATGGACGCGTGGAAAGATGGACAAACAGATAGATACATGGATGGGTGGATGGATGGATGGTTGGATGGAGGGATGGACAGATAGAAAGATAGATACATGGATGGGTGGATGGATGGATGGTTGGATGGAGGGATGGACAGATGAACAAACAGATGGAAAGATAGATAAATGGACGGGTAGATGGATGGATGGATGGACGGGTGGATGGATGGATGAACAGGGTTAACAGGGCCTGCAAGGCACATGGAGCCTTTAACTCCCTTCCCTTGGCAGTTAGGGGTTTTGGGGGCAGCACCACTAGCTGGGGGTGGGGAGATGAGCCGGGGCTTGGCCCTCACCCGAGGGGCTCATGCAAACGTTGAGTCTCCGCGCCCCTGCCCTCTGAATTTGGTGGATGGTTCTGCGGGTGGGCACATCCCACATGCCCAAAAGCCTGCTTGGGGCTCTTCTTGCAAAGACCTGGAGGTGGGGCAGCAACCTCTGTCTGGAAATGCCTAGGAGCCCCAGGCACAGGAGTCCAGCCAACCTGGGAAGTTGTGGGTGGCTTCCAATCCCATCATCTCTGGGACCTGCCTGTGTGCCCGGCTGTGGTGGGCTGAATCGTGCCCCACTAAATTCACGTCCACCAGAACCTGGGAATATGGCCGTCCTTGGGAAAAGGGTCTTGGCAGATGTAATCAAGTTAAGGCACTCTAGACGAGGGCATCCTGGATTACCCGGTGGGCCCTAAACCCGATGACAAATATCCTTATGAGAGACAGAAGGAAGACACAGACAGAGGAGGAGCAGAGATTGGGGTGACGCAGCCACACGCCAAGGGACACCGAGGATTGCCAGCTGCCACCCCTAGGGCCACCTTCTCTATCTGGGGATTTGGGGCGTGGGTGGTCAAGGCCCCATCCACCAGGGCCGCTGGCATCTGAGGCCAGGCTCCTGGGTTCACCTCCCAGCTGCCCCTAAGGCACCTGTCTTGGCGTCTCTTGTCCTCTCTGAGCCCCAGGCCCCCCAGCCTCTGGCCCTCCAGCTGCGGTGCGGTCCTGGCGGCTGCTGCTGTCCCTGCAGGCCCCGCCCCTCCTCTACGCCCATCACAGGTCACTCGCTCCCTCTTGTGTGAACACTCGGGGAGCGGGTTCTCTTTCCGGGAAGGCCCCTGACTGAGGGGCCTTTCTGTCAACATCGTCACCCTGTGATTAAGCCATCTGGCTCCTGTCACGGCCCAGAGCTGCAGCTTCTGACCCCAGCATCCCTCTGGCTAAGTGACTGCAGACGGCCCTCCCGAGGTGGTGGGTGAAGTCAGGCCCTCGTGTCCAGCCCTGGCTGAGTTCTCCCGCTCCATGTGGCCAGCACCCAGGTGTCCAGGTCACGAGAGTGGAGCCCACCGCCCACCCACTCCTGGCCTCCTCCTAGAAAGACCTCCGTCATCACGGCCCAGGGTACAGGGCAGAGCCTCAGCAGCAAGGGGCCTTCTGACGGGGCTGGGAATGTGAACGCCCCCCTTCATCACGGAATCCCGGGGGCTCTGGGCACAGCGCTCTGGAGAAGGCCTCCTGCCCGGCAGACCCCCAGCCCAGCCCACGGTGTGGGAAGCCACCGCCCCCTCAGGATGCTCTCTGAGGTCCCACGGGCCTCCCTGGCCACCCCACCCTCTGATGTCATTTTCCACCCGGCCCACGCCCTCTGGAAAAAGAGACCGGGACCCCTCGTTGCCAAGCCAGGGGGGCCAGGGCGGGGGGAGGCCAGCGGGAACCCAACCAGGCGGCAATTTAAAACAGGAGGCACGGCTCGGAGGCCACCAGGGGAGCGGGCCCAGGCGAGGCGCCTCTCAAGGGGAGGCCACATCCAGGCCAAGAGGAGCTGCGAGCATGAGGGGAGCCAAGGGCCAGGAGCCGCTCAGCAGACAGACGGCTGACGCCAATGCGGGTGACGTCCCCCTGTCCCAGGGGCAGTCCTGCATCCTGAGCCCTCACGTGCTCCCGTCCTACAGATGGTCACAGGGTTCAGCGTGGTGTGACAACACTCAGATCCAACGGCCCAGGTTGGGGCTGGGGCTGGGGCTGGGAGCAGGGCCAGCTACGCAGACAAACCAGGGGTGGGCTGGGCGGCGGCTTAGTTCTGGGGCCACATAACAAAGTGCCACAGACTGGACAGCCTGAAACAACGGAAATGCATCCTCTCTTGGCCTGGAGGCCAGAGGTGTGAGGTCAAGGTGTCGCAGGGCCGCGCCGCCTCCGGAGGCTCCAGGGAGGATCCTTGTTGCCTCCTGCAGCTCCTGGTGTTGCCGGCTGTCCTTGGCTTGAGGCCTCGTCACTCCAGCCTCCGCCTCCATCATCACGCACCGTCCTCTCCCCTGTGTCTCTGTTTTCTCTTCTTATGAGGAGACCAGCCACTGGACTCAGGGGCACCCTGCTCCAGTCTGACCTCATCTTAACCCAATCACGTCTGCAAAGACCCTACTTCCAAATAAGGTTACTTTCTGAGGTTCCGGGTGGATGTGAACTTTAGAGGGGCCCAGCACAGCATCCCAGGATGTGAGCAGAGGCCTCGCATCAGGAAACTGTGATTGAGGTCTGGTAAGTGAGGACACAGCTGGGCGGGCAGAGCACCGCTGGAAGCTTTGGGGCGGGCCGGGTGGGTGGGAGAGGGGACGGGGCCCCCTGGGCTGGGAGTCGGTTGGGGCCCTGCAGCTGGCTCACGGCAGTGGTCAGTGGGTGCTCACGGAGTGACCGGGAGGGAGGGGGCAGCAGGACTGTGGAAGGAAGAAGGCCCTAAGTGGGAGAAAAAGGGACACAGGACAGGCACATGCCAGCCCAGGGAGGCGCAGAGAGTCTGAGGGAGAGATGGCCATCCAGGGGTCAGACGCGTGTCCAGGGGACTGGCGGCCACAGTCGGCCTTCCCCGTGACGGACGTCCACGGTGCTGAGTGGAGACACAGCGCATCCACCCTCCTGGCAGGCAGCCAGCGAGGAGCCAGCCTGGGGGGCGAGGGGCTGAGGCCTACCAGGGGTCTGTCGGGGTGGGGGTCACAGGGAGGGTCAGCTGAGGCAGCAGCTGCGAGTCTGGCGGAAGGCGGGGGGCGCACAGACTTCCTTCCCGGGGCTCAGACGCGCATCCGAGACGGGAAGCAGTGACGGGTCTCGGAATGCGGAGCGGGCGTCCCAGCCTCCCTGGACGGGCACTGAGGGTCCCCCGGGCTCCCAGTCTGCGGCGGGCTTGGGAGGAAGGAGGGCCATCTGCTTTCCGTCTGGCGGACAGTCCGAGGCTGCCCGTCATGCGGCTTGGGCGCTGCCCTCCCAGGCGGGGGTCCTGCAGACCCACCGGCCACCCCGATGACGTGCAGAAACGGGAAAACGATGACAGCAGCTCGGCAGTGGTCTGCGCTGTGGGTAACGTGGGCTGTCCCTGTTGTCCTCGCTAAACCCACAGGGCAAGGAGGCCGAGCCTTCTGGAAGGTTCTGTTTTGCCCCACGGGAGCAGGGTGGCAACACAGTCTCCCCAGTTCCCCGTGGCACGGCCCCCAGCCCTGCCCCGCGCCAGCTCACTGGCCCCTGGCTCTCTTCGCAGACAAGCTGGCTCGTCAGGGTCTTGGACGTGGGGCCTGTGGTCTCTCACAGGGGCCCCCAGTTCTTTCCGCCCAACGACAAGGGAGAAGAGCATCCATCCAGGCAGGATCTGCCGTCTGCTGTGTGCAGGGTCTCCGCCCTGACATGGGGGCGTCCCCTGGCCCGGCCCTTCCGGGCGCGCTGGGTTCCAACCCCCAAACCCTAGGACGGGGCGCTGCTCCTCCACTCAAATTCATCCTAAAGAAAACCAGGGTGCACACAGTCAGGCTGCTGGGAGAACGCAGTCACGGCTGGATTTACAGAAGCAGAAGCCGGGGTGCTTCCACCAGGACCTGTGAAAACAGCTTGTTGTCATGGACAGAGGACCGGGCGCAGGACTCCGTCCCGGACGTGCTGCACGAGAATTGCAGGAAGCGGGGCTGTGTAACTGCATTATTTTTTTTCCTTTTCTTTATGGTAAAAGATACATAACGTAAAATTTACCATTTAACCACTTTTGGGTGCACAGCTCAGCGGCATCAAGCACGTTCACGGTGCTGTGCGGCCACAGCCCCCGTCCTCTCCAGAACTGTTCATCTTCCCAAACGGGAGCTCCATGACCCCCTGGATCCAAAATACTATCACTTCCACGTGTAATTAATATTAAACTTAACTGAATAAATAATATTAAAATGATTAATGAGACATTTTACGTTTCTTGAAGCAGTTTTACAGGGATACAATTCACATACCACACAATTCACCCGTTAAAATGTGCTCTTCGGTGGCTGTTAGTATTTTCACAGTGGTGCAAACATCTCCACAGTCCGTTTTAGGACATTTTCATCCCCACAAGGGGAAACTCCATCCCCATCAGCTGTCACTCCGAGTTCCCTCCTTCCCCCAGCTCCTGGCACCCACAGATCCACTTTCCATCTTGTCTCTGTGGATTTGCCTGTTCTGGATGTTTTACACTAATGGTATCACACACGCTGTGGCCTCCGGTGTCCAGCTTCTCTCACAGAACATGACATCCTCAGGTCCATCTGTGTTGTAGCACGCGTGTCAGAGCGTTGCTCCTTTTTATGGCTGCGTAATATTCCATTGTGTGGATGGAGCCCATTACTTTTCTTTTTTTAAGTTTTGGAACTCTGACGAGCATTTCGCTCTGATGGCTCATCTTGATTTGGACCAGCCACCTTTAAGGTCTCAGCAGTCCCAAGCAGTCAGCAGGGCTGGAGGACACGGGCCCATCAAGCCCCAGGACTCTGGCAGCAAGGCACGCCATACTCTGCAAGACAGCACTGAAACAAGGGGAAGCGAACAGCTCTGAGTTCTCAAAAAGAAAGAAAGGAGGCTGTGTCTGAGGATGTTTTCCAACTAGCTCTTTGACTTGGTTTTCTGATGGAACAAGCCCGAATGTCTGTTGGGTCCTTTCGGGGGCGCAGCACATCCTGACCCCACACTGCCCATCTGAAGGGGCCGGGCTGGGCTGCAGCCTCTGGCCAGCAGCCTCTGTCCTGCTCCCCACACGCAGACGCCCCGCCCTCCGGCTCACCTCTGTGCTCACCAGTGCCCACCTCCTCCTCTAACGGGCCTTTGGTGCCCGGGACCATCTCCATGGCAACACCAGCACTCAGTGGCGGCAGGGCGAGGGCAACCTTCTCACGGGTGTCAGGCGTCTGGCCAGTGAGCTGCCCTCAGCAGAGTGCTCACCCTGTGGGGTCATTTTACACATCAGATGCCATCACCTCCTCCCGGTGCCCTGAGGGGAAGCCAAGACCCAGAGGGTGTAAAGTTGGCCAGTGCCACCTCTTTACTGGCTGACGCATCCTGATGGCCATCCTGGGCTCCTCTGGACACCTCGGGCATGCTCAGAACCACCATACTGCCCTCCACCGTGAGCATGGCTGCGAGGGAGGGCCGGCATGGGGCAGGAGCTGCCCGGGCTGACATTCCCACCACTATTCTAGATTGTAGAAGCTGCCCCTTATAGATGGGGAAACTGAGGCACAGAGGGACAGGTCACTTGTCACCCAGCTGGGGGTCTTCCGACTCCTAATGAATGTGGTGATGACAGCACTTGTCACATGCTGTACCCTGTGACTCCAGACCCCACATGCTTGCCCGGCAAGGCCAGTTCCAGGAAACCAGGTTTCCTCTGTCTGCATCTGCTCACGGCTGCTGTCGGAGAAGCTGGCTGCACCCATGGGACAGAAACCTGGCGGCCAGCATGAGCCCTAGGCCAGAGTGCTTTCCTCGAGGCTCCACCCAGGTGACCTGGTGGCACCCGGCTTGCTAACACACATCCGAACGTCCCTTCAGCCTGGGGGACAGACGATGGAGTTGCAAGGCCGGCTGTGAGGCCAGCCAGCCACCCGGGAGCCAGTGCCCGAAACCTGACTTCTCCAGAGGGGCTGTCCTCTTGCCGGCAGGGGCTTTTCTTGCTGGAAGCTTCTTCGACTTGCTGTGACCTGGGCCTCTCGGGAAATGGGTGGCCCTTGGGGGTGGGCACAGGCCCCACGAGGCTGCCACGGGGCCCCATGAGTCCCAGTACCTGACAGTGTCTGTCAAGTCTGATTCCCGTGTCGGCCGGGGGCCGGGCTGGGCTGCTACTCCGTTACAGGTGGGGAGACAGAGGCTCAAGAGCCAGGTCAGTGGTCCGGGGTCTCCCTGGCTCGGTGGGGTGGGCCTGCCATTCAAACCTAGAGTTTTCTGGCTCCTAATTAATGTGCATGATGAACCGCTCACCAGACAGGGAACCGCTTCCCAGCAGGGAGCCCAGCGCCCCCGGGGCACCTCATCGCGCCCCTAGCACTGTGGGAAGGAGGCCATCGCTCTGCCCACCTCACAGATTTGAGAACTGGGGTTGCAGAGAGAACGGATGCGCTGGGGACGGCAGCTCAGCGTCCCTCCCCGGTCCCCCTGTGTAGGGACGATTCTCTGTACTGTGGGGGGAGTGGGGTTCACAGTGAGGAAACTGAGGCCTGGGGAGCGGGTGTGGCTCCTTCCTCAGACCCTCATGAAGCTCCTCGAGCCGCCTGCACCCTGTGTTTGTTTGAGCTGTGGCTCAGGACTGTCCCCACAGCTCATCCACCAGGCCAGGCCGCCCAAAGCTGGCCCTCAACTTTGCCGGCCAATGTGTGGGGTCAGCGGCCTCCAGCCCCAAGGCCACGGCTGAGCAAGGGACAAGAAGGGGCCTTATCTGAGCCGCCACCTAGCCAGACCCCTCAGTGGGGGACTCCAGGGTTCCTCTGCTGCACTGCGGCCCCCCAGGAAACAGGAACCAGCGTCTCTGTCCGGTCATGACCCGATGACAGGCCCTCGTCCACCAGGGAAGCTGCCTGGCCACCAGCCCTGCGTCCCCAGCCCGGGCAGGGGGGAGCTGCCGCCTGGCTGTGGGAGCCGGGTTCCCGTGAGTCACCCCAGGGAATTCGGCCCGGGTCCAGCAGGGCGGGGCGGCAATTGCTCTCGCTGGAGGCAGAAGGAGAGGCCCGCAGAGGGACCTTGGCTCTTGCCAAGTGGATTCCAAGGGTGTTTCCAGGCAAATCAGGAAGTGGAATTGGCCCCTCATCCCAGAGGGGCTCCCACCGCCGGCCCCCGGGAGGGAGGGCAGGCCCTTCCCCACCAGGAAAGAGAAACCAAGTCACGCTTCACCTGACTCAGCCTCGGATCCCTGACACCTGCGCTCCCTCGGACCCAATCCCCAAGGTCCCACAACCAGGCGCCCCATGACTCTGGACAGTCACAACTCCCGCCACGCCCACTCCCAGAGGGAAAGACATGGCAGCTTTGAGGGCAAGGCAGGATTGGATCGTAGATCAGACCCCCAGGACCAGAAGAGACCCCGACTCTGGGGTCTAGATCTGTGACGAGCCAGCTCCCACTGGGATGGAGGACCACGCTGGGGCCAGGCTGAGGGGGCCCCAACAGTGGAATTGCCTTTTGGGATGGGAAGGTTCGAGCCATGTGACGGGGCTGCGAGGGCTCGAAACAGCTCGGCCCAGGGCCCCCTGCACCCAGCCGTGCTCGGGGTCCCGGCTTCTCCACTCCGGGCCAGCGCGGCAGCCGTCCAAGGCAGGCGGCCCCACCCTGGACATAACGCCCTCTGTCCACTCCCGCCATGGCAGCCGGCCGGTCACTCAGGGCCACCTCTGCTGGCACAGCCCTGCATTCCAGCCAGGAAAACCCCGCTTCCCTCGCTTTGGCGGGGAATTCGCCCAGAAGCAGAAGTTTATTCAGATCACCTGAAACCCCCGGTGAGGGTCACAGCCGGGTGAGGGCCACGCAGCCTTCCACCCCAAGCCCCTCACCGGGCCCCTGGGGGCAGCAGCCACTGGTGGAAATTGGGGAACTCGAAACTCCCCGGGTCAGAGGCAGAAGCTGAGGGGTCTTGATGGCAGAGCCCAATTTTCTTTCTGGGTACAGGGGGACACGTATGGCCAAGTTCCACCCCCTGAGCGAGGTCCGAGGAGGCAGTCAGCAAGCCCAGCCCCTGGCCGCCGTGTGGTGTGGCCCGAGCGAGTCATTTCGCCTCCCCACCCCCCGGTTCCCACATCAGCTGCCTGCAAACCCCCACTGCCTGGGTCCCTCTCCCATCTCGGGGGAAGGTCTGCTGGCTCCGTCCTCACCCACCTGGCACCCTGCCCGCCTGCCAGGGATGGGCTGCCGGCCGCACGTTAATCTGTGTTAATCGATCAGTTCCTGGTGTGGGCTGGGACGGGGCCCCAGCTGGGCCTGTCTGGCTGCTCTGAGTCTTCGACTGGCTGATAACACTGCCCCTCCCAGGAGGACCCCCACACGCAGGCGGGGCCGGGGCCAGAGGTCAAACTCATTAGCACACGCAGAGCCGCTGGCTCCTCCAAGGACGTCCTCCCTCCCTGACCTCTTGACCCAACCTCTCCCTCTCTCTCTTGTGAAAAATCCCAGGATCCTGACCCTCCCTCCCCCACCCTCCCCTCTGTTTGCTCGGACGTCCCAGGCCCTGGTCCCTCTGCACAAGCAGGGCCCCCTGCTGGCTTTGTGTGACCACCTGGAGGTGAGAGCCTGGCACCACAGCTGGGACCAGCCCCTGACCGTGCCCGAGGTCCCCGACGGGCGGGGGACACAGGGAAGAGGACAGGGAGCCCTGGGCCCCCATGCTCGTCCTGAGAGACGGTGCTGAGACCCCCAAGGTGGGAGAGAGACGTCTGCACACAGACCCTCAACACGGCAGCTCACGCGTCCACACGCGTGCACACACGTGGACACACAGCCCGCTCTGTGCAAGAGCAGAGTCTCAGGTGCCCTAGGAAAACATCCTCGTGCAGAGCTCGTTATTCTGGGCCGAGGACACCAGGAGTGCCGGAAGGTCCTGGTGGGCCAGAGGACTGCGGGCAGACACCCACTTTTCTGGGAGGAGAGTCTGACTTTCGGAGCGTTTCTGCCCCAGCTTGCGGCCTCGGCGGGGCAGGTGCACAGCTGCTCGGGGATCCAGACACGGAGAGGGTGAGTCCCAGGGCCCCCGGCCCAGGCTCAAGATGCAGCCACCAAACGCAGCGCAGCGCAGGCGCCCGCCTCTCCAGTGGACATCCAGGGCACGAGGGAGAGTGGCCACTGCCCTAGAGGCCGCCAGGAGGACCAGCCCAGGACAGCTGCTCCGACGTCCCTGTGGCCACATCTGCATGGTGGACCCTTGCTGGGGCCCGGAATCTTCCATTGACTCCACTCCACGGTCACCCTGTGTGGTCCTCTCGCACCTGGACACCAGGGGACCTGAGGCGCCGGCCTTTCCTTGTGTCATCTCTGCCACCCACAGGCCTCCGGCTCCCCCAGACACTGGCCGAACAGCCGCCAGCGTCTCAGGGCCCGGGGAGGAGTAATGGGGTCTCCAGGTCCCAGGACAGCAGGAAAGAGGAACGAAGAGGCGGCCTGCACATGATTTACGGCAGTCAAGCAGCCACCCTAGTGACCCCCGAGCTCAGGGCCCTCGGCCCTCGGCCCCTCCCGCCCGGATGTGTATGGGTCCACCATCCATGCAAGTGGATGGGGCCAAGGGGGGCCGGGGTCAAGTGTGGCCGGTGGGCACAGGGGCTGGGACGCGGGTGTCGTCGCCAGCTCTGTGCAGCCACCGCTCTCCGGGGTACAGCTGCCCTCCTGAAAGCTGTCCCCTGCTCTCTGATTCGCGGCCGCCCTAATCCCGCACTAATTAGATTTCTGCGTCGATGGAGAAAGGGCTCCGAGTGCGCCAGCCCACCGGCGGCCCCGCCTGCTGCTTGTTTTGCACAGAATTTTAATTGTTTCCAAATTAATCCTCAAACTCGGTGAGCTCAGCGCAGATAAGCCGGTCGCGGGGAGGGAGTCGGCTGAGCCTCCCTCGGACGTGACGCGATGGTCCAGCGATGTCCAGCTCCTCCGCGCTCTCCCGCCGCCGGAGCACAGCCCTTCAACCTGGCTCCGGAGTTTCCCTTCTGTTTGATTCTGGCTCAGCTTCTCTCCTAATCCTATTTTCACCAGTTTGTATCCCATTTAATACAGCTTCTGTAAGTCAAAATTAATTACCCTGTGTGCTTCCAGCCCTGTGGTCTCCTGCTCACCGTTCCAGGAGGCCGGGCTCAGAAAGGAGGGGCTTGGAGGGCAGGCAGGTGGAGGAGAGAGGACAACCCCACGCGTGGAGGGGGCTTTGGGGTCCTAATTCCACATCAAGGAGGCCCCGCCAGGCTGAAGGGGCAAGGTCCCAACCTGGTAGTGTTGGAGGACCAGCCTCTTCCACCAGGAAGTCCTCCCTGATTGCCTCGGCCTCTCTAAGCTCAGCTGCTCAATGCTGAGCACGCCTTCCCCTGCACCCTGCTCACGGAGGACTCAGGCACCTGGTAAAATGTGTCCATTACAGTGGGATAAAAATGAATAAATGTACCAGAACCCAGGAAACAGAAGAAAAAAGAGAGAAGTTGGACTTCACCAATGTTAACACCTTTTGTGCATCAGAGGACACCCTCAAGAAAGTGAAATGACAGCCCACAGCATGGGAGAAAATACTTGCAAATCAAATGTCTGAGAAAGGACTGGTATCCAGAATATATAACGAACTCTTCAACTCAACAATAAAAAGACAAATTACCTAATTTTAAAAAAGTGGACAGGGGCCAGTCCCACGGCCTAGTGGTTAAGTTTGGTGCACTCTGCTTCAGCCGCCCAGGTAAGGTCCCTGGGTGTGGACTACACCACTTGTTGGTAGCCATGCTGTGGTGGCAACCCACATGCAAAATTGAGGAGGATTGGCAGGGATGTTAGCTCAGGGCCAATCTTCCTCAGCAAAAAAAAAAAGGGGGGGGTGGGCAAAGGCTCTGAACAGACATTTCTCTAAGGAATATACACACCCGGCCAATCAGCACGTGGACAGATGGTCAACAGCACCAGCCATCAGGGAAACACAAATCAAACGAGAGGGCCATGCACGGGGGCCCAGAATCAATAAGCAAACCCCAGAAAACAAGGAGTGTTGTTGAGCATGTGGAACCCTGTGCATTACGGGGGGCGGGGGGAGAAGAGAAAATGGTGCCGCCACTGTGGAAAACGGTTGGGTGGTTCCTTGAAGGTTAAACAGGGGGTTCCCACACCAGCCAGCAATCCCACTCCCGGGAACACACCCGACACAACACACGTCCACATGGAAACATCTCTATGGATGTTCACAGCAGCACGACTCACAGAGCCGAAGTGGAAACAACCCAGTGTCTGTCAACGGATGAGGGATAGACAACTGTGGTCTGTCTGGACCGTGGAATATTACTCAGCCATGAAAAGGAACGAAGTTCTAACACAGCTGCAGCGTGGATGAACCTCGAAGGCAGGACACTCAGTGAAAGGCCAGACACATCCTGTGCGATCACCCCTCCTGAAACGTCCAGAACGGGCGATTCCATTGAGACAGACAGTGGTCAGTGGTCAGTGGTGGTCAGGGGCTGAGGAGGGGGGAGCCGTGTGAGGGGTGCAGGGTTTCCTTGAGGGCTGATAAGATGTCCTACGATTGATCGTGATGATGGTTGCACAACCCACTATATTTAGTGAGTGTATAAAAACTAAGGAATTATATACACTTTAAAAAATGATGCATCTCATAGGATGTAAACTGTATCTAAGAAAACAGAAAAGGGATTACAAAAAATGAAGAATGAGTGACTGAGGGGAGAAGAAAGGTCCAAAGAAACCAAGAAGCTCAGAGAGTACCAAGAACCCCTGAGATGGGTTCAGGGGGTCATGTCCTCTGCTTGGAGCTTCCCGGTAAGCAAAGCAAAGATGGAAACACTCTCATTATGATGATGCCATTGGTTCTCCTGTGCGGAGCACTGACTCTGTGCTGAGCACATTCCAGGCACTTCTCATGTGTCAACTAAGTTCACCCCTGTACGATGTGGGCAGGAGAAGGCCCAAGGTCACTAGCTGGTAAGTGGCAGAATCCAGATGGGCACCCTGGCGCTTATCACCTCCACCCCCTTACCACCTGCCCATCTGACCACAGGGATGCGAGTGGTCACCACCAGCAAGGACAGCCACACGCAGCCTTGCCAAACGAGGTTCTGGGACTTGTTCTCCAGCACAGGGTGGGGGATGACCCAGCAGGGTGACAGCCACCAGGACCAGCCAGCCGCCCTGCAGACAGAGGGCAGGACGGAGGGCAGTCCCTGAGAGACCGTCCAGGGCTCATCACAGGCGGTCGCCAGCCAGAGGGGCCCCTCTGGCCCCCCATGACTCAGGTTTCAGGAATGTTTCCAGCCACAAGGACTTGGGAAGCCAGGCCCATTCCTAAGTGGGTCGGGAACTCGCTGGTGCCCTGGACGGGGGACCCCTGCGCTGCAGGCTGTTGGCCCCCCACCACGGTGTCCCCACAGAAGCGTGCAAGCTCGGGGGGCTGGAGCAGACCCTCCAGACGCAGTGTCTCTGCGAGGCCCGGGCCCTGGGGGCTCTGGGGCTTGTGGTCTCCGTGGTGCTTCCCTTCCTCGCCGCTTTCCCCCAGGGCGAAGTCAGAGGGCGGCGCGGGCACCGCAGACCACAGTTCCCACGGCCTGAGCCCCTCGGACGCCTCCTCTGACCACCCCCCAGCTCTCTCCCCCAGGCATGCGGGGGCTCCCTACAGCCTGCCTCTTGCTCCCTCTTTTTTCTGGAACCCTTGGCACTGGATCCTGCTTGACTCTTAAACACCCAGCATCACGAGGGGCCTGGAGCCTCAGCACCTGCACACCCCGAGGCCTGGGCCAAGGGGAACAGCATCACTGCCTGCACCCAGTTCCCCGGCCCCAAGCCTGCGGGAGGTGGGGGCTCTAGGGCACCACTCACCCACCGGGCCAACCCTCGGGCCCACAGTGACCCCACCTGGGGTTCAGACCAGGGGTCAGCCTGGCCCCTCATTTCGGAGTCCCAAGCGGGCTCACCACACACCTCCAGGAAACAGGCCCCGAGCAGACAGAGT
The DNA here is from genome assembly GCF_041296235.1 of Equus asinus. NCBI lineage: Eukaryota > Metazoa > Chordata > Mammalia > Perissodactyla > Equidae > Equus > Equus asinus. The sequence continues at coordinate 48,954,970 of NC_091803.1, forward strand.
GCAGGGAGCCCCCGGAGGCACTGGAAGGGTCTGTTCCAGGCCTCTCCAGCTGCTGGTGGCTCCCAGCTTGTGGCCGCGTGGGGCCTGTCTACACGGTGCTGCCCCTGAATTTGTGCTGGGTCCACACTCCCCCTTCTCATAAGGGCCCCAGTGCTAGTGGGCAGGGACCACCCTGTTCGGGCATAACCTCATCTTCCCTTCACCAGTGACAGCAGCAATGACCCTATTTCCAACGAGGTCACATTTGGAGGCACTGAGGGGCACCAATCCAACCCATAATAGCCCCTGCCAGAAACTCCAGCACCAGCACGGCTGGTTTCAGGCCGAAACGTGTGCCGGGGAGTGGGCTGCACGAGACGCCTCGCTGGCCTGGGTGCAGCTTCTCGGCGTGTGGGCAGGTCTCTAGGGCTCGGCCAAGGGAGTAGGGGCAACTTCCTAGGGGCACTGAGGCCGATGGGCTGAGCTGGTTGCAAAGAGCGCAGAGGACCCAGTCCGGGGTCCTGCTGTTTGGGGTCTGCAACCGGGCTACGCTGTGGGGCAAAGCGAATTAATGTCGCAGGTGGAACTGAGTCTGCCAATCAGCCGACCTGAGAGGGGACCGTCCTGGGTTACCCAGTGGCCCGACGTCATCACGGGTCCTCAGAAGTGGAGGAGGGGCCCAGAGAGAGGCAACATGAGCTCTCGGCAGCCACACTGGCCGTGAAGACGGAGGGAAGGCCACGCGTCAAGGACGCAGGCGCCTCTAGGAGCTGGACCAGGCACGGAGTAGGTCTTCTCTCCCTCCAGAGGGAGCCGGCCCTGTGGACACCTGGACTTCAGCCCTGAGAGACCTCCAAAACTGTGAGCGCATAAGATGTCACTGTTTTAAGGCACCAAGTACGTTAGAACAGCTAATGCGCCCCGTGAGAGTAGGGGGGCCCCGGGAACAAGGTCCAGAGCCCACGCCGCCCACATGGGTCCAGCAAATTGGCCACAGAGGCTTTGGATGGAGTGCCGGTCTGGTGCCACAGAGGGGGCCGCAGAGGGAGGAGAAGAAGCTCAGCTCAGCCACACCCACGAGAGACGCCATGCAGACCCAACGCCACGCAGACCCGACGCCACCAAAGGCCATGCCCTGCTCACTCCACCTCTGGGAAGGACAGCTGGCTCTGACGGGGTGACCAGCGCTCTGACTGTGTGCCGTGGCTCAAGGCCTAGGGACTGCCTGGGGGGCCCTGGGGCTCGTGGGGAGCCCGTGGGACCCCAACAGGGCTAGGCAAGCCCGCCTGTCCCTCTCTGCGCCCTGGAGGCCTCTGTCCTCCGCCGACCCTGGTCCGAACGGCCGGTCTGCCCAGCTGCTCCGAGCAGACGCGGCCACAGAGAGTGGGCCCGGCCCCAACACACACAGCCCCGGAGCTCTGGCCCGAGGCACCCTCCCAGAGGGAGCGGCTTCCAGCCGTCCAGGGCGTCGTCTCCATCCTGAGCCTGGCCGGGGTCATGCCGTCGCCAAATGTTGTCCTTAAACGCGGGTCGGTGCCAGCGTGGGCCACGCTCTGCGCCACCCCACTGCTCAGACGAGGAGACCGAGGCTCAGAGGGGCCACCAGCTCCGCAGCCCATGCCCGGACCTCTGCCCTACAGGGAGAGGTCGCCCACTCGGTTCTGCGTACAGAACACAGGAAGGGACCAAGAGGGAACCAGACGCCCAGGCGGGCTCAGGCTGCCCCCGGAGTCGGGGTGTTTGGATGCCAACCCCTCACCCCCGGCATCTTCCCCAGGAGCCAGAATGGCTGCCAACGAGAACTATCTGCGAGGAGGTTGCTGGGCTGTGAATCAGGGCTGTGTCCACAGCATCAGGCCAAGAGGAATCGCAGGCCCCTGTCCGGCCCCCTCCCTCAGGAAGCGCAAGCCAGGGGAGGGAGTAGGGGGTCTCCCGGGCCCGCAGCTGATCAGGTGAGAACGAGCTCTGCTGAGGTGCCCTGGGTGCCCTGCAGGGTGAGTGGGGTCCCTCAAGCCAGCCACTGGCCATCCCTGCAGCCTTCATCCATCTTGCTCACCCCAGGGCCCTCCCAGATCTTGGGGGCAAACTGAGGCCAGGGAGGGAACACAGGTACCTAGGGTCTCACAGCTACTGGGAGAAAGAGTGTGACCCCAGACCCAGGGCTCCACCTTACTGAACACCTGTCAGATGCAGGTGGAGGTGAGGACTTCCGGCCAGCTGCAGCCCACCTGGCCACGGGGACACTGCCCTGGGCTGGGCTCTGCCCCACCAGCCCCTGTGCTCCGAGCCCCAACCAGCTCCACCTGCAGCTGCAGGTCCCCAGCACAGCCTGGACGGCACCGGGACAGCCCAGGAGGAGCCACGCAGGTAGTGTGGACCCTGAGTGGGCTGAGGGAGGTGGGGCATACCGGGCTGGAAGAGCCCAGGACCCCACTGGTGACTGACACCTGCTTCACAAGCGGATTAGTGGATAAGAGGCCATGTATGAATCGGGCATGCTGGGCCTGCAACCCACACGGATGTGTGAACACCACTGGTGTTCGTAGACATGTCCCCATGCACGTGCACACATGTGTGTGCATGGGTGTCTCTGCCTTGTCCCTGAATGTTTGAGCATGGCAGTGTGCACGTGTGTCTGTGAGTACATGCGTGTGTGTGTGTGTGCATCTAACATGGGGATGCTCCCATGAGCTTTGGGAACCATGAAGGGCCCAGCCCAGCCCCAGGATCCCTGTGGGCTGCAGCCGTCTGCTCTCCCTGGGACACTGTTGGCACTGGCCCTGGGCCTGGGGCTGGCTGAGCGGACACCTCGGTCCTCACACCCCAGAGGCCCCCGCCCGCTCTGTGACTCATGCCGGCGGAGCAGCAACACAGACAGAGGCAGGGAGGCGGCCCCCATCACAGCCTGGCCCCGGGGCTCTGCAGCATCGGCTGGATGCCCCAAGGCCCAGCAGCCGTGACCAGGATGACGGCTGAGCCCACATGTCCTGGGACCCAGGGCGGCCCCTCCCGGCGCTCTGCATCGACCACGTGCTGCCTTCCCAAATGTGTGGATTCCAGAGCAGCTGCTCAGCTATCAAATCGCCTTGGGAAACAGACAGACGTGCCTGGCCGAGCCGGGAAATCCGCGCCTTCCTGGGACACAGTGGCCGCCGGAGAGCCCTGAAGACCAATTTTCCACTCAATTTAACTGGCTTCCCCGTTCCTCCCAGCACAGCCCCGGCCTCGGCCCCCAGCACGGCCCCCACCATCGCCCCGGAGCCTCCACATCGCTAGATGCAGACCCACCTCCCCACGGGGCTCCTGGTGTTAGCAAGCCAAGGGGGCAAAGTGTGGCTCCCCCATGGCCCTGGAAAGAGCCGCACACTGAGGTCCTCAAGGAGGTTTCAGGAGTCTGGGGGAGAACCCTACCAGCATCACCAACCCGCCATGGGGGTCGCCTTTTGAAACAGACTTCAAGCTCAAAAATGGATTAATTTTGAAAAACAATAGGTTGCTAGCAGCACAGGCGGCCGTGGGTCCAGCAAGGCAGTGTTGTAGACGCCCCCCCACCCCGGGAGTGTGGGCTCCTCATGCTCAGCGTGGGCACGTCTGAGGGTGTGGGAGATAAATTAGGTCAATGGGCCCTTCCAGCACCGACCATGCGGCCAGCTCTATGCTGCCAGCTGAGCGGGTTCGAGCAGAAAGAGATGCATCATCCCTGCCACCCGGGAGCTGATTCCACCGGAGAAAGCAGGCTGGCGAGGCAGGACGAGCCCCTGGGTCATCTGACCCAAGCAGGGAGGAGGGCCAGGGTGCTGGCCAGCAGGGGGTGTGTCACGTCCCCAGCCTCGCCGACACCGGCCCCATCGTGGCCTCGAGTTGGTTTCCTCCAGCTCTCCCCTGGCCCAGTGAGCTTGCGGCCCGTGAGAGTCAAGACGGAATCAACGCCTGTGGGAACCTCCCCCACCCGCCAGCCGGGCCAAGGACGTGAGTGGAGGGCAGGGCGTCAGCGATGGTGGGCGGCTTGGAGAGATGTGGCCACCAGCCAAGAGCACCGAGGATGCCAGGGAACCACAGCAGCCTCAGGGACTAATGCATTTCAGGGCCCGTAACATGGGCCACAGACCGGGGCTGAAGACACAGAAGCTTGTGCTCTCGCAGCTCTGGAGGCCAGAAGTCAAAAGTCCAGGTGTGGGCAGGTTCCTTCCTGCCCATCCACCTCCCGGTGGGTCCCAGGCGGTCCTGGGCTTGCGGCCTTGTGACTACAGCCTCTGCTCCGTCCTCACTCAGCCGTCCTCTCCCTGCGTCTTCTTGTCTCCCTCCCTCAGGCGAGACCACCCCGGGCTGTGCCCACTTCAGACCACGGACGGAGCCTGGTGCTCACGGCTCTAAGCTGCTTGCTCCCCAGCATTCCTGGAGTCAACCACTCCCAGAATCCTTGTCTCTGGAACCAGCCTGGGACGCATGGGGCTCGCGCCGTTTCCCCTCGACGCCTGGAGACCAGTAGGACAGAAAGTCGGCCGCAGGTCACACAGACCCAGGAGGGCCTGCTTCACCTCTCCTGCAGAGCGGGGTCTCCTGCCTACAGATGGGGCCACATGGACTCTCAGCTGGTCACCCTGAGTGGAGACAACCTCGGCCTAGCTATGTCACTGAAACCACCCTTGGCCTGCACACCCCCTCATGTGTTGTGCCTGAGTGTGTGTGAGCCGGGCCCCCTCGTGTCCCTCTCGCCCCTCGGTGTTGCTGTGACCATCTGGCCTCACTGTCACAGCCCAGGCGTGTTTTCACGGGCTGTCCCTGCTTGTGGACAGGCGGCGATTCTAATGCAGGGTCACCACTGGCTGGCCACCCGGCACCTGACGTTTACGGCGAGAAGTCCTCCGAGGTCCCTCCATGCCCCCGCTTCCTCTGGCCGGCCTCTTTTACGGCCTCACATTCGAGACGCCAGATGCTCCCACCCGCTCCCCCAGGGAGGCTGCGGGGAAGGACAGGCTGGACGGGGGCGCAGGACACCTGGGGAAGCGTGCCGGGGCCAGGCCTTGCTGGCCAACAGCTGCTGCCACGGAAGTGCCAGCCGGGCTGGAACAGGCGATAGCCCAGCCCACGGCTCACGGCCAGGCTCCCGCGCAGCGGCCCGGGGGCCTCGTGTCTCCCTCTGGCAGTGTCTCGCGGACATTTCTCTCTGTTCCTGTGGACACTCTCTGAACACCTGCTGTGCGGGACTTCCCAGTAGGCCTCCCCTCCTGCCTCCAACAGACCTTGTGACTTCCTGCCACCATCCGACGGGGAGGCTGCCATTTAAGGCCCCGTCCCTCCCTGGCCTCCTTCCTTTATTGAAATCATAGCCCAAATCACCTCTCAGAGCGCGGCCCTGGGGTTGCTGTTCCAGCCTGGTCCATCGGGACCCACAGTCTCCCCGCCTCCCAGCCCCCCGAGGGTCCCCAGGCCACAGTGCCCCTGGCAGCCTCTTTCCCCGTCTGGTGGCTCCAGCTCCAGCTCCCTGACATCCTCCTCCAACCAGCTGGATCCCCTCAGTGCCGGGGGCTCCCCTCCTGTCCACAGTGACCCCCAGAGCAGCCCCCATACCTGTGGACCTGGCTGCCAACCTGGGAGCTGACCTGGGTCTGGGGGCTCCCCAACCTCCCTGGGCCTCAACTTCCTGAGCTACAGTTGGGGCTGCACTGGGTTGAATGGCATCCCCCCAAATTCATGTCCGTTGCGACCTCAAACATGACCTTATCTGGAAATAGAGTCTTCTCAATGTAGTTAAGTCAGAAGAGGTCATCCCAGATTAGGGTGGGCCTCCATCCAGGGACGGGTGTGCTTCTAAGGAGAGGAGTGGGGCAGGCAGGCACAGAGGGGAGGCGGCCGTGTGACGACAGAGCCAGACCCGGGCCAGCAGACCTACATCTCGGACTTCCGGCCTCCAGAACTGCCAGTGAACAGTGCTGCTGTGGAAAGGTCACGGTGGCGCCAGGACACTGACAGACACTCGTCATTGCTCCTTCCCCCAGGGTATCGGGAATCCACCGGCCCCATGGTCTCACCCACGACAGACCACTTTTGAGGCCCGGCGATGGCATCCTGGCTTCCCTCTGGCTGGCCTGGGGGACATGGGGCGAGGGGGCAGGACTCCAGCCAGGACATCTAAGCCGAGGACGGCGACGGGTGCCCTTGGTGACAGGGTCCACAGGGGCCATGCTGGAGGCTCCTTCTCAGAGTCTGCAGGCCCAGCTGGGAGGGTCCAAGAGACATCAGGGACCTACAGAGCTTCATGGGTCCCGGGAGCAGCCCCGCCCAGGGTCACAGGGAAGAAGGGAGTGGGGCGTTACAGGAACTGAGGCCAGAGCTGGCCAGGTTCCCTCAGGGCCTGGCACAGCCGGCAGGGACGGGAGGAGGACGTGGAACCTCATGGGGAGGAGTAGGGACAGCCAGCTGCCCCCCCAGCTGTTTGCACCTGGGCCAGAGGGGTGTCCCCAGGCCAGGTTCCAGTTACCTGGCCTGGCAGGGCTCCCCGTGGCTCCGGGCACGTCCGTCCTGCCCGGTGTCCACACCCTCCTCCCTGTGCTGGCCGCCTCGAGAGCTATTTCAGGCGCCTGGTGGAGACACGACCCGTCTGGCCAGAAGGGGGCACAGCCCCCGCCCACCGGGCACTCCCTGCCAGGGCGCCCTGGCCCTGCATGCTGGGTGACTCACGCCCGCCGTCGGCTGCCGGCCATCTCGGTGCAGGCCCTGGCCCCCCGTGGTGAGGGGCCCCTGTGCCTGGTGCTCTGTGGAAAAGCTGGTACCTAGGAATGCCCCCTCCAGCCCCCTCAGCAGCTCCCCGAACCCCAAACAAGCGTCTTCCCACATCTGCTCCCCACCAGGCACAGGCCCCACCTGGAAGATCCCTGGTGGCCTGGGGGCTAATGTGGGGGTTGGGCCTCCAGGCCTCTCCTTCTAGAGTCTGAGCCCGGCCTTCTGCCCCTTGGCATCAAGATGTGTCCCCACCCAGAAGAGAGAAATCAGACTCGCACCGTAGTCCTCATGGTCCCCTCGGGAGTCCACACCACCCTCCCCTCATTGCTCTACACTCCTGCCCCGTGTTGCTGGGCGATTGACCAAAAGGCGCCGGGTAGCTTTGGGGAGCCTGCCACCCAAGGTCTGGAATTCTGGGACAACTGTGGGTGACAGTTTCTGGATGGATGGGGGCAGAAGTGACAGGCTCACCTCCCGAGCTGCCCACGCCCCACCTGGGCCATGACTACAGTGGGAGGGTCACCCGCTCCAGAATAAGAATAGCCCAGGCCGGCCCCTCGGGCCACAGTGGATGAAACGAAAGACCATCCAAGGTCCTACATCCCTTGGGGCCTGGCCAGTCCACACCAGGGGTCCCAGGACCCCTGCCCTCACAGGGGGTGCATGGAGGGGCTCGGCTCTCCAATCCCGAAGGCCACCCTCTACACCAAGCCCTTCACACCACGTGCCTGACTCCCTTCAAGTGACCCCAAACCTGAGAGGGCGCTGCTACTGCTGAGAGGTCAGGGAGGAGGTCAGAGAGCTGAGCATGGCCCCCAGGGCCACCCCTCCCTGCCCCACACTGTCTTCCAAAATTCAAATCCATCCAGAATCAAGAAAATAATGTTGTCGATGCCCACTTTAAATTGCCATCCCCTTCGCACCCCCGATTGACTGGTTACTGGAAAGTCTGTTTTACCAAGGGCTTTCTGTAAACGGCTTGGTTTTGGCAAGTTTGTGTGACTATCTTTGTTCATACAGAAATCTGGAAGCCGGCTCTGTGTGCGGGGTCTCTCCCCCCACCCTGGGCGCTCAGCGGGGTGCTTCTGCGTGAAATACACCCCTGGCCGGCCGCACGGCCCTGCTCGAAGCAGTAAATTCTGCGGAGGAATTTGTTTAACCTCTCGCCCCGAGGCGGTGAGTGTGGCGGGCAGCCTCCTGGCGCACTCTGACAGGTTTTATGATGCTTGGCAAGGCCGCTGTGGAGACAAGAGAAGACCCGCCAGTGGGAGTTGCTGCAGGGTGGGCTCGCTTGCTGGCTGCTGCTCTCAGAGAAAAAAATCTGAAGCCCCAGGAGTCTCTGCAGCAAACCCACTCATTCATTCATTCATTCATTCATTCATTCATGGCCGACTTCCCTCTCTAGCCAGGCTGGTTGCTGAGGACTAGACCATGAAAGATCCTGCCCTAGGCCCTGGCCCACAGCCCTTGCCCACCCTGAGACGATGGGGTAGGCCATGCTGAGTGGGGAGCTTCATAACACGCCCAGCTCTGTCGCCCCCAGAAATCAGGAGGAACGGCTGAAGGAAGAGGAAGAATCAGAGAAGATCTGCCACCCTTCAAGCCGTGCTGCCAGGTGTGGGGTGCCCTAACGGAGAGTGAGACTCCTGCCTCCAGAGGTAAGCAAGGAGAAGCTAGGAAGCTGTTGGGTTCAGGATGCCCCAGAGAGCAGACTGGGCCGGGTGAACCTGGGGCCTCTCTGGGAGCTCCTCCGTCTCCCCCGCAGAGACAGCGTGCTGCTGCCGGCCTGGGTCTGCAGCCCTGGGGCGGGTCCTGTTCTTCCCGCTGAGGGTGAGGAAGGAGGTGGTGGGCAGGCCCAGGAAGACGAGAACTTGAACCAGCACACACGCCCACGTTCGACACTCAGCGCCTCACCAAGAGAGGCCCAGCACGCCACCCCGCGGCCCTGGGTTTTGTAAGACTCTGATCTTTCAGCTCCATCTCTCAGTTGGGGCCTGGATGACCATCCTCTGGAGAGACTGTGCCTCCACAGCCATCAGCCGCCTGGGCTGGTGCGGGAGCAGGGGCTGGGACGAGCAGGGCACTCAGGCAGCCTGGTCCACCAAGGGCCGAGGAGATGGGGACAGTCACCGCTGTTCCTGGATGCCCACCTGAAACAGATGTTTTGTAAAATGAGTCTTAATTGAAATAAACAAAGGAAATTCTCCCCTACTTGGTGTTGGTGTTGGCAATGCAAAACAATCCACCCACTATGTGAGTTGGGGGCAGCCCACACAGGTGCTGAAGCCCCCGTCTCTGCCCACGGCCCCCATCTCATCCCACGGCTCCATCTCATGCCACAGCCCCATCTCATCCCACGGCCCCATCTCATCCCACGGCCCCATCTCATGCCACAGCCCCCCATCTCATCCCACGGCCCCCATCTCATCCCACGGCCCCCCATCTCTGCTCACGGCCCCCATCGCTGCCCCAGCCTGAGGGTTCTGTCCAGCCAGGCCCGGGGCCCCTGGCAGCAGCCCCTCAGCTTCCCCGCAGGCTCCCTCCACCATGGAGGCCTGGCTGGTGCCACCTGCCCTCTGCATCAATATTGACCCGGCCCAGGAGTCGGGACCCATGGCCTGCCGGGGAATGCAGGGGGGTCGCACGCGCCCGCCACGCTCGCGGGCTCCTGGAATGTTTGTGGAGGCTGGAACCGCCCCGGGCGCCACTCAGGGCACTCACCCTGACTTTGGGAAAAATAGCAGGTTTCTTTTTTCCATGAAACGTTCGTTAACGGCTTCTGGAGGGAAAGAAACCTCGGGACTGGACCCACCGGGGGTGTGAGACTCCGTTGTGCTGGCCGTGCGGCCCGGTGGGCGTGGAGCCAGAGGTGGAACATTCCGGGGCGGCCTCTCCATCGGCTTCTTCTCACTGCATGGTTCGCTCAGGTTTCGACACCAAGCTCTGGTCTGCGGCAGGGCCAGTTGGGTGACTAGCCACCATGTGTGTCCACGCGGTGGTTTGTGCAGAGGGGGGTCCGTACAGAGAGCATGGAACCCTGCTGGGCTGGCCCCGGGGAAGGGCTGGTTCATCAGGGGCACAGAAGCCTCTGGAACCCGTCCCGGAGTGTAGCCATGGACTGCCTTAAATCACACGGCATTTGACCTGCAAATATTCTAGGGGCTTCTGTCCGCTCGGACCGCCATGACCGAGCACCACAGACTGGACGGCCTCGACTGCGGAAATGTATTTCCTCCCCATCCTGGAGACCGACATCCCAGGTCCGGGGTCTGTAGGGCTGGTTCTCCTTAGGCCTCAGCGTGCAGGTGGCCGCCTTCTGCCTGTGTCCTCACATGGTAGCCCGTGTGTGTGTCTGCGTCCCGATCTGCTAAAAACAGTCACCCTGGACCAGGGCCCCCCCAACCACCTCTTTTTGCTGTAATAACCTCTTCGCAGACCCTGTCTACACAGGCAGGCACGTTCTGAGGACCTGGGGGTTAGGACGTCAACGTGTGAATCTTGGGGACACACTCAGCCTGTAGGTCTCCCATCTGGCCATCTCCCCAGAAGAAGGCGACAATGAGAATCGCGCCCAGCACTCAGAGCTCTGCCGTTCACAGACACCTCCAGCTCCATTGTCCCCCTTCAGTCCCATGGGCAGGGCACTGACTGTCCCCATTTCCCAGGCCCCAGGGTGGCATGGAGATGGGGACACAGCTCTCCACCGGCGGGGAAGAACGGGGGCCACATTCGCTGTCCAGGGGTCTTCGACCTCCTGCCCATGGGAGCCCAGGCCGTGCAGGACCGCAGGGGGTGGGGCAAGGACTCCTGGAGCAGCGCCTGGGCCCGAACCTCGCCTCTCTGAGCCTCAGTTTCCCCACCAGAGTCTCCGCCTGGAGGTCACATGTGTGAGGGCTTTGGCCTGTGTCCTGAGCAGGGCAAGTCTCCTTCTGGGACAGCTGTTATTGTCACCAGCATGTCACGGGTCAGGAGTCACACCCAGGGAGCAGGGCAGCAGAGGGTATACAACCCTGGGTAGAGGCGGCGTCCAGACGGGCCTGGGTGAATGGCGCCCCAGAAACCCCCCACCTGCCCCTTGAGGGACTGCCCTGCCCCGTCCCGCACGATCACCCCCACAAAGTTGGGGCCTGGCCACAGAGCCGTCTGCCTGAGCCGCCAGGACCTCCTGGGGCACCGAGGCACCCTGGTCCCCCTGGGGTCCACTAGTCTTTGAGGAACGACGGGGCTGGCGGGCGCTGCCCATTAATGAGGCCTGACAGCCGACGGATAATGAAAAGGGACATTATGCGCTGGACTTTCCAGGGGGTGTTGGCCTTGTACAGCATCCAGGTGCTGCCGTTAGGGGGGTGTGGGGCGTGCGGGACTCTGGGCAACCAGTGGCCGCTCCAACCCCTTCTGGGGCTGCTTCTGGGCTCCCAGCCCAGTTGGGCGGTGTGAGGAGGCCCTCCCGGGCTCCGGCCATGGGCAGCGGTTTCCATGAAGCCTGGAAAATCTCTTTGGGGCCTGCCCCTTGTGGGAGCGTGGTGTGTGACTCTGGGGGTGGGCGAGCCCCTGGGCTCCACGAGACTGCGTGGACGTGTGCGGGCAAGTGTGTCTGTGGTGCTCACTGGGTGTGCACATGGCACGGGGGGCCCGGATGTGGAGGGGAGCAGGGGCTGCTCCAGATCCAGCATCAGCTCCTCATTCTGAGCCGGAGTCCTCGGCTCTGGGCAGCGTCCTCAGGAGGCTCGCCAGGCCACTGTCCACGCCCCCAGGGAGGCCACATGCCCTCCTGCCACCTCTGCAGTATGCTTCTCCATGCCCACTTCTCCTGCCAAGGGCAAAGGCTAGCCCCACTCCTCGCCCCTACATCCCCAGCCTGCCAGGCTCAGCCTTGACAAGGACTTCCATTTCTCCAAACTCAAAGCTGTCCCCTGACCTGAGAGGGCCAAGCCTGCATCTACTCCTCGTTGGATGGAACGTCTGAGCTCCGGGTCCATCCCCTGCCTTGGGCGAACACCAGCCATCGGACCGGACTGGCCAGGCCCATGCTCATCAGGTCTTCTCCCGCCCTCCCAGGCCCTCGGACGTCACCTTGGCCTTACAGCTTTCTGCAAAAGGTCAGATTTTTCTTTAAGTGACCACAATGCAAATGGTCTGGATGAGTCACGTCCAAACCTGAGTCATCCTGGCTGCCACAAATCTTTTTATTTTAATTTATTTTCTTTATTGAGGTGAGATTCACATAGCATAAAATTAACCATTTTAAAGTGTACAATTCTGTGGCATCTGGTACATGCACAGTGTGGTGCGACCATCACTTCTATCGAGTTCCAGAACTTTTTCATCATCCCAAAAGCAAATCCCGTCCCCATCGTCAGTCACTCCCCATTCCCCCCTCCCCCAGCCCCTGGCACCCACTGATCCACTTTCGGTCCCTGTGGATTTTTCTGTTCTGGACATTTCATAGAAATGGACTCACACTGTGTGGCCTTCTGTGTCTGCCTTCTCCCACCAAGCATGACGTCCTCAGGTTCATTCATGTTGTAGTGTGTGTCAGAGCTTCACTCCTTTTCATGGCTGAGTAATATTCCACTCCGTGGATGGACCACATGTGTTCACCCCCGGCCTAACCCTTGTTGCCTCATTTTCCCAGGACCATGAGAGGGAGCAGGCTTCTGAACCTCCACGCTCATCCCAGCCCACTTATTCAGCCACTGCACATCCAAGCTTCAATTTTGCAAAGGTTTGTCCTCGAGGTGTCTCTGGGAAACCAGGGGACAGGACTAACCGAGCGAGGTTCAGGTTTCACTAATTTTAAACAGCCTGGCTGTGGTCTGTCAGGGTCCTCGGGGCCTGACCGGCTGCCCTCTCTGTACAGAGACATCGATTCCTGTTCGTGGAGGTCGCCCCACGTCTGCTGTCCTTCCCTCTGAGGGGCAGCCCCCATGATTCCAGAAGCGGGCTCGGAGCCAGGCGTAAAGGGGCCGCCTGTGTCCTGTCACCTGATCCTCCGGAGCCCTGGCTGCAGATAGGCTGACAGACGCGCCTACGGCCGCAAGGTGACGGGCAGAGCCGAGGAGGCTGCGTCCCCCGCCCGCTCCAGGGTCCGAGCCCCCGTCTCTGCTTCGCCTAACGCGGCTCCCAGCTGGTTTTCCTGCTGGCGTTCCTGGGAAAGTCAAATCCTCCCGGGTGGAAACGGCATCTGTCCAAGTGAGTTTTCTGAGTCTGGTTTAAACACTTTGGGAAGCTCCAGGAGAGAAAATATGGTTTTGATTTCCTGGAGCCGGCTCAGAGCCTGAGCTCGGCCCACGTGGCCTGAGAGCCGTCTGCTGATTCTCACCCAGACGGCGCGTCACGGGGCGCGTCACGGAGCGGGCCCAGCGGGAGCTTGCTGGCAGGTGGCCTCTCTCCAGGGCCCGGGGCTGCTGTCCGAGGGTGCTGCTCCCTCCAGCCCTGGCTGCGGACACAGCCAGATGTCCAAGCTCGGACAGGCCACTTGTCAAGGTCACTGAGAAACTTGGGCGGGGGGAGAGCTGACGCTGTGGGCTTCAGGGGAAACCTTGACCCACCCTGGCAGCCACAGTTTCCCTTTCCAAGCCCCGTGGCTGAGGGACAGGGGCCCCCCTCCCGCCTGGGACTGCCCAGCAGGGTAGTCGCTCCCCGGGTCAAGGATTTGGCAGCCGGGCACATGGACGGGGTGAGGCCCTTTGAGCACCTGGGCCCATTTCCCAGCTTGTCTGAGGTCAGAGGTGTCAGCTGTGCTCACCTCTGATTAGGGGGTCCCAAGCCCACAGGCCGCAGGGGGCGTTCAGCCACCAAGAGTCCACGGCGAGGGGTCCCTCAGGGTTCTCCTGCTGACTCCCCCAGGCTAGGCTCTCAGAAGCCCCTGGGAGCATGTTGGGGGGAGACCCACAGGCCTCGAGGGTCTGGGGCCACAGGGAAAAGGCTCTCCTGCTCCTGGGGGTCCCTGAGGTCTACACATCTCCCTGCACCCCACACCAGTTGGAGAACAACCCGAGAGGCCTCACTGGTCTCTGACGTCTTATAACCTGAGCCCCCAGGTTCCTATTGACAGAATGTTGGAGACCCCCACCAGGGGAAGGAACGTCACGTGGGGCCCTGACAAGTGCTCAGCCCGGGGGGACGCGGGCCAGGATACGACCAAGCACCTCCCAGGCAGACTCTGCCCCTAAGCCCCCATCCACCCCTCTGTCACTTGAAGCCACTCAGCAGATCACAGCCCCTGCTGGGCAGCTCCACGTGCCTGATGTGCGGTGCTGGGTCAGCGAAAACCGAGTGGGCCTGCCAGTGCCCGCCCGGGGCTCACGGTGTGGGGGTGGGGATGATCGAGACCCACACGGTCCCACTGGTGGTGGTGATTGTTGATGGTGACAATAATCAGATGGGCTCATTGTTCAGGGCAGTCCAGGAAGGCTTCTTGGAGGAGGCAGAGACAGCATGTAAGCCGAAGGTGAGGGGTCCAGTCAGGGAGAGTCAGGAACGCACATGTGAGGACACCCAGGGTCGTGGGGCAGTGGACACCACTCTCCCCTTCTCCAAGAAGGGGAGCTGTCCTGTTGAGGCAACAATTTTGGGAAGGTCTGGCTGGTGCCCTTTGCCATCCTCCCCACCGGAAGCCAACAGATGTCCCACTCCATCCCCATCCGGCCTCGTGGGAAGCGGCTTCTTCTCTTCCCTTTTCTCTCTCTCAGGTCCTGGGTGCAGGGAGCCGCACCCTGGGCCCAGGCCCCCTGCCCAGGCTCTCAGCCTGCCTCATTAGCGCTTTTCTTCCCCACCGGCTCCTCTACCCTCTCCCCCTCAAGCACTGGCCCTGCTGTGTCCTGGCTCCTACCAGGGCATCTCCCTGGAGAACCCACCAGGCCAGCCCCAGTGCCCACTGGCCATCGGCAGACGTGGACTTCCTGCTGCTCGCTGGCTCATGTGTGCCCACTGCCCACCAGGAGCCAGTCCCTGCATCTAGTGGTCCATTGTTCCCAGGAGCCCCCACGCCTCTCCCAGGGTGACCCCCGCGGCCCCTTGGCGTGCTCCAGAGTCCAGCGCAGGATTAGGTAATGGCTGGCTGGGCTGTCGGGGCCACTGGGCACACATGTCCTGTTTTGTGTGCGTCTCCTGGGGTCCACCCAGCCTCGGAGCACAGCCTCAGCACTCGTTGCTCTGCTTCTGTATCCCTGGCTGCGAGCGACATCTCCCATTTTAATCCCATGCTCAGGCTCCTTGGGGCCCAAGCCTCTCCTCCCTCAAGCTGACCGCCTGGCCGCCCTCTCCTTCCCCATTGGCTCCTTCACCCCTCAGAGCTCCAGGCAGGCAGCACTTGGGTGTCCATTTCCCAGATGCGTAAAGTGAGTCTGGGCCTTCTCAGATGTGCCCGGCCTGGGGAACCAGCAGGGACTGCAGAAGCGGCCTCTGGCTGGGGTCCCTCCATCCCTCTGACATGGCGTCCAGTTCGGGGAGCTGAGGCTGGGGAGTGATGGGGTGCATTTTGCAGACTGGAGCTTCAGGAACTCCAAATAAAGGAGGATTCGGTTGGGACTCTCCGGGGGCATCATGCAAATGAGCCTCCACTCCTGCTGTTTCGTAACGAGGGGCAGGGAGCGGCCGCGCCCACACTCCCGGATCTGCCGCGCCTGCCGCCGCCCACGACCCTGCGGAATTAGCTGGCAAATGGGAGGAACAGGTGACAGGGCGCCCGCAGGAGGGGAGTCAGCCTCGCCATCTCACCCTCGGGGTACGCAGAGCGGAGGCGGCGGCAAGGGCCCCTCGACCCCATCCAAACGGAGATAGAATTTGTCTCCTCTCCAACAGCACCGAGCAGGCTGCATCCCCGCTTTGCAGGAAAATGACTTTCCTGCCAGATGGGATCAGGACGCCCACGTCCCACAGTTCCCGCTTCTGTCTTCCCTAGCGACAGCACCCGCTGAGTCCTGACGCTGAGCGCCTTCCCGAAGTGATGAAAACCCCCGCTCAGCCTGGGCCTGGGGCTGGCCTGCGACATCCATTTCCCCGGGCGGTGGGGCTGCGGCTGGTGTTTCATGGAAGGAAATACTCCAGCCAGCACTTCCTGCTCAGGTTGCCTGGCGAGCCTGCAGCTCCCACGGGGCCTGGCGGTCACAGTGCACCCCACCCCCGTGTGCACCCCACCCCCACTCGCCACCTGCGGCTTCAGGGCAGGCCTGGGCATCCAAGGTGCCCGCTACCCTCCCCAGGGGGTCCAGAGGGGGTCCAGAGGGGGTCCAGAACCTCTGCCAGCCTCAGGACTGTCCCCTAACCAAGACGCCCAAGAATGCTTCTCCATGGGCATCGCCAGTGCGCCCGGTTACCCAAGAGGTAATGGGGCTTGGGGCTGCTGGGGCAGGGGCACCTGCAGTCTGACCTGTGGGGCGGCAGAGCCCAGGAGGAGGGTCTGGGCCCACAGCTGACACAGCAAGGGCCCTTTCCCCCTCCCGGAGAGGGTGGGCAGATAGGTGCAGGGCCCAGAGTCTGCCCCCTCCCTGCCCCCCGGACCTCCCCTTGCTCCTCTGCCCAGGGCTTGGCCTGGGGTCCCGGCCAGTGGGGGGACTATGGGGCAATCACAGGCC